>NW_019154088.1:51013701-51227805 GCF_002288905.1 Enhydra lutris kenyoni
TGCGGGGCTTGATCCCAGGACCCTGAGATCATGACCTGAGCCGATGGCAGAGGCTTAACCCACTGAGCCACCCAGGTGCCCCAGAATCATGTCTCTTTACTGACTTCACTTGCTACTTTGCAGTCTTTGTGAAAAAACAAAAACTAAACAAACAAACAAACAAACAAAAAACCATTTAACTCCTCCAACACCTTTAGGCCTTGCACAAGCTGTTCCATCTTTTAGTAACACCTTCCCTGCATTCACACCATCACTACCATTCTTTGCCTGTGTCAAGGGGAAGGTTTATTTGTATGTGGGATTTTTATTGCAAAGTGCTCTCAGGAATAATATCTGTGAAGGGAGGGATGCAGGATTGGGCAGAAGGAAAAATTGAACTGCTATACGAGTTCACTGGTCCTAGGAGGAGCTCTGGAACTGAGATGGGGCTTCAAAGAAGTTCACGTTAAGGCAAGAAGGTTCACCTTTTACCCCAGTTGCCCCTGGAGATAGACATAACCTTGAACAAGGAGGCTTCCTTCAGTGAAAGGCAAATTCTAGGGCAGGACCTCAGCTAAGAACATCAGAAGATGACACTACTGCCAGCAGGGAATGAGTGTTCCAGTCCCTAAAGAGGTCCCTATACAGCACACCACAACATCCACTGCAGTCTGGCTAACTCAGGTCATCTTTCCGCTCTCAACTGAAATATCTCCTCCTCCAGGAAGTCTCTCCTGATTTCCTAAGCCTGGGAGAGATGCTCCTACAAAGCACCTGTTGCTTGCCCGCTATGGCATGCTTCACATTATATTATAATCATTTGCTTAGGGGCATGAATTATATCTAGCTTCTCCTCAGAAACCACACAAACAAGAAGAGAGTGGAATGAAATATTTAAGGTGATGAGAGAAAAAAATCACCAACCTAGAATAATGTACCATACAAAATTATCTTTTAAAAGTGAAGGAGAGGGACACTTGGGTGGTTGGTTAAGCGTCTGCCTTCAGCTCAGGTCATGAACCCTGCGTCCTGGGATCAAATCCTGCATCGGGCTCTCTGCTCAGTGGAGAGTCAGCTTCTCCCTTTCCCTGTGCCTCCTCCCCCCTATTCATGCTCTCTCTCTCTCTCAAATAAATAAATAAAATCTTTGAAACAAAATCTATTTGTCTATTTGTCTATATTCCCCCAAGAAAGTATAAACCACATTAAAAAAAGACATGGTGTTTATCTTATTAGCATTCTATCTACTAATATATAACTAATCACAAACAAATCAAAAAATGAATGACAAACAAAAGATTCCATTTTGAGTTTTTTTAAAAATGTTACACAAATACCAAAAAGTCTGAAAGACCATTCACCAAAATATCACCCCTTGTGGCAAGATGAGGTGTGATTTTTTTATTTCCATTATTATGCCTGTATCTAAATTTTTATAAGCACATTGGACTTTTTAGATTTTTTAAAAAGTTATAATCATTTTGAAGGAAAAAAAACATGATTCTTACTTTAATAATAACTAGTATCAGCAGACTCATCCCATAAAGTTATTTTTTACTATAATTTATAGTTCATGAAGCAATTTTGTATTAAGTGATTTTGTTTAATCTTGACAAAAAGTCACAAGAGAAAAAAAGGCAAGTATGACATTCTGATTCCTACTGGGTTGCAAAATAAAGCCAACGCTCTCAGACAGGAATGAGAAAATGTGCCCTCACAGCCTGGGAACCCAGCTGTCTAATATTTCTTCTTCTCCAACATGTTCATTTTTGATGAGGTCTTGCCAGGCTTAGGGAAAAATAGTGATATGGGAAGACCATATATACGCCCTCCCTCCCTATCTTCCCTGAGTCTCACTGGCTACATTCTCTGTCTCACTTTTCTCACCACCCCCTCTCAGTCCTATTCATAAAAGAGAATATAATGCCTCTCCCGTGACCTTATTTTCATCATTTGTTTGCACAAGCCTAATCTACAAGGCCAGCTGAAGTTGAAAGCCCTGGTTTTCCCCTTACATCTCATGTCCCCCCCTTCTCTCCTATAATGATAACACTTCACATATGTATAGCACTTTCCAGAAGGCTTCCACATACATCACCTCACTGGACCCTCCCAACAAACCTTTGAGGTCTGCACATCAGATACTATTACCCCATTTTAGTGATAAGGAAACCAAAACACAGAGAGGTTACGTGACTTGCCAAAAATCACAGTTAGTTACTGATAAAGACAGAACTAGAATCTGGGTCCTTACAGAAAAGCCCAGAACCCTCTACATTTTTGCTTTGATCTCCTAGTCTAGCATGTGACCCATTGATAGGGCCCTGCAGAATCTAAAGCTGGTTACAAAGCAAACTGATGAGAGCGAGATTATGGGTTCAATTTCTGAGCAGGCCAGTTGGGCTTCCTGCATTGGAGTGGGCTAATGCATGGAGCCAACCTGCAAAGGAAAGGCCTAAGTTACAAAAGGGACTAATCAAGAGTGTGTAGATGATTCCATTGCCATGGTGGCTTAAATACCGTAATTACTTATTCTTTTAAGCCCACATAAATATATAAAATAACTATTTCTTTAAATATACAATAAAATATACAATAAATATACAATATTTCTGTAATTGTCACTTTCTGTGACAATTCTGTGACAATAGTTTTCTTGGGATAGTCCCAACTTCTACCTATTGCTATGGTGCAATTAATGACTCTCCCCTTCTCTTAAAAAAAAAAATTTTTTTTTAATAAAGTCCCAGTATGAAGGATAATTTATATGGTCACCCCATATACATTTTACAGAGAACAAATGTGCAACTTCAGTAGACACCAAACAGTATTGATTTTCAAAGTGGCAAGCCCCAAATATTGTAAGAAGGGCTTGCTGTTATTGAAATACACTGCTGGAAACCTTCCCAGTGTTAAATGGCCTTCGCTGAAGACACAGTAAGACACACATCCCTTTGTGTTCCACTGAGCTCAAGTTTTAAAATGTAGTGAAATTCTGGCTAGCTCCAATCCATTTGCTAAATGATTCTGGTTTTTCTGCACCTCATTCCCTCACCTGATATTATATCTTTGTTTCATTGCTTATCAGAAGTGTCCCTTTCCACATTCTTTTTTTTAAATGGGAAGAAACAAATTACAATTCACTGTTTTTGGCTTAAAATTATAATGCCTCCTACATTTCCCAAAGGAATCCTGCTGAGGGAATGGCCTAGAACAATAGCTGTTTGCCAAAAGGTAGGAGTTAAGATTTTCACAGTAATTTCAACTCAAGCCTTTGTGGGTTTTTGGTTTTTGTTTTTTGTTTTGTTTTTCCAACTCAAGACTTCGAGCTTGTCTTTTTTCCACCCATCTGAAATGGTGGGGAGAACACCTGCTCTTGAGTTGCTGAAAAACCAGAGAAGATGCTGTGTGAGTCACACAATTGACGAACAATTGTATTTTGCTCTCTTTTGAAGTCCCAGTACTGCCTCAACATACAGACCCGGTCCTCACTCTCAGGAAGCTTACAGTCTCATTTCAAAGGACAGATACAAGACAGTACATAATTAAATGCTAAGAATGTACATTCAAAAAGCAGTATGTGTCAGCCCAAGGAAAAAATGGTATGGATTGGAGTAGTAAGCAAACAAGTTGATCATGTTACTAATTTTTCCTAATATTTTCCTAATATTTTTCCTAAGGTACATCTTGTAGACACCTCAAGAAAATTATCTGAAGGGTATGTACCCACTTTCTCAAGGTCTCCATGGGTTCCTAATTAACATTCAGCTGAACTTTTCTGAACTTTGGACTTGGGTCCTAAATGACTCTGCCGGGCACTTCATAGAAGTTTTTCTCTTTGTTTTCATTTTTTTTTTCCTCTTTTCTTTTTTTAAACTAATCCAATTCGGTCATCTGAGCAAGCAAAGATGGCGAAATCCGTATTCTTTTGAGAGAGATTCTTTGAGCCCTTTTTACAAAGATCTGTCTTCCCCTATCATTATAACAAGCATAATCAGACTGAAGTTCTTTCTGCAGTATACATATATAAAGATAATTTCTAAAAGACATGAGCAAAGACATTCTAGTAGAAAACAGACAGGAAGAGACAGAATAACTTCAGATTCTTTGAAGCAAGAATTTAGCTATTCTAGAGCTCCTTTACAATCATTAACCATCCAGCATTTACTGAGCACCTACTGGTTCCCAAGCCAGGCACTAGGACCATCTCTGCACTTCATGCATACCCGAACTGAGAAAGTACGTCAATAGAGCCCATTACTAGACACTGGACCGGGCTCATTACACAGGCTAAACTTTAAATTATCTTCCCAGTTAGCCCCATTTTACAGATGAAGAAACAAATGCTCAGAGAAAACACTATGCCCCAGGTTGCAAAACGGTGAAGTAGGATTTGACCAGGGTTTGGGTGTTTCAAAGTCTCTGCTCTTTTTACCATCCCATGTTTCCTTTGTTCTCATTTTAATTGAGAGCCCCGTTAGCTGGCACAGCTCAAGAGAGGGATCTGATATCTGGATGTTTTTTCCACCAGATCCTCCCAGAAGAAGATGTCCTAACTTCAGTGCAACAGAAACCTGAGTGATAACATCAGATTTTGCCAGAATGGAGTTACCTCCTGGCTGTCATACAGAAACCCAGGCCCCCGACGGTGAGCACACTATTATGTCACATTCTTTCAACAGCTCCAGGAGAACAGAGGAAAACAATGATGTGGGTAATTTAAAATAATAGAGGATTTTAAAAAAGAAATCTTTGTATCTGTCTTTTTAGTTAATTATATAATTATTTGAGTTCCTATCCACAGTTTTCAAACTTTAAATTACAATTATTCTGTAGTTATTGGAACAATGTTAGCTGCGTCTTAGAGCAAGTCAGCCAAGAAAATACCAGGCAGCTGAGAAAGAATTCAGGGCCCAGCTTCCATGGTGCCAAAATGCTGGTGGCATCAGACAGGTCACTAACTTGTCTGGCCCTGAGCTTCCTCGAGAAGAAAATAAAGGGGTTGGGCTAGAAGACAGATTTATTTATTCGGTAAACACTCATAAGTAACACACAGTCTTGGCCCTCAGGTTGTTTACAGTCTCGTGGGAGAGATAGATAGAAGGACACACTTTTTTAATACAGTGTGATAACTGTTGTAAAAAGGTATTCTAGAGCTCCTTTAGATGGATGGAAGGAGGGAGGAAGGAAGGGGTGAGATGGCAGCACATTGTTTCCTTGCAGGGTACAGGAGAGGGGTACACTGTAGAGCGAGGGGCATGTAAAGCAGAGGCATTAAACACCAAAGGCAAAGTGTGCCTATGCAGAGGGGGAGAAGGAACCGGGACCCAGGCGAATGGAACAGTAAGGACAAAGGCCTTCCAGGGGCTGCCATGGTCCCTTTAGAAACCAAAACTGGCTTACCATGTCCGGTTTGTGCAAAGGCAGCTGGGAGTGGACATACAGGAGATGCACAGGGAGCAGAGGGACAGCAGCGGCCTCGTACAACACCAAAAAGAGTTTCAACTTGATTCATTTCTTCAGAAACTATTTCTTGATCTTACTGTGGGACAGGCATTTTTTTCTAGCTTTTGGGGTTACCAGAATAGTAATAGGAGAAACAGGTTCCTGTTTTTACAGAGCAAAATAAGAACCCATTCCCAGGTTAAAGCAGGGAAATGACATGATCAGAGTTTTAGAAAGACCGCACTGGCTGGCGAGTAGAAACAGCTCGGAGAAGGATAAGCCTCTTTCAGCCATAAAATTCTGACTCCGTGATTTAAAACTTGGCGTACAATAAATTCTAAAAAATCTCCATGTTAATATTTACATTATATATGAATATCTAATTACATTCTTTTTCTCATATATATATGAAATCTTATATAAATCTTTGGGTCACAGATTTCTTTGCAAGTGTTCAATAAATTGAGTGGGTTCTTTCTCCTGTTGTATGATCAGACATGGTAACATTTATTTGGTGGGAAAGGAGAAAGACCCATCACATAATGCACACTGAGGACATACCAGAGGCAATGGAGAGGAGTAGGTTTTAGTAATTCCCACTCTACAAATGAGGAACACTGAGTCTCAAATTTCATCAACTTCAAATGTCATTTGGTGAGAACATGATAAAGCCGAAATTCAAATCGGATTTTCTGGTTGGTTGGTTTGTCGTACATCAAAGTTCATCCTGTTTTATGTCCCAAAGCATAATTATCACATAGTCACCATTCTCCCTGAGCTCTTGGAAGACTAGTCAACAATTAACTCATGGGTAAGGCTAACTCATGAGCTGGTTGGCTCAGTATAGTTATTTTTCATGTAGACATTGCCTATTTTCAAATAAATTGCAAAACTCCTGATGTGCAGAGACCAAATGCAGCTCAAAACTCTTCAGTGAGTTTACAGAAAACAGAACTCAAACCTAGTCTGTCAAGTGTGTCAAATATTGAAAGCAGGAGTTTGAGTTAAGGAGAAGGTAGCGTTTTCCTTGGAGTGTACATGCACAGGTAGGGAAGAGAGAACCAAGCCTTGAGAAATATTTAGTACTTCCTAGAAAGCTGTTTTCCAGTACAAGAAATACTGCTTTCAAGCACAAGAATTCCCTGAGCTTCCTGAAAATAAACCAAAAATAAATAATAAAAACCACCTCAGGCCTCGGAGCCCATTCCCGCTCTACTCACTTAGCATTTCCTCTTCTCCTGGCACATTGGCTTCCATCCCCTCCCTATGGAATCCTGGCTCTCATTCAGCAAGGCTGGGGGGTAGGTTTACAAGGCCTCCAGGAGCCTGGTGGCCTCCACACACTTCCTGGTCCCCACCCACCACCTCCAGATCTTCCGGAGTGCCCTGCTTCCTGTCCTGGAGCTAAGCCCCTTACAAGACTCACAGGAGGTGGGACGCTTTCTTTTCAAGCCCCTGAAGTTCTCTGTTTCCTTGCAAGTAAGACACTCACTGTAATTTATAAGTTAGCTATAACTGCTGAGTACAGGAAGACGGAGCATCTTTTTTGCTCATTTTGTTTGTTCTCGTTTAAAGCATAGTACTCGATCACATCTGTTTACACCCAAGTGTGACACATGGTCCATTATTTACCCAGAATTTCTAACCTCAGGTTTTCTTTGGGCAGTCTGCACTGGGCACACAGCCTTGTGCTTTCTTAAACTAGGTGTGCTAATCCCATTCCCCTTGCTAAGAAGTAGTTTTTGCGTGAGCATTAGGGGCAGCAATTCCAGCCCATGAGGTGCCAGAAGTCTGCTGATAGGAGAGGACAGTGTCTGAGAAAGGCTACCTTGCTGGGGGTGGGGGGGTGGAAGAAAGGAAGAAAGAAAAATAAAGAGAGGAGGAAGGAAGGAAGGGGGATGGAGGGAGGGAAGAAGGGAGGGAAAAAAAGAAAGAAGGAAGGGTAGAAGGGAGTGAGGAAGGAAGGAAGGAAGGAAGGAAAAGAGGAAGGAAGGGAGGGAGGATGGAGGGAAGGAAGGGAAAGGAAGGGAGGGAGAAAAGGAAGGAAGGAAGAGCAGAAGGGAGATAGGAAAGGAGTGAGGAAGGAAGGAAGGAAGGAAGGGAGAGAAAGAGGAAGGAAGTGAGGAAGGATGGAAGGAAGGAGGAACAGAGGGAAGGAAGGGAAGGTGGGGGGAAGGGGCATATAGGGGAACCTCTAGGTCTGGTAACTGTAAGCATCCTAACCATCTTGCAGCCATGACAGGAATCCATCTGAGAACAGAACTGATGGGCTCAAGGTGGCAGAGGAAGAGGATATAAAGAACCTGGGTCTTTGAATTTACCAACTTTAGAGTTCCCTGACTACCAGGCCGTTTCTTATGTGAAGTAAGAACTTTTTCTCATCACTTCAGTCATTTTGAGTCGGGCTTTCTGTGTGAAGACGACCGTGTCCACTGCAGAACTGATGAGTGGGACACCAAACTTATCAGTGTGAGATCAAGAAGCCAAGCATGGGAAGATTGAGCAAGAAAAAAATAGCTTTTGAGTCAAGGCAGTAGCAATTCTGGATGCAGTATAATGTCTGTCACTTCAACTGTCTTCCAGTCTGACCACCCATTGGGTTCGGGGATCACGAATAAATATGGAAAGAACCATTTTTTTTTTTTTTTTTTTTTTTTTTTTTACAATCCCATAAGCAGCATCCTCCCTCCCTTCAGGACCCTGTGTAACAGAACGCATCGTGGAAGCAGATTCTTCCCTAGTTTAAAACCGAACATCTGACAGCACAACAAGCTCTAGGGCTTCAGTGTTGCCCTGCAGTGAGAGCCACCAGTGCTCAGTAGACCTCCCCGAGAGATGGTGCTGAGAGGGAGAGGAGCGGGTATCCACAGAGCCTGCGGGGCCTGAGAAAGTCCCCCATCCTCCCCATAGCAGACATGGTGTCCAGCAGGTGCAGCACAGAACCTGTTAGAGGACCATAGTGACCAATGGCTCACCGCACTGCCTGGCTGGATGGCTGCATTTGCTTGTGAGCACCAGTGATATCCTCTCTGCGGACTCCCAGAGATACTTAGAAGAATATTGCTGGGAACGGGAAACCCAGGACCTTGTACCAATAGGCAGGAGCAAAGGCAAGGGAAGTTTGAGTGATTGCTGTTTCCCTACTTATAGGCAGTTAAGAACAAAGTGAGTGAGCAGAGAGAAAGCCTTGGGGGCCCACTAGGAAGGGAGCCAGCCTAATATTTTCATGGACGTTCCAGCAAACTAATACATTGGAAGTTGAGATAAAGTATGAAATTGCCCAATTTCAGTAGTTTTTCTTGAGTCTATCCAAGAAGGATCATACCCAAAGAGAAAGAAAAGGGTAACATATTGAGAGGACAAGAATCTATTAACCACATCAACCTTCAGATAACTCTGGTAAACAGAAATCATTGCCTGAAACTTTGCTCAACATTTTTAATCAGAGGAACCAAAAAGGAAAGCACCACTGAGATGCAGTAACAAAGTTTTTTCAAATTTTATTTATTTATTAGAGAGGGAGATTGGGGCGCACAAGCAGGAGGAGCAGCAAAGGGAGAGGGAGAAGTGGGGTCCCCACAAAGCAAGGAGCCTGATGCAGGGGCTCCATCCCAGGACCATGAGATCATGACCAAAGCCGAAGGCAGAGGCTTAACCCACTGAGTCACCCAGGTGCCCCAGTCATGGAAGATTTTAAGTTGCACATATTTGGGACAAATTACCTGGGTCTATAACACTAGAAAAATTAAGGACTTAAGCCTCCCTAAAATTCACTTCAAATATGTACTGAACCAGTATCATGTGTATTGTGTTCCCAAATCTGCTTCCCTTATTGGCTGTCACCCATGTCACGTAGGGTGTGTGGCTTTATAAAAAGACTCAAGGTCATGATAAACAGCATACCACCTCTCACGCTTGCTCTTGATGGACCTTCCCAAAAGAGAAACTGGAAGGTCAAAACCCGTATTTGCCTAACCCTGGAATAGAGAGGGCTGGTTTCTACAGTCAAGAATCCAGTGAACAGAGCAAGAGAAAGCAACATGACGCCTTCAAGATGAGACTTCGAAATGGTCTGAGATGACAGAAAACTACTGACAAAATTAGCAAAACCTTCTACTTTAATCTTTTTTACCTTTCTAAATGTACAAAATGAATAGCACTTCAGGAAAAGGTTGAGGCACTTCAGGAAAAGGTTGAGGTCCATGGGAAATAGCATATTCGCTTGGAAATGTCAAGGCACTGATCATAGCGTGGTCTAGAGCAATGTTCTATATTTGTAAATGAACTTTAAAAGAGGTAATTCTTTAAGTACCTAGTTATACCAAAAAGAAGGTTCTCTAGTCCCCAGGGCTGGCTTGCGGGGAGTGAGACTTGCATCAGGGTCAGGTTCCAGTGGCTCAATCAGGGTCAGGCTGGACTGCTAGAGTCCAGGGAGCAGAAGGCAGAGTCTGGGTGAAAGTACAGAGTCATGTTCAAGAGATCATGTGGAGATAAAACCAGAAAAGTAGAATACAACACAAGATCAAGGAGCTGGCTCCAGGCCAGGAACAAGAAAAGAAGCCAGAAGAGAGAAGGAAGATAAGGGGGGGAAGTAGGGTTCAAGGTAGTAGAGTTCAGAAAGTTTGCTGTGTAAAAGTCAGATGCCCAAGAGATCCTCCTACCAGGTCTGGTCACATGCACTCCCATGGTCATCCTGGCTTAAAGGAATAGGTAAAGGGAAAATGGAATGACTCAAGAGGAAATAAATTCCAGAATAACTCTGGCCTTTCTGTCTCCACACTCAAGCATCTTGACTCTCCATCTCACGTCTCATACATAAAATGTATGGCCAACAAATAACTCTTAAATATAGACAGGTATCTTATAAACAAATGCATGTTTGCAATGCATTTCAAGCAATGGAATTTCAAGCAAAGTTTCAAATATGTGGCAAGGGAGGTTCAAAAAAAGGGGAAAAAAATCACTTCGAGTCAAAAAGAGAACAGAAGGAAATAAGCTAAGATTTTTAAGCACCTACTATGGGCCAAGCACAGATTCTCACCACAGTTCTGAAATACCAGTGGCCCTAATCCTTATAGTAGGAAACTGAGACTCCCACGGTCCCTCCCCAGATACTCCGGGAGAGACAGATGCAAGGCCAAATTCGACTCCAAAGCTTCCTCTTGAGAAAACCAGGGAAGTTTCATGCCAAGGAAATGGCATGTGGTCTGAAGCTTGCAAGAGGGCTAGGAGAAGCCAAAGGGAAGTTGATGGAGTTGAGCCTTCCAGGACAGGAAAAAAAGCGAGCAAATGGGGACAGGTAGGAAAGGCAACTGTTGTCAGAAAATGCAGAGTAGAGTTAGTTGGAAACAGCATGCAACAGTGAGAGGCACGGAACAAAGCAGTGTAAGGGTGAGCTGTGATCAGAGCCTGGAAATTCTTCCCCACAAATCCGCATATCACCTGGTGCTACCTGGTGTTCTCTGGATGCTGCCAAGGGTCCCTTCGAGCAAATCACTGCAGGTCCAATTAAAACTCGTACCTAGTTTTCTGGACTCCTCAGCCTGCCCCAGATCAGCCACAGGGGCCCTCCTGGAGTCGGGAAGACTGGAAACAAAGGCTCCACCTGGCAAACACCCAGAGGAGACCTCATCCTTGGGCTTTTACGGCGTGTTTTGTTTTCAAAGACTATTTCAGCTTCTGGAATATCACACTTATTTAAAATTCTATGATCTATAGTGATGAAACTCCTCGGTTCATCCCTGGGGCTCCCAGGCTGTCACATAAACTAGTGTTTTACTTCTAGCTTATACCTCAGAGAGTCTGGAGACTACTGGAGCTTTCACATGTGTCCCTGAGAGGGTCACAGTGTTGCCATCCCTCCGCAGGCTTTCTCTGCAGTCTGTGCCTCTGACCTCTGCGCTCATCTGTTTCCCATGATTCCTACTGGGCCCCAGGGCGGAGCAGTATAACATAGTACAGCATAATTCACTTTTATAGCGCATCCTTCATGTGAGCTATCACAGGGAGCTAATCAAATGCTGACGAGAAAGGGTCTGCTGCAGGGTAAAATTTAAAGGGAGGAACTGATTTAGTGGCTCCAAGGGCAGAAAAGAAACTTCAGATAGATGGGCTAGGCACAGGGAAAGAACAACCCCCGCTGTGGTAAAATGTGGGTGGAGGGAAGTGGCTAAGGCTGAGGAAAAGAACACGGAGGGGTCGAGAAGCAGCTGGCATCCCGAGCAACCACTACCAACACTTTCACAAGCAAAGGTGATGTGGATTTCATTCAGGAGGGTAAATGAATCATGAGGAAACCTTTGGGTCCAAGGAAGAGAAACCCCAGCCCAAAAGGATTTGAACGAGGAGTGTTACGATCTCACATAACAGGCATCCTAAGAGATGGTAGCCAGGTTAATTCAGTGGTCCAACAACGTCATCAAAGTCCTAGACTCTTGTCATCTTTCCATCCTGAAGACCACCACATTTCAGATTTGTCCTCAAAACTGGTATTCCCCAGGTCCTAGGGAGGCTGATGCAGTTCCAAACATCACACCTAGCTATGACAACAACCTAGGCACAACAAAAGGAGGCAACAGAAGAAAGAGAGGCTGTTTCCCAGCTAGTCCACTTTTAAGAGTGAGGAAATTCATCCCAGAAACCCCCAGAAGACTGAGCCCCGAGGTCAGTTTGGCCACCATTAGAGTCTCGTCCCTTTCTAAATCAAACTCTAGCAAGAACAGAATTATCATGATTTGTTTAGACCAATCAGGATTCACTTCTAGGTCACATAAGAGAAGGTGGACCTCCAAATCAAGGCTTTGCCCATAAGGAAAAGGGAACAATGGCAACTGAGAGGTCAGCTCACCTTAACTCACACAAGATGAGCAAGACGGGCATTGCATCTGTTAACCCCTCGAGAAACAACATATATCTGATACATAATTACTTACACAATTCAGATTAATTGTTTAGAGTTTAGGAAGATCATAGTGGGGGGAAAAAACCTCCTATACTGAGGAAGAAAATGTGAATTTCTAAGCAGAAGGACATATTAGGAAGAGGCAGGCTGGGGGAAGCTGAATTTTGGCTTCATTCTAGAGCGAAATTAAACATATTTAAGGATGGGAAGAAAGTATGTTTGGGATCAAGGATTTCTGCTCTTAGCAGATGAGGCATGGAAAGGGAAAATTTTAATTCTGAATTAAAGAATGTAACGGTAGAGTCAGAGCCTTTGAGAGCAAGAATCTCCTGTTTCTGGAGGCGAAAGGGAGATATGCAAGAATGCATAGCCAAAAATCAATCCAGGGACATGCATATGAGAACTTCTGCAAAGTCCAAAGTCCAAAGAAGGGTTGTAGAAAACCCACAAGAACAGGAGGAAAACACATTTTTGGTGAGTGTGGAACCAACTTGAACTTTATGGGTTCCGAGCTTCTTGCTAATACTGAAATTTGGGGGGTTTGAGTTCACTTACTCTGTGCAAAATTCACCTTCCAAGGGCCAAGAAAAAAAAAATTGGCTCCAAAGATTACTGAACACCAAACTAGCTCTTAAGAAACCACACAGGGATGAGTTAAGTGTAAATGAATCACAAACACACAGATTGAATTTCTCCTAAACTGCACTAGGGTTTAAAGGCCAAGGGAAAAAGCACTTGAGGCAAAAGACATTTTGGCTTTTGCAGAGCCGAAAACATTTTTAATGAGTTTGAAACCATTCAATTAACTTAAGGTTCAGCTGAGTTCTTTCTTCCAAACCTGGTGTTCAGCGTAACGATATCTAAATATATAGCCACCATTCCAGAGCTGCCTCACCTTGGAAAGGAAATTGCTTTTGTTTTTTTGTTTTTTTTTTAATATTAACTTCTTGATCCAATGTGATCAAAGGTGATTGAGACAAATATCACGACAACGACAAAATTATTGTTTCCAATGGCTTGTAATATAAACGGTAGAACTCAAAGTTCTATACCCAATTTGGAACACAACATTGACAACCCTCAGAGATAGGACAGGTGAAAAATTAAGCAGCGTCTTCTAAAACCTTTCCATTTCAAATGCTAGTGATTTTATAGCAGAAATTCTTATGTCTTTTGATCATTTGTGGGACGTTATTACTAGGTGTGCACTAGCCAGGGGTAAATGATAAGAATGTAAAATTATCTGTTTCTTTATCAGTTTACTTCTTGTTTTGAATGAACACTGCTTGGTAATTATCAAGATGTATTAATGCCACACAGGTCATGTTCATACCCTCTTTTCCTCCTCTTTGGAGTAGGTGACTGTCCGCAGAAGTCTGTTTTATTTTATCTTCATTACTATCAGACTCTTTTTCTCAGATAAACACATCCTTCCTTATAATAGATGCTCAAACACTGAGAAGTGAGAATATCATTAATCCTCTCCGTTCTCCACTAGACTCCTTCCCCCTTTTGCCTTGCCTACCTCTAGATAAAGCTCCTTCTGCTCTCTTTTTGATCTGCTCAAAATAGCCCATAAATAATTGTGGTTAAGTACTCCTCAATGGTCTGGCTTAATCTAGAAGTAGAATCTAGAATAGTTGAATAAAAGTAGAGATTCCACATCATTCAGGCAACTGTCCATTAATAAGAGTTGGTGAAGCTGAAATTGAGGGAAGTTTTGCATTTGAAGTTCTACTCTGTTGGGATACGGAGTGCAGGGAGTCTGAGCTAAACTCTAGTTTTGTGATGACACTCCCAATAAAGCTCAAGAAAAAGTACATAGATGTGTGTGTATATATCTCACTGAGGCTGAACACATTTGATGTCATAGACACTGTGTGCTTGTGTCCCCCAAGGAGTAGTGTGATAGGTTATTCTTACTATCCCCACTTTACAAATGAGGAGTCTGAATTCCAGAGAAATTAAATAAGTAGACCAAGGTCATACGGCTAGGAAGCAACAGAGGCAGACTCTAAAGACGTCCGTAGGAGCCCAGGTCTGATCTGTTAACTCCCACTTCTCACTGGCTCCAGTAAAGCGAAGAAAGATCGCTGTGGCTCTTTGGCTGGGATAAGAATGCAAAAGCTAAAATTTTGTTTTGTTAGTCAGTTAAGGGGAAGGAATGACACTTCAGGGAAAAGAACCCAAGGTTGTATTTTTTGTGTTTTGTTTTGTTTTTTTTTTTATATTTTACAAGAATCCTTGATGAAACCAGAAGGGGAAGAAAATCTAGCTTCTCCTCTCTCCTTCAAACAGGAACCTAAATGGTCCTTCCTAATTCCTGACTTGAGGCGATGGTTTATGCAAGTATTATCAGAGTGGCCTATCTTGTTCAAGAAAAAAACCTGATGACAAGTGCATTGGGCTCCTCTGTTTCAGAAGTGAAGAATTCCCTGCAGCAGGAGACACTCACCACATCCTGTGGCAGGGTTGGGGCGGTGGGGGGGGGGGGGGGACGATCACAGATTTTGAATTTTAATTTGGTTGTGTGGTTGAAGAAAGAAACAGGAAAAGAATATATGACTGACAAAGAAAAGACAACTGGTGAATTTATTTTCATTGCACAAGTCCTGGGAAATTTTCTCTGAGAGCCCAAATAGAGCATTTATCTCTGTGTCCCTTTTGTAGAAGACTCAAAATAGTCAATGCATTTCCACTCCCTTTCTTAAAGCCACTTCCTTCCCCTCCCTCTACCCAGCCCCCCACCCCAAAATAAAACTTTTTTTCTCTCAGCCAACAAATTTTCTGGTCACCACAACAACAAGCAGATTCACAAAGCAAATGAGTAATTTGGAATGTGACAATTCTCTCATCTGACTCACAGACAGAAAAAAGAAAAGGTGGCTGCTGCCAAAATGGAAACACTTTCTGGAAAATTCTTGAAAATATTCCTAAAATCTCAAATTGGGCAAGTGAATATACCCTGAGGAAAACCTTGGAATTTCCCAAAACATAAACAAGGTAAAATTTTTAAAAGTGTTAAAGTGATGGATATAAATATGCTGAAATGTCTATATAAACGAACTGTTTTTTGTCTTTTTTTTTAATGTTTGCTTTTAACACTTGAACTTCTGCTTCAAAAGGCCCTACCAGGCAGCAGATAGAGATGGTCCCAGAATTTCTATATAGAAGGGCTTATCGGATTGATCTGGATAGAAGGGTAGTTCAGGAACTTGAAGATGAGCTAGCAGCTCATGGATTTATTTAGATAGTACAATTATTATCAGTAGGATACTTGGAGAGTGAGCTAATGAAAGGCTAGTGAAGATTACAGTGAAACTAATATCCCCCATACACACTCCAGGCCACAGTAGTAAGCGCTGCTATTTGTCTACCCAGCATCCATTCTTACTTTCTTCCTCCCTGACAGAACCCTAATACGATCAATCAACCACTAATTGTCTACACAGCCATGATCCTTAGGGAAACATGGTCCAACACCAAATCCAAGTAGTCTAAGATAACTCCATGGGCCTTTCCAGGAATGTTTTAGAAATAAGTATATGACATAACTCTGGCCAACAAGGTGTGAGGAGAAGTTTGCTAGAAGATTCTAGGATCTATTTCCTCACTCCTAAGCAAAACAGTCTCTTCTACCATGAACACTGATCTGAGTGCATGTGACTCCCAACATTGCTGCAGCCACCTTGCCACCAGCCTGAGGATGCAGTCAACCCAGAGGCCAGCTGTTAATGGAGATGAAAAGAACCTGGGTTATTAACAGCATCACTGGCCTCTGAAGCAACGCACCCAGGAGACCACCCTATCTTCAGACTTCTTATAATGTGAAGCAGTAAATCTCCATATTGTTGACTAGTTGACTCAAGAGTTTTCTGCTTGTGGCTGAACAACCCAATGAATAGAGCTGCTGCCTGTACCACCATCCCTTGACATAGACATTAGCTTGGAGGCTAGAGGAGCTCCAAGGCATCCATCCAGAATTCAGACAGAAGCCACAAACTCACGTCCCATATAAGACCCAAGTACCTCTCATTCAGAGCAGACTGATCATGGAGTGTTACACTGCATTTACTCAGTGCACCCGTTTTGGTTAGATTTGCAAAGGTAGCTCACCTGCTGATATCCTATCAAAACTTCAAGAATAAAAAAATACAGTCATGGTATTATAGAAATAAGGACTGACTTTCTCCATCAGTCCCAAGATTAAAATGTTTCTTTATCTTCTGGAGAGGTTTATTATTCACACACCTCAGATCTACTCAGAGTGGGAAAAGTACAAAAGGCAATGGAGAGAAAGTCAGAATCCGTGAGAGCAGCTCGCTCTTGCACTGAAAGAAAACTAATGTAACAGGAATAACTGGAGTAATATTTTGAAAAATATTAACTGCTTGTTTTATTTTGTATTTCCACGTATTTTACTTCTCCTTAGTAAGCATAAAGCATCCACCTGCTTGATTATTTTGGCAGAGAAGTAAACAGCAATAGAGAGTTAATATTCAACTTTCAGCTTTTAGAATTAGATTCCAAAGTAAGACAATATATTTGCAAGTCAGGTTTCATTAAATGAGGATTTTTTTAAGTTTTATTGTAAACTATTTTAAAGATACAGACAACATAATGATATTATAAATCTCCTTAGATCCATATCTAAAATTAAAAATTCTTAACATTTTTCCATAATTATTTTGGATTTTTTTTAACAACACATAATAGTTATCTTCCCAAGCCCATTCTTCTCTACTTTGATCAGTGGATCTTTTCGTATTCTTTTACCATATATGTATATTTCCATGCCAGTATCCTTTATTACTTTGTGTGCCTTTAAACATTCTATAAATTGTATCATAGTTATAATTTCAATTGAAAATTTTTGGTTTCTTTAATCATTAATTTAATCATTATCATTCTGAGATTAATGATAGATTAAATGATAGATGTAGCTATTTTCATTTAATTCATCGGCTTTATAATATATTCTAATTTACTCATTCTTCTATTAATGGACAGTTTTCAATTTTTCATTATTCAAACAATGCTGCAGCAAACATTTTTGTCTCTGTCTAAACATGGGTGAAGTTTTCCTTTGATATGTAGATTGACTCACAGGAAATTATCAATATTCAACCATTTTGACCTACAAAATGACAGATTATTATGACTCAACCTAGGGGTACCTGGGTGGTACACTCAGTTGAGCATCCAACTCTCGGTTTAAGCTCAGGTCATGATCTTAATGTCATGAGATCGAGCCCCACTCTCACTTATGCTCTCTCTTTCTCTCAAATAAATAAACAAATCTTTAAAAAAAAAATATGGATCAACCTATTATGTACCTGGAAATGAAAATGCCAGTTGATAGGATATAAATATCTTCAACCCAACCAGCTATAACCAAATTTTGAAGGACGATTTTCTAAAATACTTCTGTAATCCACCCAAGTCTTGAAAACTCAGTTCACAGAGTTTATTCCATAAAGAAAATAGGTCTTCTACCTTTGAGAGGGAAGGATAAGATAAAGAGAAGAAACTGGGAGTTCCCATGTAGCTATGTCATCTACCAAACCTTGGAGTAGATGCTATGCTTCGTTTGAAATCCCTTAAGTTTCCACTATTCCCCAAGGCAAAGGCATCATGGATGACTGAAAAAATTTGGTACACCATCCTAGAAGATCTGTTTGATGAAGTTTGAGCTTGTCTTTAAGAAGCAGCCCAAGGGGATATTTGGAACCACAAATTATCTACAGTTAAAATAGCAATAGCTTCACTTGCGGTTCTCTTTTCTTAACTAGAATCAGAAAAGATGGGCCATGATGAGAGAGATGAAGGAATATGTACAGATACTTGTATCAGCTCAATATCTGAACCCAAGGAATAAAGGTTTGTGTCTTAACACAGGATAAAATGGGCTGATGTTTGCTTTCCCAAGTGTGTGTATCATTCCTATAGATGACTTGGTAATTAAACTCTGGAGGTCTCCACTGTAAATTATCATGTAACTTGAACTCCTATAATAAATAAGCACCACTTGCCTTGTAAACACTATTGACAGTGCTTACAGCTTGCCATATCATTAAAATGCTAACACCCAGTTATCAAATATGATATCTGGATGCTGGAAGTTCATTTTTAACAATTGGAAATGCCCGGCTCACCATCCATCAACAAATATTCCCCCAATAAACACAATGCTCAGACTTGGATCCTTGTGGGATTCATTAAACACTTTACTTGGTTCTGGAGTCCTGGATAGAATCCCTGAGATTTTTTTTTTCCAGATGACTGACATTTGGGAATTTTCTTTATGGTCTCACTAAGTTTTACCTGCCTTTTATAGGTAAATTATGAGATCCGATCTAATAGACTTAACATTTTGCTATAGTAACAAACAACCTCAATACATCAATGGCTTACAATGAGTATATCTATCATGCTCTTGCTTCTTGAGAGCTGTGGGTTAGCTACGGTTCTGGTCTCTGCTCAGCTCTACATTCACTCAACTTCACTGGCCAGAGCACTGGCATGTCACAGGATCAAGCTCAAAGTCATGAATCAAGCAAGAATAGTGGAGGCAGGGGCAAATCACACACTACAGGGAGAGGAATGTAGAATCCTATGACAGGGAGAAGATGAATTGTGGTGAATAATAATCCAGTATATCACAAATTTTCTGAAAGTTTCCTTGACCAATGATAAAAAAGGAAAGGGGAAAAAATGACGCAAATTGGTGCACATTAGCAAAAAATTGAACTTTGAAGTCACATCAAATCTGACACATTCAGTGTAGTAAATACTACAGGGCCCCAAGGAGAAAGTAAGGAGATGCTGAAAGTTCTTACTTCAATTTTCCCATTTGATTCATTATTTGCTTTTCCATTCATTAAAAAGTATGACCAAGAGATAATGAACTTGGTCGTTAATAGCATAAAGGATGTGGTGCTTCCCTTGCTCAAAACATTTTCCCTTATTCTCTTCCGGATTTACCTTCAAAGGTATAGTCTCCTTTTCATGAATATGGTTATTTGAAGAGTTCACTTCCGATCAAATCTTATGAATCAGGTAAATGAACAGGCAAGGTGTATAACAGAGTTAGGGTGGGCAAAAACAAAGTGCCAGTTTAAAGCACAGGTTTCTTGAGTTCCCTGCATCCTGGTTCCGAAGGTAATTTCAAACGAACATTTCCAAGAATGTTCTCAGTAATCGTTAGTATAAACACATAGTCTCTTAAGGTGATACTTTGGGAAAAATAAAACTCACTTGATGATGCAAGTTCTGACTTTTGTTGTCTTGTTTTGTCTTTTAAATATTCATTCTCAAGTCTCGCCCAGATGTATTTCATGGCTATGATCTGTGATAATAGGTTTAGTATTTGTTTCTGTCTTCCACAGCAAGCCAACCCATGTTCTCCAAACTGCCAAGGAAAGTTCAAGGTCCTGTGATGATCACTGCATTATGCTTACTTCTACAGAGATATAAAGAACGCTCTGGTCCTTGGCCAGTTTTCATAAACTTGTGTGTTACATTCCGTCTGTGAGTCTGCACAGGTACTGTAAGCTGACGGCCTTTTCAACACAAGGCAAAGAGAAACTGATAATGCCCATGTATGTCCCAGTGGAAATCCCAATGAAATTCAGATGGGAGATGGCAAATAAAACCTTCCCAAAAGACAGCAAACCAAATGTACATGTTGTAATGTGTGCTCTGACAAAACAACGCTGTTCAATTACAGGTACATATAATCGTATGACTATTTCTTTCTCTCCAAAGTCACGCCCAAGTCTTGAAAATGTCAGGTAGAAATAAACTGTAGAGAAAGAATGCCTAAAGCACATACAAGTGCACTGTGACCCACTGATTTCCATTCCGAAAATCATTCTGAAAATCTACTTTCCTTCTGAAAATCAATTAGATTTTCAAGCTCTCATTGTGTGAAAGGGTATTCAGGAACCCAAGGACAATAGTGACAGCCCCTGGATTATGGTGCTGGAGGCTCTTAATAGGATAAACCATTGTGAAGTCTCTGCCCTACTGAGGCCCCCTGGAACTAAACCCCCTCGGCCCAGCCTAAATTTTAAATCTGCTAACTTATCACCCTTCTGATTTATTTCCCTTTTCTTCCCCTCTATGAACCGCCACCACCCCCCCCACCTCCAGTACCCGCTTTTGGGTGTGGATAAGAGGCTGGGTGATAAAAATGGAAGAACCGGAGAGCTCATGATGGGAATCGTTTGGTAATGGCATTAACACCGGTGTAAACCTCAGACCAGTGAGAGCAACAAGAATGACCTCCAGATCACTCTTCATACATTTGCATTCTTCCTTCCTCCCTACCCGATACTTTCAAAGAATCTCTCGCACTGCCCACCTTCTTGGGCAGCTCTGCTGTTGAAACTTCTGTGCTGTAGGAATGTTATCCATTTCAGTACATTCAGATTAAAATAAGTGCAGAAAGGAAAAATCTTCACTGGCTGCTGTGACAGGACTCAGAAATAAACTGTTCCTTTCTCCGCAGCTCTGAAATTCGTGGTAAAGCACCAGCGTGCGCTTTCCCAAAGAGATTTGCTTACAAAGATCGGTATAGGAGAGGCTGATTGGGTCTCCTGAGATAGCTCTCATCCTCTGACAACTCGCAGAGACCCCGCTGAATCTCGCTCTGCGCGTCTAATTACCTGCCCGATACCTGAGCCCTTCTCCACTGCAGCCCCGGGCGCGCTAACTCTCCCCCAAGGCGTGGCAGACACACAGCTGGGGGGGCCGGCCTGGGCGGGGAGCGCCCCCGCCCCATCAGCCTCTGGAAATCCACATTTTAGGGTCTTGTAGTCATTTCCTTGCTAGTACGAGGAAAGTTTTTGTACATTTTTATAAAAGGAGGCCAGAAGAGAACACCCTCCTCTTACTTCCTAATATATTATGTCCTCCCCTGCCGAGTCCGGGGACTTAGTCTGGATTTGGTAACTGAAGTAATATAAATGTTAGCTAAGAAGTATTCCCGCAATATGGTTCCAATTTAGGCCTGTTTTGAAGTCTAAAGGCCCAATATGTCTCGTAGATTCTTCGCTGGACATTAGCGCTAATGTAATTTGCGGAGGAGCGCGGGCCGCGAGCTAGAAGGGCGCTTTCCCAGTGCCAAGGGGACTCTGCATTCGCCGGTAGTTCCCCCCACCGCTTTTGATGTTGGGAGCTTTGCTCAGGAAATTGCCTTATACTTGGCCAGGGTTTGCAGATAAATGGAGCAAGGTAAGTGCTGTACCCTGTCACCACCCTCTCTCCTCTCCAGGCTCTGAAAGGAGGCAGCCCAGGCTGAGTGCAGCCTTTCTCTGCAAGCTGTTTGCACTTTACTTCAATAACATAGCTCTCAGAACACTGGCTTGATTTGCGAAGACACGCCTGCATTTTCGGAGCAGGGCTGACGCACCCCCACCCGGAGTCCGCCCGCCCCCGCAGCCCAGCTCGGCGCTCACACCCCTCCCGAGCCCCCGGCTGCATCCCGGTAATGAGCATCCCCCTGGAACCGCCTGCCCTTTATCTTGCTGGGGGGACCCGCACCTTTTGAACTGCCATCTGTAGATTGTGTTGGTGCACTGACTTGTTAACTGTGCCATGCTGTGAAGGAAATGGCATGATTTAGATCAAGTGCTCAGGACGGCTGTTCATAAGAAACACTTGAGCCAAGCTGTTGCTGCTCAGAAAGTGCCCTGGGGAGAGGGGTTCCGTTTCGGGTCACGGTCCTGCCTTGTATGGGGGCAGGCGCAAAGCGTTGCAATCCCCCGGCTTCGCTGGGGCTGGAGGGAGGGGGTGGGGAGAAACATTATGAAACCATAGAAGCGAGGCTGCCAAATTAACTTCTCACCCTTTCAATCACACTCCAGAGGATAAAAGCCTAACATTTCTGCCTCAGAAACAGGCTCGGTTTACACCAAACAAGTTATTTCTCTAATTTATCAGCCCAGCCAGCTATCCTTCCAATTACTGAAAATCTCCGCTGTTTATGAAGCCACTTTTGTACATGTACAAATGAACAGCAAGCTGGGAAACAGGGGTAGGAAAGTTTTTGTGGACGGGACTTCCCCAAGGCTGCTTATCAAAATCACTCAGAAACAAAAAGTTTCTGGGTTCGTTTGTTCTGTTTCCATGAAAATGTTTTCCCTTGTTCCAACAGGCAGAAATAAACTTGGGGAACTGCGAGTTGAGGTAAGCAGAGATCATTAAATCCCCCTTCTAAATAGCAAAATTCTGCAAATAAAGTTTAATTAGGAAGACAAAAGTAAAACTGAGAGGGAGGCAAGAGGAGAACCCTTCAGCTTAATTCATCAACTCCCAGGCTAATACCAAGGGCACTGATTTGTCCATTATATGGAAATAGATGATTAGGGTCATTCTCTAAGACAAATTTACTTTTCTGCACACTCTAAATCTGTTTAGTCACTTTAAAGGTGTCAATTATTGGAACAGGCTAAGACTATGAATTTCTTAGTAATAGCTTTAATAACATTTTGAAATGAAAAGCAGATACCTTGAAGTCAGCCTGCTTTGAAAAGACATATGAGCAGCTCTGGTTTTAATTTGTGTAGCATTCTACATCTGGAATCCCTTATAATTAAAACTAAAAACTGAACTACTACTTCCACCTGTCAAATGATGAAAAGATGAATGCACTAATAAGTTACTAAATAGCCCAACATGATAGAGTTTACATTCTCATTCTATACAGTAAAACAGAATTTTGGACAGGAGGCTAAAGGTCTTTGGTCATTACTAATAACACACTTTGAGTATTAACCTATATGTCCTGTTGCAACTACTGACGGGATCTTTTTTACATTAAGAGCACATTTTTGTAAGTCTTTGTTTTCAAAGTAAATAGAGATTTCAGAAAGAATATTCAAAACACATAAATTAAGATGTACTTTTCATCCCATGTTCTACGGTTTCATCCTTCTTAAAACCATTCTAATAGCTTCCTCTACGCATTGAGTGCAGTTGTCCAAAAGAAATCCTGTGTTTAAAAAAAAAATCCAGTGTTTACAAATGTTTATCAAGCACCCACAATGTGCATGGCTTTGGGCTCAGCACTGGCAAATACAAGCAAAATACATCTTTTTAGACAATTTAGAGTTCAGAAAACTTGCAGTAATTTCTTCAGAATAACAAAAAACGCATTTTTGCCCAGATTCTGATAAGAAAAAGTCATTTCCTAAGGCTTTTGCCGTCACTCCAATTAAAACAACAATGGTCATTAAAATGCCCTCAGACTGTCACTGGTGATCAGAAGGTTAATTATTTTAAAATGTAAATCCCGAGTTGTAATCCCTATTGAAGCTGTTTGGAACAACTCCCCCTGCAGAGGTCGAGCTGTGTGGGCGGGCCCCTAAAGGCTCATTTTTCTTATTACACAGTCTTGCTTCTCTGTCACGAAATAAAAATGGAAATATCACATTTTGAAAAGAGCGCTGATCTCCTGGAAAACGTAATGAAGCCTTTTTTGCCAGCCGTGGAAGGCATCCTCCACAGGGGAGATGCAGCTTTTGTGAAGGCTTGTCCTGATTGTTCCCTTCATCACACTGACTGCCATTGGCACCAGAGACTGAAGGAAGAGGGCTAGGCCTGGAGGCAGCCCTACTCACAACGAGAATCCTCTCTCTGTGAGAGTATGCCCAGGAAGGGAATTCCAGCCTGTTTTAATTCTTCAGGGCCAGCGGGGACTCCATTAAGTTATTGCTTTCGTGTCCCTTTCAATATGGCGCTGCATTCCATTCAAGAAAAAGTAGGATTTGGCTGTCACAAACTGGTTCTCAGGCAGAGGTCCCAAACTGGCTGCCCAAGCCTCAATTCAGCCTGAAGACATGTTCATATGGACAGCACGTTGTTCTAGAAAACAAGAGATCCATAAGCAGCATTATTCACAATAGACAAAGTTGAGAGCAACCCAAGTGTCCATAGGAGGATGAATGGGTAAACAAAGAAGGGTATATACATGCAGTGCAATATTGTGCAGCCTTAAAAAGGAAGGAAATTCTGACATATGCTACAACATGAACCATACTTGATGACATTATGCTAAGTAAAGTAAACCAGTCATGAAAGGACAAATGTATGATTCCACTTACATGAAGTTCCCTGAGTAGTCAAAATCGCAAGACAGAAGGTAAAAGGGTGGTTGTCCGGGACTAGGAGGAGAAGGGACGAGGGAATTATTATTGTTTAATGGGTACAGTTTCAATTTGGAAGGATGGAAAAACTTGTGGAGATGGTTTCACAACGATGAGAATGTACCTAATGCAACTTGCAAATGGTGGAAATGGTAAATTTTATGTTATGTATATTTTGTCATGATAAAAAATAAAAAGATTTTTTACATTAAAATAGAGAGCTCCAATTTTTCTAGAAACAAAGAAATCCAAGAAACTGTTAGCATTAACCAGCATTCCTGAATGATAACAGAGATTGAAATGGAGTAACCCTCACCCTCTTAAATGCCTGTTTGCGGTCCCTGTGGCCCCCACTCTGCCCTCTGGTCTTCTGCCCATTCTACTTCATCCACGTAGGCTACCTGCCAGGCACTTGCAGCCTTCTTCTGCTCTAAGGGGCCCTGTGGATAGCTCTCCCCTGTGCCTACAGCTATCAAAGACTTGCATAGAATCCGATTTTAGCCTGCAACACAATTAACGCCATCTGTCCCAGGCACAGATGAGGTGAGGTGAGAGACAGAAGATAGCATCCATGACAGAAACATGATGGAAAAGCCCATCTCCTACAAAATGAACCTTTGATACCCTCTTCCACCTACCCACCTTGGGGAGAAGACAGTGGGTGTAACACTCCGGAGACCGACTGAGTCATGCTTCCTTACTCCACAGTTGCAAACAGGGCCATTAAGGAGATGTTTCCAAATGAACGAAAGGCACTTTTCAAGAGACGGTTCATGTTACCTACTTTTCTAATATTGACTTTATATAAATTTATTACAGATTTTGTAGCTCAGCATCAAGGAGCAATGAATTTAAGAATCTTTCTAAATCTGGATTATCCCCAAACTGTGAACGTTCCTTCTAAGCCATTGACCGTCTAAGGGTTTTTCCTCTTAAATGCTACTGTCAAACGAGCATTTTAAAGCATTTATCAAAAACCAATGACTGCAAACTTCAATCTGTACATTCCATACAAAGTAAACCCCAGTCTAGCGCTGATGCATAAATGATGTGTTGGTTTAATCTATTTTTCACAGGGGGTGTCTGAGAGTAGGAAAATTAAAAACAGGTAGAATGGACTATTATTACTGTCCCATAGTGTGCTTTTTTACATGAGGTCTGGATTAAGATAACATCTGGTCTATATTTCTTGAACTATTTCCCTTTTATCACAAGAAAAATCGGCAACCCATCTCACAACTGCTCTTAATTTAGATCTAAATATCACTGATGAAACATTGTACAACATGCTGTTATCTGTTAAAGTGATTTCCCTGAAGGAACAGTTGATACTTTTATATATTCCAGCAAAGCTAATCATGCCAGGCCCCCTTAGTAGGACTTACCTTATAATCATATGTTCAAATGTTCCACCTAAATCACTACTTTAGTACCAAATGAGTCTTACTCTGAGATTGATTTTACCGCACTGTTAAATATAGTGCCCGGTGGGAGAGTCACAGAACAATCGAGAATCTTTTAGGAGTACAAAACATTGCTCTGGGGCGAACAAGCCATTGTTTCCCCCACACCATATACTATGGACTTTCCAGAGCCCCTTGCAAGGGAAAGGCAGTAAGCTGTTTTCAGCACTTTTCAGAGTTCAAGTCCTACACAATGTAGAATATTGATTTCACAGAGTAAAAACTCCTGAGTTGGGTTTGTTGTGTGTGTGTTTTTTTTTCCCCAGAATTGTATAAGTTACTTCCACAGATAATAAATCAAAAAAAGTATTTTCCCTAAAACTATTTGCATACCTGTGGTGCACATTCGTTTTGTTCATTTTAAACTACATCAAGACCTAGAATCACAGAAGGTAAGCCTATGCATTAACCAGTTACATGGGAAATTACTTTCTCCAACCCCCACTTTTAATTTGGAAATATCATGTGTTCCTGGTTTTTTAAAAAACACAGAGACCAAAAAAACCAAAAATTATAGGGGTTAAAAAACTCAACAAGAAGTATTCTTGCATAATGATAAAAACATAAGAATGTTCATTATAGTAGAAAATGAAATTAGAAATGTATTATACATAAAATACAGAAAAATTAAAGTCAATAAAAATGTTTCTTAATGGGGGGTGATAAAATGAATTACGTTACATGCATAATATGGAATATCTTATAGCCAGTCAGTAAGGATAAAGAATATTTGTATGTGCTAAGGAAGGATCTTAATGATGTGTTAAGAACAACACAACACGAATAAAGTTTGGTATCACTTTTTGCTGTCACTAAAAAGAAAAAACAGAAATAGACTTATATGCCGACGGGTCCCTAAAAGAGGTCCGGAATAATTCACATCAAACTGTTTGCAGTGATTAACCATTAGGAATAAGGAAGGAAGAGAACATTTTGTAAACTCCTGTGGGTTTTCTAGCTTTTCATAACACACATATATTACTTTCTAAATAATAAAAAAAAAAACATAAAAATGCATTGAACAAAACAAGCAAGCAGAACAGAGATCAATGAGCTATTCCCTTATAGGAACAAATCATAAGAAGGGAGGTGGCTGGTGGGGAAGGGTGGGTGACTGTAGAAATGAGCAGGAGGAATGCAACTGACAGGCATCCTGTCATCTTGTATTTTTTGGAGGGAATTCTGAGAATAAAAAGCCTTTGGAAGTTATCAGCGGTCAGACTGGAGCCATTCATTTTTCACCTGCCTGTGTTTGTTGTCTGGCAGCCAGTCAAGGGTGCTATTAGCAGAATTAAGATCCAGAAGAAAAGATTATCCCGTAGAATGCAAGATAAGGGGCTGGAAAGTGTGGCTGGTTATCAATATCACAATACCAAACAGGTCAGAAAGGATTCCGTATAGGTTTCACTCGAAGCAGGTAATCTCTGCAAAAATAATGGAGTGACTGTTCTTCCAAAACGCTTCAGTACTGCAACATACTGCAGTTCATTTAAGATAAAGCGGCAGTTTTACTGAGCACCCCCACGACTACATTAAGCTGCAGAGTGGATAATAAAATGCAGCAACAACGTTCTTTTATTCCCTTACTCAGTCATCCTAGGTAATGAAACAACCCTCCATCTCTCTCCCAGGTCATTTCTGATATTTTGAATGGTATACTTTCATTCACTTTTCTTTCCTTCCCTCTGAGAAAAGATCTAAATGGAATTCCATAGTACAATTTGATACAGGAAACAAGAGGAGGGATTGTAACATTATTTAAGTATTTAATTGTTAAGAGGTTTTAAAAATTACCAATAGGAGTGTGGGTTCAAAACAGCAACTAGGCAGGGTTAGGGAGGTTTTGCCACTCTGGTACTGAAACATGTGTTTTCAAACAATGAATTGGAATGGTGAAGGTTTTGAGTTCATGTCAGCGCTGCAATTTACAAGAGTTCACATACGGCATGAACTTACATACATTTTCACCATGTTGTCTATGAGTCATTCAATTTTAAGCTCTGCAGCATATGGGCAATTGCAAAATGCAAAGAGGTAAGAAAACACATTTGGTATTTCCATTTTATATATGTCATGTTGGAAATAGATGGTTTTGTTCTCCCAAATATTTTTCATGTAAATGGTAAAGACTCCTTAATTTCGTTTTCTTTCCTTTTTTTCTTTTTAGCAATTGCAACCAAATAGATACTGCCTTGTTCAGCTAAATAATATTGCACTATTGGCATTACAGACCTTTGTATTTATTTGTACACAGAGGGATCAGCAACTAGCAGGCTGTTTACTTCGAGTCATCATTCCAGTAGGAGTAATGGATTGACAATGGTTCATCCATCTAATATTTCATCAATAAAACACATTCCCAAGACAGCTGCAGTTAAGGGAAGTGTCCAGCCACTGCCAGAATAGCAAGAATAAAAATTGTGGCATTATATCACCAACCGAGGTAAACAAGAACACACTGAATGACCCAGGAACTATCAATTTATCAATGAGAAAACAAAACCAGCACACACTTAAAATACCAGTGGGCTTCGATATTGCTCTAGAGTCATAACATTGAGTCTGCTATAGCAGCACCTGAAAATGCTCTCATTTCAGCAATGACTTTCAAAACTCTACCGCAGTTGTATTGTTAGTGTGAATAAGAGGAGGCTATACCCATAAGAGGTAAATGCCTTCCAAAAGATTTTCATTTCTTCTCCCTATTTTTTCATCTACATTCTAAAGGACATTACCAAAAAAATAGGAAACTGTGGGGGCGCCTGGGTGGCTCAGTGTCTCAGTGGGTTAAAGCCTCTGCCTTCGGCTCAGGTCTGATCCCAGGGTCCTGGAATCGAGCCCCATATCAGGCTCTCTGCTCAGCAGGGAGCCTGCTTCCCCTCTCTGTCTCAGCCTGACTCTCTGACTACTTGTGATCTCTGTCTGTCAAAATAAAATAAATAAAATTTTTTAAAAAATTGGAAACTGTGGTAGTTGAACATTAAGACCTTGTTTTAAGCAGTTTTAAGTTACAAACACAATACATGAAAACATTTTTATTATTCTTTAAAGGCCAACAATACAAAGGTATGTACAAGAAAAGCAAAAGCCTCCTTCAAACACCCAAATCCCCTCCCCCCAAATACATGTCAGGCCTCCCTCCTCTTTGCTGACAACAATCTCAGCAATGCAGAAAGTATGTTATGGAACTTTTTCTATGTACATACACACATGTGTAATGCAGGATTTTTTTAAAAATAAATGAGATTATACTATATGCATTGTTCTGTAGGTTGTTTTCCTTCTTGTCTCAGACATCACTGCAGGTCAGTATATTTAGGCCGGAAGTTGCCAACCAGTAGGTCAGAGTTCACAAATTCTTTTAAATTTTTAAAACTTGTTTACAACATAAAGAAAATCCTTATTTCCTTTTTTTTTTTAAATGAAAGATACAGCAACATTGTGCCCAATTTGCACCATGAACCAATGAGAAACAAGAGTCCCTCTGGTGGGAACCCCATTCTCAGGACATCACATGCTTGGCTCCCCCCAGCCCCATATCCATCCCGGCCCTCTAGACCTCAAGTTTGCTAACCCTGATGAGACATATCTACATTGTTCTTTTAAGAGGCTGTGTAATATCCAGTAATACAGATGCACCATAATTTATTGAACCATTTCCCTATTTATGTCACATTTTTAAAGCTCAAGCTTTCATACTATATTTGATAGAGAAAAGCCAAATCTCATATTCAGAAATTAACTTCCCCTTTTTTTATTTGCCCTTTTACTTTTTCTTACAGTATGTGAAGATCTTGAGTCCATAAGTGATCATGCCTGAGCTGAAAATACAAAGGACTGTTCAATATTTTTCCCTTTGAAAAATGATATTGTAACTGAGAGACCAAAAGCCCAGGGATAGGGAGTGGAAGGGGTGGATCCTAAAAGATAAAGAAAATTCAATCCGAACATTGTGATGGATTCAATGTGCTATTGAGTTAAATCAGGATTTTTCTCTTAAAAAAAAAAAAAATTGTCTGTGGCTTAAAAGTAACAAAGACCTACTGAGTAATTAAAGTATTCTCTGGTATTTTCATCAGCTCTATCTGTTCTCATTCTCCTTTTTCCCCTCTTCTATACCCCTGGCTCAAAAAAATCTCTAAGAGCATATAAAGTTCCCATTACAGGGGTTTGCAACTGTGAAAATGGGATGACAATCCAAAAAGTTAAAAACTTATTCTGCTAAAGTGATGCTGTTCATATGAATACAGCTGACAGACTTCTAATAGGGGGCCAGATCAGAGTTACAATTTAGTCACTGTGATATACGCATGAGCCAAAAATCAAAGCATATGCAAAAAGTGGAAAGGAACTAGAATTTTTTTAAAAAAAATAGTCTATCAGCCAAATAAGAAATACACATGGAGTGACACAATTGTTATTTTCAGAGGAGTGGGATTTTTGCCTATGTAATTTGATGGGAGGTAACAGTGATGCTCAAATAAAAAGATTGACACTAAGACAAAATTTGTCCACCTCCCATGCCTTTCTTCCTATTATTCAAATTATCTGAAAACCCAGAAATATCACTTTTTTTTTCTAGTGGGCTGCAAAAGAAACCAAAAGTAGAGACATTTTTACATATAGTTTTCATGAAGATCATATTTATCTGGTACATATTTAATACTTGGAAATAAACCAAAGTCTAGTAATAGCTTATTGTTCAATCTGTCTTTCTAGCCAAAATCAAACATTAATGATTCGTTACCTGCAGGTTTGAGACATTGAGATAAAATATCTGTACCTACTGAATCTCTTCTATGTGCCCAGTGATAAAGAGGAGTCACCTCTGGGACGCTTGGGTGGCTCAGTCGGTAAGCAACGGCCTTCATCTCCAGTCATGATCCTGGGGTCCTGAGCAGGGAGCCTGCTTCTCCCTCTCCCTCTGCCAGCTGCTCCCCCTCCCTGTGCTCTCTCTCTCTCTCTCCCTCTCTCTCTCTCTCTCTCATATAAATAAATAAAATCTTAAAAAAATAAAAAAAGAACGGTCATCTCTGATGCTTTCCAATAGCATCCTAAAGCCTTGTGGGAGGCGGCAATATTGTTAGAACAATTTTAAACTAAAATCGCATGTCTGTTTTGAAATAACTGATTGTGCATTTTTTTTAAAGTTACTTTACTACTCATTTGAACTCCTTTTTAAAATCTGTGGCTGTATCCCCTATGCTGCCCTTTACAACCCCAGACTTAGCTTCTCTTATAACTAAAAGTTTGTACCCTTAATCCCTTTCATCTACATGGCCCATCCCCTCATCGTCCTCCGCTCTGGCAACCACTGCTTTGTTCTCTGTATTTGTGAGTTTGTTTCTGATTTGTTTTGTTTTTAGATGCCCCATGTAAGTGAAATCATACAGTATTTGTCTTTCTCTGCCTGACTTACTTCACTTAGCATAGCATCTTCTAAGTCCATCCATGTTGTTGCAAATGGAAAGATTTCACTCTTTTTTGTGGCTGAGTAATATTTATACACACACACAGAAGCGCACACACATACACACACCCCACATCTTCTTTATCCATTCCTCTACCGATGGACACCTAGGTTGCTTCCATATTTGGGCTACTATAAAGAATGCTGCAGTGAACGTGGGGGTGGATATATCTTTTTAAATTAGTGTTTTCATTATCTTTGCATAAATACCCCGAAGTGGAATTGCTGGATTGCAGAGGAGTTCTATTTTTCATTTTCTGAGGAACCTCCCTACTGTCTCCCCACTGTGGCTGCACCAGTTTACGTTCCCACCAAGAGGGCACCGGGGTTCCCTTTTCTCCACCTCCTCGCCGACACTTGTTATTTCTGTTTGAGCTGTTAATGATATTTTCCAGGTAAGCTAAAATCAAACTTGCGGGCTTTAAACAAAAGACATCTTGCACTTCTCACAGGTGTGTGGACCGTTGCACTGACTGGAACATGTGGACCCTGCAGCTGACGTAAGAGGCACCCAGGGTGAGACTGCCCTGGGGTGTTCAGAACACAACCGTCTCTTTAGAAGAATAAAAGAAATGCTTGCAATACCTTGCAATCATCCCTTCCCCATTCTTGGAGGTTACAGATAAATTCAAATTCTTCACTTCATGCTATCTTTAAATGAATTCTCCAAAGGTCTGCTCCTTTCCTATTATTAATATCAAACAGGTCTCAATAAAGGGTGTTTTTTTTTATTACAAACCCTATAATATTTCAATAGTGATAAAGAAAACTGGTCTCAGAAAATCAAAGTCTCAGAGGGTGATGCAGGAGCTGGGTACAAAGTGAAACAGAGCAGACTCCAGGAGATACCCCAGAATTGTGCCTCCCTGGTGCTCAAAGTGGCCCTTACGGTCAACACGAGGCAGAACCAAAGGCTGATCCCCTTATCATGGAAAGATCGTGCAAACACTGGAGCTGGTATGTACCAGGCACTGTATTATGGACTTAAGGTCTACCAGTGGGTAAGCAGGACACTCACAGGGTAGTAACTGAGCAGACTTATGAAAATATCATCACAAACCATCCACTGTAGCCAGTGCCAAGATAGAGATATGCCCAAAGAAGGAACAAACTTGTGATCGAGAAGTAGGGAATGGTCAAGGAAAGCACCTAGATGGGGTATGTTATGATAAAGGCAAGAACTGCTTTGTCCAATTGCGGTGGCCACTTACGCACTAGCCATCTGTTCGAGTCCTAGCTGACGACTGCAGGTGGCTCTCCCAGAGCTCTAGCAAAGGCATAAATCTCCTGGCTTGGAGAGAATCTGTTTGCATTCCCGAGCTACCTTACAAGGATTCCGCTGTGTGGCAAAACTAGCTAATAACTTCTCTTCCCATCAGGCCACAGTTGAAGGAGTTGGAGATGAAGAGCAGATCCCCCAAAGCACCCCTGTTTGCATATTGTCCAGAAACACCGTAGTTACTTCAAAAAAGCATGTGCACGAATATAAGTACCAAAGGCTTATGATGAAAGAGGGAACACAGAAATATGTTCTGAAGGGTGTTAGGTTCTTTTGAGTGCTGCTATCTGGGGATCTCGATGGAGCCAAGTTTAACACAGCCTTGAATTCACAGATACATCTCCTCAGGTGTTAGCCCCCCAAAATCTCTGCTCAATGTTGCATTGAGCTTACGTGATTATACAGTACATTCCTAAGATCTGTGTTTGGAAGCAATGGAAGTGGCCCGTTTTCTATTACCTGTATTTATTCTAACAGTTGAACATCCACAAAACTGTGGATTCTCTACTCAACCAGAGCTTTAAATTCCTCCGTACAACTTTTGCCCTACATGAAACACTGCAGTGTCTGTCCCTTTTAAAACAAGAGTTTCTAGGAATCATGACATAGAAGATAAGACTATCACCTCTCAAAATACAAATTTTAAAACAAGACACTTTCTTCTTTGCCTAGCACAGGGCTATGGATTAGAAAAGCCATAATAACCAGTAAACACAGAGAGAAAAACCAACATGTATATACGACATGAGTCAGAGTGAAAGTTGTTTCACCCTTTAAGAGGCAATTTGGCAATATGTGTCAAAACCTGTATACCACCTGAACTGCCAATCCCATTTCTAAGAATATATCCCAAGAACCTAATTGGAGATGAATCCAAGGCTTTTTACATTAAAAATATGCCCTTTGATGGGCTAGTGTCCAAAATCTATAAAGAACTGAGCAAACTCAACACCCCAAGAACAAATAATCCAATCAAGAAATGGGCAGAAGACATGAGCAGACTTTTCTGCAAAGAAGACATCCAGATGACCAACAGACACATGAAAAAGTGCTCCATATCACTCGGCATCAGGGAAATACAAATCAAAACCACAGTGAGATACCACCTCACACCAGTCAGAATGGCTAAAATTAACAAGTCAGGAAATGACAGATGCTGGCGAGGAACCCTCCTACACTGTTGGTGGGAATGCAAGCTGGTGCAACCACTCTGGAAAACAGCATGGAGGTTCCTCAAAACGTTGAAAATAGAACTACCCTATGACCCAGCAATTGCACTACTGGGTATTTACACTAAAGATACAAACGTAGTGATCCAAAGGGGCACGTGCACCCGAATGTTTATAGCAGCAATGTCTACAATAGCCAAACTATGGAAAGAACCTAGATGTCCATCAACATTTGAATGAATAAAGAAGATGTGGTATATATATATATATATATATATATATATATATATATACACAATGGAATACTATGCAGCCATCAAAAGAAATGAAATCTTGCCATTTGCAATGACGTGGATGGAACTAGAGGGTATCATGCTTAGTGAAATAAGTCAATCGGAGAAAGACAACTATCATATGATCTCCCTGATATGAGGAAGTGGAGATGCAACGTGGGGGGGTTAGGAGGGTAGGAGAAGAATAAATGAAACAAGATGGGATTGGGAGGGAGACAAACCATAAGTGACTCTTAATCTCACAAAACAAACTGAGGGTTGCTGGGGGGAGCGGGGTCGGGAGAGGGGGGCGGGGTTATGGACATTGGAGAGGGTATGTGCTATGGTGAGTGCTGTGAAGTGTGTAAACCTGGCAATTCACAGACCTGTACCTCTGGGGATAAAAATACATTATATGTTTATAAAAAAATAAAAATAAATTTTTAAAAAATATGCCCTTTGAGAATACCTAAAATACAATTACAGGTCTAACATTCAGAGGTTGGCTAATATAGATGGAACAGGGCGCCTGGGTCTCAGTCAATTAAGTGTCCAACTCTTGATTTCAGCTCAGGTCATGATCGCAGGGTCATGGGATTAGATTGAGCCCCAAGCAGTCTCCACGCTCAGCGGGGAGCCTGCTGGGGATTCTCTCCCTCAGCCATCCACCCCCATGCATGCCCATTCTCTCTCTCAAATAAGTAAATAAATCTTTTTAAAAATTAGATTGACTATGTATATTAAAATATTAGTTCTTTATATATAATACATATATAATATACATATCATATCATATGTGAGCTGTATGTGTGTGTGTGTGTGTGTGTGTGTGTGTGTGTGTGTGTGCTCAAAAATCAGACCTGAGATTTTAAAGGAAAGCACAAAGCTAAATCCTGACAAAAAATGGCAAAGTTGGAAATGTAAATACTTACATGCACCATGTCAAGCACTTTGGGGTATAGACCATCTGATTCCTCAAATCAAGTTTAAAATATGAAGTACGTTTATATAAATATAATAGGCTATTTCTGTATATTAAAGTATAAAATAGGGTATAAACGTCAATGCACAATGCCTCAAAATAGAAAGGATATTTCTACTTTTTCCCTTCCCACAAGGCAGAATGTTCATCCTTGCTAAGAAGCACACTTCTGTGAAACAAAGATTAATTCCATGTTGGTTCAAAGCAATCGCCTTTGAGCTTCAACATCACTGGTAGATGAAGTTAACGCCTTTTGTCCATGCCAGCCCTAGAGACCAGCTGCCTGGTTCTTAGTTAAGCACAGCATGATTTCTATAGCAACTGCAAGGCAATATAGGCTTCTTTCAGCAGCAAAACCCAAAGAAATGACTAACTAATTAGCAAGAATCTAATTCAGATATGCAAAGAAAGAAATACTACACATTTAGTATTTATTTCCATTGCACTTTTTTTTTTTTATAAACACAGTGATATACTGTTTCCCACTACACTTCCCTTGCAGAATTACAAAATTGTGGTTTCACTGCCAGATTTAAACATGAGAGGAGAAACAGCTCAGTGGGTGTATAAACAGAGGTTCAAAGATTATTGTGGGATCAAAGCACCAAAATATGGGAGAGCTCCTGGAAGTACCCACCCGGCCACTATCTGCCCAAAACTTGGTAACAGAAGGTAGATGATAGTGGTTGCTTAGCAGCTGTTGTTTTAAAAACAAAAACCGATTTCTTGCCCATTTCAGCCTTAATTCTTGACAAACAGGCCACAAAAACTAGGCTCTGCTGGGGGTGGGATTAAAGTGGAGTGTCAACTTTATCTTTTAAATGTCCTCTTTCCAGATAAGCCAGACCTTTAAGAGCATCCTAATGTGTGATTACAAGGCCATCAGTTCTCTCTCTCCCTCTCTCTCTCTTTTTCCTCTAGGGGAAAAAATAACCTTTGCAAAACAACTTCATATGTATTAGCTATTTGGGGTGAAATTTCCCTTAATTAACATCTATCTGAACCCAAAATAACCAAATTATACAGAAGGTATCTTAAAACTCCAGGAAATAGACATTTCTCTTGGAGAAGATCTTAAATGTTTATGTGTAGTAGGGACCAGACGGGAGTGGGTGGGTTTCCCTAGGGAAGCCAATCTTCCTTTTGGCCTCAGAGAGTGGGGAGGTGGGGATGTGATCTTCTGGTCTCCTTCCTTGCTACTCACTGGCCTCCTTTTGCCTCTTTCTGAGTAGGCCAAATCCAAAATTTAGTAGGGCTTCTCTATTTTGAACCTCCTCTTCAAGGATATCCCCCAAGAAACTGATGGATGCTCCAACAGAACTACAAAAATTTTAAGGCAAGTAAGTGAAAGCTTGACCCAACATATAAATGTCCCATTTTATATAGCTTCTGGGATAAATCTTTAATGTTTTTCAGGCATATAACTTTGTTATTTGGGGCTTTCTAGGGTCTAAAAGATGAATGTCAAGCAAGGATCTACTATCCCTTAACTACCACAAAACATAAGACTAAATTGGATCAACTTCTGAATAATCCCTTATAAATAATAAAATGTATTTTTAAATATGAAACAAAAATGATAAATTAAAAAACTCTCCCTGTGACTCTTTAAGACTCATAGTTAAACATCTCTCAAAGAATGAAGCAATGTTCGGGAAGATTCTTCACTAGAAAAATGTCAACTTTAACTCAAAAGTTAACCCCAGACCCCACACATTCCAAAATTCCTTCTGACAAGCAAAAATGAGGAAAACTTGTCCACATAATTCTAGGGAAGAAAAATCTGGTATAAATTTATCCACATATCTTCAGTAACAGCCCCTCAAAACAAAGTGAAGAATGGACTTAATATTTACAATGCTCCTACATTCCAAAGTCACAGACAGAAACAAAAATGGATCATACCAACCCCAGCAAAAAGTTTCCAAGGGATTGAGATCAAAGTGAAGAAAAATAGAGCAGGAGTCTCACACACACACACACACACACACACACACACACACACACACACACCACCATCACCACCACCACCAGTTTCACAATTACCCTCCATTTACACATTCAGCAATTACTCATTGAGAATCTACTGTATACCTAGTAGAGTATCAGACAGTGCAGTGAAGCAGTGTTATCAGTGACAATTTTGAATTACAAACAGCAGAATCCATCCTGGCCAATTTCAATGGCAAAAGGAAATTGATTAAACAGTAGTACATATCTCTCCACAAGGGCCAGGAAGCCAAGCCTTAAAGCTATATGTCCAGGAATAATGCCCATCCACAGCCTATTGATGTCCCTAAGGAAAATCCACTGCACCAATACTCAGTGCCAAAGACACTTAGGACCCTTAGGCAAGGAAATATCCCACTGTCACCTCCTTTGCATCTCTCTACCATCAACCTTAGCAAAAGATCAGTTCCCTCCCATGCTGCCATCTCCTGCGGCTCACTTCCAAATCTACCTTGCGTGGCCTATGTCACAGAGCCCAGGTCACAGTCCTGCCCCCTGGCCCCAGAGGAATTGAAGATACGCATTTTCTGCCTTCTACATTGGAAAGGTAAGCCTCAAATATGGGAAATCACCAAAAGGTTGGGTGACCACAAACGTTTGCTCTAAGATAGGACAGAGTCTGACAATATGGTGCATTCAATCCAGCATAACAGTATGGAAACAAAAACAAAACCAAAAATCTATAGGCAGTGATTACCAATGTCATGCAGACCTTCCTAAACATGATCTAATAACAATTTTATGTTAAGCATTATACAAAGTTTATCTGGCTTGAGCTTTTCTTCCCTAAAGGATTATAGTCTCTGCCTTTTCCCACAGTTTCATACTTAACATGAATCAGTCCAGTTGTTATGTTAAATAAAAAGAAAACATGGATTAAATACTTACGTGATAGATTCTAGGCTTCTGTGTGGAACATTGTAGCAAAGAAAATCAACCTTTAGATTCAAATTCCGGGCCCCCTATTATTAGCCATGTGTCTTTATTTCCCTACACCTTAGTTTCTGCTTCTGTTGCACCTACTACGTAGACTTATTTAGGAAGATTAAAAAGAAACAAACACATAAAAAACTCCATACAGGGATTATCACTGTTGAATATTATCCAAAAATTATTTAATCCTTATGATGACATTACAAACTGGCATCATTATCCCCATTTGAATTGATAAAAATGAATCTGAAGTTTGGAGAGCTGAAGTCATGTGCCCAAACTAACACCAAGACAGCGCTGGAATTTGAACCCAGGCTTTTCGATGTCAAGCTTGGCCTTTTTCCACCATACCACCTGCTAAACCTAAAAGCCATTGCAAATAAGAACTCATCATGGCTCATAAGGGTTCTCAGAAAATCTTCCCTATCCTACTAAACAAAGTTTCTTTGCTAGAGAAAATGTGCCAATGAACATAGGGAACCCACAAAAATGAGCTCTGTTATGCAGTGGTGAATTTTTTAACCACAAAATCCTTTTTTCCCAAAGAATCAGGTAGGATTAGGGAACCATAAGACATATTTGAGAAACACTGGAGAGGAAAGAAATTAGTCATCTGAATATAGAAAAAAAAAAATGAGATAATTCAAGTGTGACAGGAAACTTCCAACATACCCCTTTCAGAAGAGGGTGTCCCCTGGCTCAAATATCAATTTGATATTTGATATCAAATATCAAATTCATGCTTGGCATGAATTCTGATACCATGGAGGGACAAATCAGGTTATATGACTAGTTGTACTCAGTATTGATATTGACAAGATCAGGTTCCATGTTCAACATACAACCTTCTGATTAAGTTTTAGCTTCCTCTGTAGCCATCCTACAGGGAGAAATGTTGGGCAAGCTTGTATAAAGGCCTGGTGCCCTTGACAGTTGTATTTCTTGTTGTAAATTGATACAAATATTCCACCCAGCCAGTAAGAGTATCCAGTCCACTAGGCAGATAATTTTTCAGCATAAGTCAAACCATCGTCACTTGTCAGTTTTGTGGATATGAGATAGTCTTCAAGAGTTCCTAGGTACTGACAAAATCCAGTTTCCAAAGCTGCAAATGTTAAGACCAGACAGAACCTGGGCCCTACTGTCTTCACCAAGGAAATATGACCCTTTCAGCACTGTGTAGACATCCCTTTAAGGGTCTGTTATGCTCCTTTAAGATTAAACATTAAGATTCCTTATGCTTTGGCCCTCGTTTGCCTTCCCCTAAAGCCCTAGATTCTCAAAGAAACAGTTGAAATGAAATGAAAACACAAATTCCTGATCTACCTTACCTACCAATGAGCATCTCTAGGGTTCAAGTTTTGAAAGCAGGTACCCAGGTAAGCACAGTTCTCTTAATCTAACTGGCAAAACCTCAACAAGTTAAAACCAAAGGAACTCTGCAGTGCCACAAAGAACAAGCATGCATGTCTTATCCTTCAGGCAGGAGTCAATCTTCTGTGCTGAACTTCCACGTTGAAAAAAACCCATGCAAGGAGTCAGTTCTGCACCAGTCAGTTGACTGTGCCCACAGGGATGCCTGGATTGTGAATCTCTCCTGGAGAGAGGCTGGGTGCTGGGAAGATCATTTTCATGAATACACTTACTTTCCTCCTTTGAACAAGCACACCTGTTTTCTCTACTAACTCTGCGGCTTCGGTCACTTGTGCTCTAGGGAAAGCAGTTGTAAGAAATAGCAGATGCAAAATTTACACAGCAGAGAGCATTCCATCCTTTCAGTTTACAAATTCTGCAGAAAACGACCCAAGTGGTGCAGGACTATTTTATGAACTGTGACCTCAAGCCGCTCATTGAAAATGCAGTTACTATCAAATTGTTCTTTGCAGATTTCCATTTTAAATGATAAACACATTTTGGGTTAGTTACACTTGAACCAGCCACACTTGTATTACAATATTCTTTCCAAAAGGTTTGTATTGTGTAATATTACATGATTGCTTCAATTTTACAGATGGAGAAACTGAGGCACAAGCATCTTGTGCAAAATTTCTGGAAAATGACACAGAAAACATAAGACAGCTGTCTACTGCAAATGACAAAATCTAAAAGAGATCTACCATAAAGAGGTTGATTGGAGGTGTAAAGTTTGCAGTGTGTTCCCTCTTGGCCAGAATCTCCTTTTGGATGGATTTGCCTGGTGAGACTTGCATGAAATTGACCTCTGAGGATAGAGTCCAGCTCTTTGGTATCATGAATGCTATTATTCAAATGAGAAAATTGGTGCCTGGCCATTTCCAATTCAATGACTCAAAAATGGGGAGTAAAGATTATTTTAAAAGTATCAAAGGGTAGATAATACAAGCAAGAGCCAAAAATTAAAATTACGAATTGGAAATTGTCTCAAACTAGCACAAACGAGGAAAGGGATGGGGGTAGAGGAGAAAGGGGAGGATCCAGGTCTGCAGTCAAATGGATGAATAAGAGACTCTTTAAACCATTCAGTATGTGCAATTGTTTGATTTTTTAAGATTTCTGCACTTAATAAACAGTGCCATGAATTTAAGAGAATATATTTTAATTTCTCCAAGTTTACTTCACAACATAAATTTTTAAATTCCAAGAAATATGTTCAGTATAAAGTCTGGCCCTTCTCTCACATTTAATAGTCCCTCAACCTGAATGTGCATCAGAATCACCTGGGGAACTTGTTAAAAATCCATTCAGAACATATCTACCGATTCTGAATTTCCAGGGATGTTGCTTGGAATTGCATTTTTTCAAAGGTCACGCATGGTTTCTTGGTCACCAGTGACATTTGGGGACTGCTGCCCTAGATATACTGGTTTGGGGGGGACCTGAAAAAATGTGTGGCTGTCGGATCTGAATTATACAGTCCGTAGCACCTTCCTTCCTATTCTCAGGTCTTCTCAGTGTCTCACCAGGGCTCCTTGTCTACAATTTTAGCCCTTCCTCTTAACTGTCCCTTGGAATCTATTCTCTTTCTCTATGCCTGTGCTCCCCACATGGCTCACAGGGGTGTCACCCTTCCTGGCTAAAACTATGCTCCTAGCACTCCCTACCTGAAGTCACCAAGAGTGGGATAACCCGAGTCACTCTCCTGTCATGGCTGGGAAATTGTCCTCCTCCCACAGGTTTAAAATATTTCATCGAGTTACAATAAAAGGACTGCTGTGCATTTAAATAATGTTCCCAAAATTCCTGTTCTGCAGTAATTTGGTACCAGTTTTCTTGAGACCACGGTGGAGAGAGGTGAGGGAGGAGAGTCTTTGTCCAAAGATAAATAGGATTTTGAGCGATGTCACCCCATGTAACACCAGAAAGTATCCCTCACTTACCACCTTTACCCCTTCACAGGTATCCCCTGCTTTCTCAGAAGTACTGGGGCTATACTTATTGGTCTCCTTTGTCAGGAAGGAGATCCAGATCTCTTTTAGGTGTCTCTACAGGCCTCATGGACACATGCTCCTGGCAGCCTGCTCTAGCATAACAGGTGTCTTAGAGGAGCACACAAAATAGCAAGATTCTTCTTTACAAAAGAAATGTCTTCTGACACTTGACTTTTTCCTACATCTACCTGAGAATGCGTATCCATATTCTCTAAAGACTACGGGGACCCGGGATGCCTGGGTGGCTCAGTGGTTTAAGCTGCTGCCTTCGGCTCAGGTCATGATCTCAGGGTCCTGGGATCGAGTCCCACATCGGGCTCTCTGCTCAGCAGGGAGCCTGCTTCCCTCCCTCTCTCTGCCTGCCTCTCTGTCTACTTGTGATCTCTCTCTGTCAAATAAATAAATAAAATCTTTAAAAAAAAAAAAAAGACTACAGGGACCCTTCCAGATTCCATGTGACATCTCTCCTCTTCATTTCCCTCTCTCTACTTTTTCTTGGGAGATTAGTGCCACAGACCTGCTGTTACACAATCCGTTAGCCATTGCTTTAAGCAAAGGTTTTCATAGTGAAATCTATTTGGGAAGCACTGGATTAAAAACAAGTTAATCAGATCCAACAATGGGTAAAAGGAATTATACACCACATCTAAATGGGATTTATCCCAGGTATGCAAGTCTAGTTCAACACTCAAAAAATCAATTAATATAATCCATCACGTCAACAGGCTAAAAAAAAAATCACATAATATATTGATAGTTACAGAAAAAGCATTTGACAAAATCCAATACCTGTTCATGATTAAAACTCTGAGTAAACTAGGAATAGAAGGGTACTTCCTCAACTTGATAAAGACTATCCATAAAAACCCTACAGCTCACATCATACTTAATAATGAGAAACTTGAAGCTTTCCTAGTAGTATCGGGAATGGGACAAGGTTGTTTCCTCTCACCACTTTTTTTTTCAACATCTTCCTGAAGGTTTTAGCTAATGCAGTAAGACAAGAAAAGAAATAAAATGCATACAGATTGAGAAGAAAAAAATTAACTTTGTTCACAAATGACATGACCATCTATGTAAAGAATTTGAAAGAATTCACCAAAAAAAATTCTAGAACTAATAAATGATTACAACAAGGTTATAGGGTACAAGGCTAACATACAAAAAGTCAATTGTTTTCCTATATATCAGCAATGAACAAGTGAATTTGAAATTTAAAAACATATTACCATTTATATTAGCACTCAAAATATGAAATACTTGGGTATAAATTTAACAAAGTATGTATGAGATTGATATGAAGAAAACTATAAAACTCTGATGAATGAAATCAAAGGAGAACTAAATTATGAAGAGATATTTCATATGCCTGGAAGATTCATATTATCAAGATGTCAGTTCTTCCCAACTTGATCAGTAGATTTCATGCAATCCCAATCAAAATCCTAGCAAGTTATTTTTTAGATATTGACAAATGGATCCTTAAGTTTATGTGGAGAAGCAAAACACTCAAAATAACAACTTAATATTGAAAGAGCAGAATAAACCTGGAGGACTGACATTATCTGACTTTAAGACTTACTATAAAGCTATAGTAATCAAGACTGTGTGGTATCAGCAAAAGAAATGACAAGTAGATCAATGGAACAGAATAAGGAACTCAGAAATAAACCTACATAAATATAGTTAACTGATCTTTGACAAAGGAACAAAAACAATACAATGGTTCAAAGAAAGTCCTTTCAACAAATGATGCTTGTGCAACTGGATATCCACAGAACCCCCCCCCACCACCAAAAAAATGATCTCAACATAGGCCTTACACCTTTCACAAAAATTAACTTAAAATGGATCACAGACCTAAATATAAAAAGCAAAACTATAAAACTTCTAGAAAACAACATAGGAGAAAAACCTAGATGTCTTCGGATTGGGCAATGACTTTTTAGATACAACACCAAAGACAAGATCCATGAAAGAAGTAATTGATAAGCTAGATTTCATTAAATAAAAAACCTTCCATACTGTGAAAGACAATGTCAAGAGAATGAGTAGACAAGCCACAAACTGGGACAAAATATTTGCAAAGACCCATCTGATAAAGGATTTTTTATCCAAAGAACTCTTAAAACTCAATAAGAAAACAAGCAACCTGATTAACAAATGGGCCAAAGATCTTAATAGACACCTCACCAAAGAAGATATACAGATGACAAATAACCACATGAAAAGATGTTTCACATCATATGTAATCAGGGGAATACAAATTAAACAATAATGAGATATTACTACACATCTATTAGAATGGCCAAAATGTGGAACACTGACAATACCAAATGCTGGCAAGGATGGAGAGCACATGAACTCTCATTCATTGCTAGTGGAAATGGAAAATGGTTCCGTCACTCTGAAGATGGTTTGGCAGTTCTTACAAAATCAAACATATTCTTACCATATGCTCCCAGCAACGGAACTCCTTGGTATTTACCCAAATGAACTGAAAACGTATGTCTACAAAAAAACAAACAAACAAAACAAAAACCTGCACATGCATGTTTATAGCAGCTTTCTTCATACCTGCCAAGATTTGGAAGCAAAGAAAATGTCCCTTATGTAGATGATAAATTGTGCTACATCCAAACAATGGAATATTATTCAGGGATAAAAGTAAATGAATTTTCAAGCCATGAAAAGACAGGAAGGAAACTTAAATGCTACTCCTAACTGAAAAAAGCCAAACTAAAAAGTCTACATACTATACAATTCCAACTGTATGACATTCTAGAAAAGGCAAAATTAAGGAGACAATTAAAAGATCAGCGATTGCCAAGGGTTAGTGGGGAGGGGCGAATAGGTGGAGCACAGAGGACTTTTAGAGCAGTGAGGGTACACATGTATAGGAGCGGGGGGCTTTTATATTATAGAGCATGCTCTCAACTACATTATTTAATCAAATGATAAATAATTAGATTAATAGAACACAATCAAAACTAATCTGAGATATTATACAATTCACCTGATAGAGGTGGTTAAAGAAAAAAAGGCAGAGAGGCAAAGAAAGTAAGTCCAGATTAATTGCAAATATTATGTATCACTGCAAAGGAACTTTTCAAAGATAATTTTATATGCAACTAATGATTATTAGTCAATACTAATTGTAGTGTTCATTATACTACATCAAAAACCAATGATGTATTATATGTTGACTAACTGAACTTCATAAAAAATAAAAAATAAAAAAATAAAAGTCATAAAGGTTATATTGTGGGGATCACAACTATACATGTAGAGAATGAATAAAAAACAAAATAACTTGGGAACCTGGGTAGTTTAGTTCGTTAAGCAACTGCCTTCAGTTCAGGTCATGATCCTGGAGTCCTGGGATTGAGTCCCAAATCAGGCTCCTGGTTTGGTGGAGAGGCTGCTTCTCCCTCTGACCCTTCCGCCCTCATGCTCTCTTTCTCTCTCTCATTCTCTCTCAAATAAATAAAATCTTTTAAAAAATAGCTCTCTAATATTCTGTAAATGGCTAACGTGGGTTGGGATAAACATTTTAAGCATAGCTGTGTCTGAAACAGAAAGGTGAGGACTATGTGCAGCTTCAAATCATGTTAGAAGACTCAGTAGGCTTGGATGTCAAAGATATAGGTGAAAAGTTTTAATAAAATTGTTTCATAAACTTTGATAGTGAAAAATGCAATATTTCTAATTCAAATTATTTTATATAGTAGGTGATTTTGAATACATATACAAACTACATTTAAAAGCTACATCTGGGGCTCCTGGGTAGCTCAGTCTGTTAAGCAACTGACTCTTGATCTTAGCTCAGATCATGATCTCAGGGATGTGAGTTCACGCCCCACATTGGAACCTACTTAAAAAATTAATCGATCAATCAATCAATTAATTAAAATCTGTATCTCTATGTAGACAAATGACTCATTCATCTATATCCCTGTAAGTTAACATAAGTGCTTTATTTTTTGAAAGATCTTTTCATTGCAAAGTGAAAATTCTAACCCCCGGAAATATAGACACTTAGCTGTATTATGGGCCACCATCAAGTCCTGCTTTGGAAGAGCCTCCTGTAAGTCACTGGATTGCTAGAATCCTCAAGGGGCCTTTTTTCTCTATTCTGGTACTCAGTACAACCAGATTCCAAACGGATTGCCTACCTTCTCTGATTCAATGAGTTTTCTTTGCAGAAAGAAGGCTGTAAGACAAATGTATTGATACAAACAAGAAAATGTTGTATGTAGAGGCATGCATTATTCTTTTTTCCAATGTCCCCAATCTGTGAGTGAGATCTTATCCCTCAGTTAAAGGTTGTATATTCAGAATATTATTTTTCTTGGGTTTTTGGGCATAATTATCATGAGCTAAGGGCCACTGATCATATACTCCCATTACAATATTCTTCCCAAAACACCCAGCCCTCTTCCCCATATGTCTTCTCTTAGCCCCATGGTTGGGGAGAAAGACAACTTATCAACACTACATAATTATCAAATGTTCAATCTATTAGGAAGAGATAAATCTGTAATTAAGTAAAGTATCAACTTTCCTCTTAGGTACAGGATTCTTATCTAAGTACAACTTCAAGCTACTGTGCCAAAAATAGAACTTACAAACCAGATATAAATATTAATATTTGTGTTAAATATTAGTATTATTAGTCTTTTAAATATGACTGGTACTGTCTCTATAAACTTTAGAAGCAGTATACAATTTATTTCTTCATCAAACAAAATCTTTGGCTGTGACTTCATCAAGAATGGACTAAAAACAAAGGGAGTTCTGTACAGACTCCTCCTCATTACACTAGCTCATTTTGGGTACAATATCTCTTCCATCCTCCAAAAGGGAATTTGGAGCTCTAATTGAGCACTTTTTTTCTTCTTTTCATCACAGATGTAGGCACCCACGGTGTTGCCTGGCAGGAGGAAGCCCAGCATTCCTCATCCCCTTCTGCCAAGTCAACACACCCCATTAGAGGAGAAAGTACAACTTCGTGGACCCTTTCAAAGCCAAGTTGCCCTGGAACAGGTGAGCAAGCCAACTCTTGAAAAGATTCAGGAAAAGCAGATAGTGGAATATTTTGAGTATGTCAACCCTGTACACAGGTTTTCCTACTTCACACTGATGCTCTTCTTTGCTTTTTAGTTCCAGGCATGACACTGTCATGCCTAACCCATCCCCAGCCCTAGTTGTGTCCATTCCCTTTTTCTACTGCTCTGAGCACCTTGGTCCAGGAGATACATGAGCAGCCTGCCTATATGAACAAATATTCTAAAATCTATTCCCAACTATGATTTTTTTTTAAGATTTTATTTATTCATTTGACAGAGAGAGATCACAAGTAGACAGAGAGGCAGGCAGAGAGAGAGAGAGGGAAGCAGGCTCCCCGCTGAGCAGAGATCCTGATGCGGGACTCAATCCCAGGACCCTGAGATCATGACCTGAGCCGAAGGCAGCGGCTTAACCCACTGAGCCACCCAGGTGCCCCCCAACTATGATTTTAAAGAAAGTTTTATCTGGGGAGTGGTGGGGGGAGGGGAAGAACAGAATTTAGAGATTATCTAGTCCAAAGATTGAAAATTTAAATTCCTAATGGGGTCAGGGAGTACATGAGTAAAGCAAGCCACGTATGAGACAATAGAGAGCAGTGAAGACTGTGGCTGTGGCATACTGCCTAAAAACATCCTTCTGAGTCTAACCTAAGATACCCATTTCACAGATGATGAAACATAGTCCAAAAAAAGGTAAAGTAATTTGTCAAGATGAAAATTAAGGTTAGCTTATTTTCCACTAAATTTGTTGCCCTTAGATAAGAAGGGAAGATTATAACTTTCCCCAGACCTGAGTTCTCTTTTTTTGGGGGGGGGGTACATAAAACCTGTAATTTAGGGTATTAAAAATGCCATCCTCCTGGATTATGTGCCCTCCCAGTCTTACTCCACCCCGTGGGCTATGGCCAAGGCCACATTTGTTCTCAGGAATGTGCTGTCTAGGGAGGATTCCTGGGATGTGATCTGTGGTCAGTGAGAAAGCCCTTTTGATTCCAGCCACAAGAATGCAGCTGAGCTCAGAATCCCTCTCTCCATAAATCAGAGTCCTCCTGGGAATCACCGGGCGTGGCTCCCCACACAGGTGCCCGACTGCTCCAGAAATCCTAAGGGGGCATTCCCTCACTTTGAAAGCCTTCTAGGAGCTGCTGGAGTAAAAATGGTAAATCCATAAGACTCTGCATTCACATACAAATTCTTCCTGACTTTCCGGGCATCTGTTTTGTTCATTCTTAGCAGCCAGGTGTGAGCGCCTGTCTGCTTTGCTTCTGTTTGTTATTTTGTGTCTAACCTTCAACTCTGAATTTGGCTCAGCTTGTGAACACTGGCCAAAGAGTTCTGTGTGTACACTGTTTTTAATTTGTCCAAGGATGCAGAAGGAAGCAGCAGTTTATGTCGTTTAGGAAGTCGGCAAAAGACGGCCGCCTAAGACTCTGGGCCCAGCCAGCTGACTGAAGCCTGGCTGGTGAATTTGGAATCTTCCCTTTACCAGCAACAACCTTTCCCCAACTCAGACCTGCATGAGGTCAGCATGAGATACTTGCCAGGAAGACTTGTGCCCAGGCCTGGTTTGGAAGGTTCAGGTACCCCCAGCAGATAGGAAGTTTTTCAATGATTCACACCCCAGGATGTTCAGCAGTGTACATTCCAGCTCCCACATCCATGAAGATACAACAACAGTAGCATTTACTAAATACTCAATGGCTGTTCGGTACTCATTACTCTACCCATTTACTTGACCCACTTAACCCATTTGGTACCCAAGTACTCTACAGAAATTTTTTTCATTTAATTCCCACAACAGCCCTATGAAGTAGAGTTCTGTAAATGAGTGAAGCAAGCCATAGTCACCATTATTACAATCTCCATCATATGAGAACAGTTAAGTTAATTTGCCCAAGTTCACCAAACTAACAAATAGTGATGCAAAACTTAGATTACACTTATTCTGGGCTGCCTGGGTGGCTCAGTGGGTTAAGCCTCTGCCTTTGGCTCAGGTCATGATCTCAGGGTCCTGGAATCGAGCCCCTCATCGGGCTCTCTGCACAGCGGAGAGCCTGCTTCCCTCTCTCTCTCTCTGCCTGCCTCTCTGCCTACTTGTGATCTCTCTCTGTCAAATAAATAAATAAAATCTTTAAAAAAAATGACTTATTCTGATCCTGGGGAACCACGAAACTAGAAATGCACATTTCCAAAGAGAAATCTCACCAAGTAGGTTACACCTTTGAAATATGCCTGAGCAGTTGTCAGATGGAGAGGCATCTCCCAGGGACTGTGGGGGCTTCCAAGTCACAAGCAAAGAAGGAAGGAGGATAGGACACCAGTTTTACTAGGACTCAAGGAGCCCCAAATTCATGTACACCTCATGGACAAGCAAGGCGATGCAGGCAGCCTCCTTGTGCTGGTGGCGGAAGATACAGGTGCTGCAGGAGAAGGTCACATCCCCCTGGGACCAACCTCAAAGGGGTAGGATACAGTCTGGCGGTCTTGGAAAAGCTACAGTGCATTTTTTACGAAGCCACAATACAGGACACTCCTAAACACACTTGCCTGATAGAAAATTTGTTTAGTCCCTTCTGAGTTTCCTTAAGGCCAGAGGAGATCTGGGCACATGTCACCAAGTCGAATCGGGCCAGGGCAGTATGAGGTAGGTCCCAGCGGCGAGGGTGCAGTCTGCCCAGGCCTTTTCATCGCCTGCTTCTCTGTCCTCCTTCCCTCCCTGACTCCCAGAAATGACTCAGAAGAGCAGTGAAGGTGACTCAGAGAGAAGTCCTTTCAATTTCTCAAGAAAACACGTGCATGGCCCACAGAGAGATGCATTTCCTTATGGCCACGTTATTTTAAAGTCAAATAAGTCTCCAAAATGAAGCCACCATCCTAGCGCTGGGCCAACTCACACTACGGGCCATTTTTAGTGGAGAGAGGCTATTTAAAATAAATCCAAGCAGGCTTGAAAATGTTGATTTATTCTTCTAAGACGTTGAATCACACCGCATGGATTGGTGGAAGCCAGTAAAAATTCTGAGACTAGTTCTTGCAAGTGGGACAAACACAGTTGCGGGGGATGCCCCCAGACAGAGCCATGGGACAAGGCCCATGTGACTGCTCTGTGGGGCCAGTGCTCCAGGATGTGGAGGCAGGGACCGCACAAGCCTGTCCCTTTTTCCCCTCCCTATTCTGGCTCTCTGCTGCTGGCCACTCTAACACCCTTAATACTGGAGAGTTAAGAGGATGTGAAGTTAAAATAGTCGCCTTGGTTCTTTAAAGTGGCTAAATTAAGGTGACTTATATAATGACCAAATATAATATATTATAATATTTATAAATATAATAACACTTATAGAATTATCAGCACAGGTGATGTATAAAATGCTCAAAACTATCTGCATAACTGTTTTCCTTATCGTCACCATATAACTCTCTCTGTCCTCTCAAAATACTCCAGAAACCTAAGAAAATAAAATGGTTTCAGTACCTCTGTTAACCAGAGGCATGAGGGCCTCCATGGGTCTTAACTTTAGTCTTGGGCTGATACAGCAGAATACCATAGACTGGGTGGCTTATAAACATTTATTTCTCACAGGTCCCTGGGCTGGGAAGTCAATGAGCAAGGCACTGGCAGATTCAAGGCCTGGTAAGGACCAGCTTCCTGGTTCAGAGACGTCCATCTCCTAGCTATGTCCTCACAGGATGCAAGCAGAAAGGGAACTCTGTTGGGGTCTCTTATAAAGGCAGTAATTCCACTCATGAGGACTCCACCTTCAAGGCCTAATCCCCTCGCAAAGGCCCTACCCCGAAATACCATCACATTGGGGATTAGATTTCAACGCATAGATTCTAAGGGGACAAAAACATTCAGTCTACAGCAGGCCTCAAGACAGCTTTCTTCTCACTCACTTACCTGGGATCAGGCTCAGACAAATGGCTGTGGAGGAATCCGTTCTACTGTGCTTTCTGCCCAGTCCTCATCCTCCACCCATTCGCAAAGTGATCAAAGTGACTTTTCGTGAGCCTTCTTCCTCCCCTCTCTCCCCTCATAGATGCTTCTCCTACTCTTGGGTGCCATCTGACAAGATAATTCATACTAGGAGCTAGGATATGAGAGACTTAGTGGACATCGACACCAAAGTATCATACTATAAAAGAGGTGGAAATTATAACCTGAAATGCCATCCTCCAAATGTTAACCCTGTGTAAGAGGGTCCGCTCTTGTAGAACATGTGCCTGGGGCCAGCCAGCGATGTGAGTGAGCAAGGCCGAATGGCTGCGGGGGTCTGGGCACAGGAGAGCACACACCCAGACCTCTGGAGGTTAGGGGGCATGCAGCTGTGACCACAGACAGATCACAGGTGTTATCTCCCTGTGAGAACACTGGCCCTGCTCTCAGAGACTCCAATGATTCCAGAAAAGCCAGAACTATAGATTTTTCATGTGAAATCTCAAAATTTCCATGTTGGTTCCTAATTCGGTCGAAAAACAGAAAAATAAAGTGAACCAGGGCAAACAACCCCCATCAACCAGCTGCTGTGGCTCCCAGGTTGCCAACTTGCTCACCTTTGGCCCAGTCATGCAAAGGTTAGGGGTCTCCAGAACCATGTGAAAGAGTCCTGGTCACTAACGAAAGCAAAAAGCAAAGGGATTTTCATGCCCACACCCTGTTTTGGTCAGTGGAGTGGAGGATCCCCGCCCCCCAGACAACAACAGAGCCGAGGCTTATATGAAACACAGGCATGTTCCTGGTGGGCTTGGGGCCCAGGCTTCTGCCTACATCTATGCAGCAGAGTACATCTGCTTCTTCTCGACTTCTTCAGCCACCTCCAGACGCCTACCACCCAGCCCATGTGTTGTTCAAGACAATCCCAGGCCTGGCTCCAAGATCTAGCCCAAATTCGCCCTGGTCACTCCCTCCCTCATCCTCTGTTCTGGAGACAAGTCTGACTTTGGAAAGCTGAATTCTCCAACTGCTATCCTCTAACCTTCACTATGTGAGATGTTGGAGGTATTGAGGCTTTCAACGCTCAAGGCTATTTCCTTAATTAAGCGAAAGTAATGACAGAAACACTTTCCTCCCAATGTCTCAGAATCAGTCCTGAAGTCCTGGAGACGGAGAATGACCCATTTTTCTCCCCAGTAAGGAATGTTTTCACAACACTTTGGGCTCACAGATCCCAACGTGCTAAGTAGAAATATGCTGAATCTTGAACTACATATGGGGCAAAGCGAATGTGCATAGAGGGAAATTTTTGATTCAGTTCATCAACTTTCTGTAAAATTCACCCTTAGGGATTTCAAAATCCCTTCTGAGAAGAGGCTTTCGTGGCAGCTGACAAAGGCTCCTGACAAAGCTTCGTAAATCCAGTTGTCCTCACCAGCCGGTCCCCCATATCTTCTGGTTGTCCAACCAGCACATTTCCAAACACTGTCTTTTCTCTCTGGGAGACACAGCAGGCTAAATTCAAGTTAAACTGAAGAAGACAGAAGGAGAAACCCTTGCCTGCCTCAGAATGTGTCCCCCAATCTTATTAGGGAAAACAAGGGCTACAAAAACAGGTTTGTTTTAACTCTTACGGTCACTGGCTGAAAGAATAAAAAGAAAGCAAGCTATTGTGTTCTTCTTCAGATTAGCCCTCTAGTCTGTCACGGTAATACTGATTAGTAAACAATGTCCATAATTAAACTGTTGTCGGAGACACAAATGCCCCACGAGCCTGAGCTAATGAGGCGGCATTCAACTCCTTCACAAAGGCCAGCTAAATACAATCCCAGGAATGTTAATGCTGCCAAGTATCTGGGAGGCTCTCAACAGCGGAAGACCACTGAGTTGAGGTCATTAAGTCTCCACAGCCTGCTAGAGAATTCTGTGCCAGTGCTATTTGTTTGTTTAGGACATGTGCTTAGGTACGAGGAATTGGAAATCTCTGAAACCAAATTGAGCACATTGGGCATCAAAGCACCCCAAGTCCTCTGCTGAGGCCTGTGACATTCATGTGCATGACAAGGGGGCAAGGGGGCCACAGTCTCCTAATTGTTCCAGAGACCTTTTAGTCTGGGTGGGGGGAGACTACATGTCTTGGTATTTATGTCATTAATTGCACCGAAATCCTCAGGGCAAGGTTCCCTTGAAGTCTGGCTGTATGTTAACAAGAACACAATAGATCTATTAGAGAATAGTTTTCCCTTCCTTTTGCTCTGGGAGATAGAAGTTTCTCCATAAAATACCATCGTACGGAATTATTTTGTCTAGAAACCAGAGAAGCACATCTATTCTTCAATTCTAGAGAGTATTCCCACAAGGAACGTTTTATTTTCCTTTCTGTTATTCTTGGACTCTCTTGAAAATTCCAAGATGTGCCCCAAATCACATTGCAATAAGGAATATCACATCAGGGGAGACTTTCTCAATGAGGAGTCCTGCACACGACCATTTCCGCCATATGTCCATGTTCACAATACACTCTTACCAGCCCGCGGGCCCCTTCACAACTGGCCCCAGGCTGCCAACATCCCTTTAGTTATTCCTTGAAGCTCCAAGAGGGGATCCAGATCCTGCCTCCTGGGGCACAGGGGCTTCCCACCCGGAAGATTTTTTTTTTTTTTTTTTTTTTTTTTGCCCTGAGATGAGGATGGGAGAGAAAGGGGTCTGCACACCTGACATCCCAGCAACATTTCACCACAGCCTTGAAGATGTCATCAAGAGGTCAAGCTCCCTGGGGGGACAAGATTATGACACTTCTCTACTCCCAGAGATCAAAGGGAAACCAATTCCTGTCACAAAACTTCTAGGAAGGCAGGAAAAATGCTGGACCTGCCACAACTTAGTTCTGTCCATTCATTTATTCATTTGGAAAAGTCGATGCAAGTCCACTACAAGCTAAGCCCTGGGGAGACAGAGAGGAGCAAATCGAAACAATCCCCTCACTCAGATAATTTATTGCCTACTGGCAGAGACAAATATTACCCAAATCTTTGCACACTTAACCATGAAAAGTGCTCCGTGGAACAACAATGACAAAACCAGAATGCAAGCAAACCATTTAAGCAGGCTGGTTGTCCTTTTCCCAATCTGTTGAATGCCAAAGGCTAACAGGAGTTCTCCTAGGTGGTGGGATAATTGAGCGTTTTATTTGATTTCTGTCTCTTTATGCATTTTTTTCCTTGGAAGCTAGATAACTTCATCATTCAGACCATAGGTGTGAAAGCGAATCAGCTATCTGATCTAGAGCCACTGACTTAAACTCTCTGAGCCTCAGTTTCCATATTCTGAGACATGGGCAATGACAGCCCCTTCCTCAGTGGCTGGCTGTAAGGATTAAGTAAGATAAATATCAAGAGCAGGAGCATGTCACAGAGCAGATACCCTGAAGATAACTTGTGTCCACGAAAAAATGAAAATACGTCAAGTTGCACATGGCTCTTTGGGTTTTGTTTTTTTTTTTTTTCAAGATCTTATTTTTTTTTTAATTCATGAGAGACAGACAAAGAGAGACTGAGAGAGAGAGAGGCAGAGGGGGAAGCAGGCTCCCCACTGAGTAGGGAGCCCTATGCGGGACTCGATCCCAGGATCCCAGGATCATGACCTAAGCTGAAGGCAGCTGCTTAACCATCTGAGCCACCCAGGCGCCCCTAGTTTTTGTTTTTAATGAGGGGATTGCTCTAGGTAATCTCTGTAGCCCTAGCACCTGTCAGTACAAGACCCCCATCCTACAATTACAGTCGTTCTTTATGTACTACTGGCCTTCCGGGTCTTTTGTCGAGGACAACATGGGATTCTACTTCGGAGAACAGCAGACTCACCCTCTAAATGTCCTCTGATGTGTGTCTTCATAACTCCTCTGTGATGGCCTTCTCTCCCTCCAATGCCTCTATTCCGAAGGATATATGAGGCGGGGGGTATTGTTTCGGATTCAGAGGTTGGGATTGAGGAGAAAGGGGTGGTAACATTTCTTCCCCACCCTGTCCCCCAAATTCAAGCTCTACCCAAGCCTGAGGTATAGTCATAACTATGAATAGCACTGGTTATGAAACAACCTGATCCTTTGTAAAATGCAGTCACAGAACCTGGCTTGCCGACCTCTTATGACAAGGCATTCCACAGACTTCATGGAAGGCTCTCCAGCCTTTAAAATATGGTTAAGTAAATAAATAACTTACTAGCCCCAAATTCCTACACACCCCATTTCTTCTGACTTCTATGAGGGTGACCTCTGGCAAAACTCAACAAGAAGAAAGAGCGACCCAGTCACATACTTTGTCACATAAATATCAGGAACTGCTCTACAAAATGTAGAGTAGTTCCAGACAGTGTGCTGGAAAACACAACTGCCTGTGGCTCTTTGCTGGTCTTCTCAATCTCCTTCTGGAAGCAGGCATGTCCTAGAAGGAGGTGATGAAGACTACAAGGCCTTCAATTTCAAGCTAATTGGAAGCTAGGAACATTACTTAAAATTTAAATAATCATATAAAATACCTTACTTTCATTTTACTCCATCTCAGACGTTTTTCATCCACCCCAAAAGATGGGCCTCTTCATTCCTAACTCTACCAAAAAAGAGAACTCTTCTGTTATTGTTAACGTGACCCATTGTCACTGAATATATTGTCTACTGCCTAACTCATGTTTAAAGAGTCCATTTTAACAGAGACAAAGTTTCAACCAAAGCCCACGTCCAAAAGTGAAAATTTTGCTGCAGCAGGGCACACAGTATAATCTTTCTACCCCACCGTGTCCTAGCTGTGTACTTACCCAAAGGGTAAGGACGAGAGTAGCTTCCATGAGAGGGTGAGGAAGGAACAGGCTTTATTTCCACCAAGCGCAAATGTGAGGAAGGGCTGGGGGCGGTGTCTGGGCTGAGTGTTTGCCTCTTGCCCTGTGAAGAAGGATGTGCAGAATATGAAACAAGAGATAAGCAGGCCCCAAAATTCGGGTCATGCTCTGGCATCCAGTGGCTTTACTCTGAATACCGCCCGGGGCCCCAAGGAGAATCTGAGGCCTGAAGGAAAAGCCATTGGCCTGCCTGAACTGAAGGATGAAGCCAATGTCAGGGCAGCCCCCAGAAGCTGTTCTGAAGACCAAGGACCGAGATATGAAGAGTCCACGTTGGTTTAGGCAAAGCACTCAAATGGGAGGACACTGCTATCTGATGTCAAGCACTCATGCTCGTCAACTCCCCACTTCACAAAACAAAACATGGAAGCACAGATTGCAGAACACAAAAAGGAACTTAAAAACCAGTTGTAATAATAGAGCTCAATATTATAATTAGGCCCAGCAAGTCTTGAGGTCTCTACCTCAAAAATATCTGGAATTCATCTGCTTCTCTCACCCTCTTACAGTACCTTCTTTTCCCTGTTCTCTCACAACAGGCTCTCCCTCCCCGCTCCCCGCCTCCCTCCCTGCCCATGCCCTGTGTTGCTGGCAGCCTCTCCACAGAGCCTCAGGGCCATCATTCTGACACACAAATCAGGTCACTCTCATGCCCAGGCAGACCTGAGACCAGGGTGAGAAGGGTAAGGAACTCACTCTCAGCATCAGTTATATGCAGGATCAGACCCTGTCTTTATTTAAAATTGTGATGTTTTGTTCATCAAGGATTTTTCATTCATTTCCATTTTTTTAAAAATATACAATTAGGGGCCCTTGGGTGGCTCAGTCATTAAGCATCTGCCTTCAGCTTAGGTCATGATCCCAGGGTCCTGGGATCGAGTCCCGCATCGGGCTCCCTACTCAGTGAGGAGCCTGCTTCTTCCTTTCCCACTCCCACTGCTTGTGTTCCCTCTCTCACTGTGTCTCTCTCTCTGTCAGAAAAATAAATTCTGTGTACATATATATATATGTATATATATATATATACAGAATTGATCTCAATTATTGAATTTTAGGGGACCCCCTGGAATTTTGTGCCTTACTTTCCTGACATCACTCCTAGGCCCCAACATTCTCCAACCATTTCCTGTACACTCAGAAAACAAACTCCTTTCTCCTTCTTATGGCCTATGAGCCTTGGGTGACAAGACCACAATCTCCTTCTGAACCACTCTCTCCAGCCACATTGGCCCCCATGTTTCCATGTTGCTTGGCATCCCAAGCGCCCTCTGGCTTCAGGATGTTGTGTTTTCTGTCCTCTCATCTTTCAGTGCTCTTTTTCCAAATGGCTGGATTCTCCTTTGGGTAACACTCAGATGTCACCCAAATATCACCATTCACAGGAGTCTACTCTGACTGATCAAACTGAAGAAAACCCCATCCAGCCTTGGTCAGTCTCTTTGACCCATCCTGAGAGAAGGTCTTCATGCCACTCGTCAGGGACTGACATTACCTGGCCTGTTTATTTGTTTACTTGATTTTTTCTATTTCCCCCTCTCCACCCACATAGGATCCATTAGAGAAAAACCTTTCTTTTTGTTCAGCCTTTCTACCGAGAGACAACAAGATCTGGTGCATGGTAAGAACTCAAATGCCTATTGAATGAATGAATGTACTGTAGCTACCAATGATTTAGGTTAATAATACAACTAAATGCACAGTATTTAAAGACCAGACATATGTAAAACCATAAATGTAATATTTTTTAACCAAGTGAATAACTGAAAAAGTGGGACAATTTTCCATTTTTTCCTGAAAGTAGTTCTCTGTGGGGAGGGATGGTCACCATAGTATAGCTGTGAAAAGAATTCCTCTCTTCCATGTGATATGCAGGCCTTCTCACCTCTACATGTTGGGCAAATCACGTTCACATCTCTCTCCACTTAAGAAGTCAATTTCTTTAATAATAAAATTAAAAGACTAAATGGCAATATGGATAACCAGCCTTGGAAAGCAGTTCACGTTCACAGGCCAAATGGTCCCTGAAGCCCCTTCCAGTCTTAACATTCCAGAACACTTGAATTTGTAGGTCACCTGCTCCTGACTTACACAGGTAACGGGAAGGTCTTCTTTGCGATCAGAAGAACCAGCTGGTGGCTGGCGCCTTCCAATAAATCTCCAAAGAAAGAAAGCCAGGGACTAGAAAGTTTTTGTCATTCACATAAAAATCCCTATCATCAGCCTCCACATGAACAACATAAATAAATATTTATTAGGTCATTAAAAATCAGCTTCACCTGAAACTTTGTGAGTTTACTATATACATACTGAACTCAATGCTGGGAGATCTTATTTATATTATCTTATTTAATCCTTGAAACACTTCTGTGAGATAAGTAATACAGGCCCACAGTTCTTTTTCTCCAATTACAAAAGTCAAATCTCCAAAAACTAAGTTATTTTTTAACTCTCTTGGTGGCAAAACCTGGCCTGAATGAAATAATATGAGTGTAATTACAATTGTTATTTAGTCCATTTACTATGAATGCTTACATGTGTTGTCACAGAAATAAGACAACTATTACAAGGAACTGCTGGGGTATTCCATAATATATATGTACTGTATTACTTATATCCACATAATCTTAAAAAAAAAACCTATAAGTCCCTGCACATAAGTGGGCCCAAAGTTTTTTGATAAAGAATTGGACATTAAACTCAGTTTTATAGGGGAAAACATTGAGAAATAGATGTGAAAGTAACTTGTCCAAAGTCACATAACTAGAATATGATAGGGTCAGGATTTGAACACAAGTGTTTTGACCCCAATTCCATTTCTTACCCTTAAACAGCTAATTTTTTTAGAAAGGAAGACAAAGTAACCTATGAATAACTACAGCATAAAGGGGAAGGTGAACCAGTGCCCTAAGAGTGGTACACATAATTCAAGGAAGAGAGATTCTTTGACAGCATTGTTCCAGGAGAGCTTTGTGCTAATACTTTTCATTTTCACAAATATCACTTTTATCACAGCTCAAGGAAGCCTGACCACAGGCATGCCATTAACCTCAGCAACCCCAGGGTAGCGAAGGAGACTGGAGTATATCTAATGACTGGTACCCAGTGGAGCTGGATATTTGAGGTTGGGCGGGCCAGGGGTAGGGATAGTCCGGCAGATAAAAAAGGTGAGAAAAGCTGACACTTACTGAAGACAGAGGGGCTGTTCAAATATGGTATCTAAAGATCATAGCAAGCTTGGAATCAGGCAATCTTCAGAATCAAGAAGTCCAATATGGCAGCTGAAACATCAGAGGATTCCAGAGAGCAACGTGAAAGTCAGGGAGGGCAACTGAAGATATGTTCACGGCAGGGCCGCCCATTGCAACTTATTCTCATTAGTTGCGAGAATCAGCCAAGAGTAGTTACGTGAGATGAATTGTAGTCGCTATAAGAGATTTGGGTCAGCATAGGAGGGTAGCTCAGAAGAGTATGAAAGGGTTCTTAGGGTTTAGGTCTGACACAGACATACTGGATCTGGATTGGATTGAAGACAGAGAATGAAAAACTATTTTGGAAAAATGGTAAGTTAGAGATCCTGAAATCTACCAGCCACAAAAAGGTTTAATATATAAAAGTTTAATATTATATATATATATATATATATATAAAATATTATAAGGTATGATTATCTATATGATATAGGTCAATAACAATAATATATCACCATATATTATGCTATATAATTATATGTAAGTTACTCAATTATACAGACACACATTAATCAGTTTTAGAAAATAACTGAAATGTCTACAGACCTGCTAAGGAGCTGACACTGAGACCAGAGAGGTAAGAGCTCTAATGCCAGCATCAGGAAGCCTGATTGGAGAGCCATCTGCATAGAGGTAAGATTCACAAGGGCTATTCCTTCAGGAAAATGGTGAACTGAAAGGGAGTCTGTCCAGTGATGGCAAGCACAAAGGAAACCTTGGCTCCATTTAGAGGTTAAAAAGGGAAAACAACAGGGACGCCTTGGTGGCTCAGTTGGTTAAGCAGCTGCCTTCAGCTCAGGTCATGATCCCAGCGCCCTGGGATCGAGTCCCACATCGGGCTCCTTGCTCATCAGGGAGCCTGCTTCTCCCTCTGCCTCTGCCTGCCATTCTGTCTGCCTGTGCTCGCTCTCTCTCCCTCTCTCTCTCTGACAAATAAATAAATAAAATCTTTAAAAAAAAAAAAGGGAAAACAACAAAAAATCATCCTCTGATGTTTCAAAAATCCAAATTGGCCAGGCACAGGGGTTCAGGTTTAGAAATTACACTATCTATGTGGCCCAAAAAACCTAGAGGAGAATTTCATTTAAGATGGACCTATGTCTGTGGTGCCTGCAGGCATGGGAAAAGAAAATTGAAAATCCACCTAGGGAGGAGCATCTGGATGGCTCAGTCAGTTGAGTGTCCAACTCCATCTCAGTTCAGGTCTTGATCTCAGGGTAGTGAGTTCAAGACCCACGTTGGGCTTCATGCTGGGATGGAGCCTACTTTAAAAAGAAGAAGAAGAAAGAAGAAGGAGAAGAGAAAATCCACCTAGAGAAACAAATCCTCCACCCAGGTCTCATGGAGCTCTGTCAGAGATAATGCCAACAAATAGAACTTATACAAACTCACATTCAAAAATCACAAAATTGGGGCACCTGGGTGGCTCAGTGGGTTAAAGCCTCTGCCTTCAGCTCAGGTCATGATCCCAGGGTCCTAGGATTGAGCCCCGCATGGGGCTCTCTGCTCTGCGGAGAGCCTGCTTCCTCCTCTCTCTGCCTGCCTCCCTGCCTACTTGTGATCTCTCTCTCTGTGTCAAATAAATAAATAAAATCTTTAAAAAAAAAAAAAATCACAAAATCTACCAGGAGATAAGCACCCATAAACAAGAGTCATCGGGAACAGCAAATAATAGAACTAGACCCAAAAAGATTTCAGATAGTGACATTATCAGATTCTAAATAAAAGAGAAGTACATTTAATATTTTTTAATAAATGAAGGAATCAAAGCTATAAATAAGGAGGCAGAGACTATCAAAAAACATAAAATGATCAGACAAATTTGAAAAAGAACTTAATAAAATTTTCAGTTGTATTAGTAGAATAATTGTGATTTAAAATTCAATGAAACCACAAGTATATAATCAACCAAATACCGAACGTGGGGAATTGAATAGGACAAGTGACCTGTTTTTTCAACAACCAAATGGCAAGAAGGAAAATAAAGGGTGTGGAAACTCTTATGGAGTAAGAGAGATGTAAGACCTCCACCAAATGCAATGTGAGGATCCAGATTCAAATAAGCCAAACAATATTATTTAAAAATTATATTTATAGAGAATTGTTTGAAGAACAACAAATATTTATTTTTCCATTCATTTTGCTAAGTGGGCTTTTATCTTAGAATTCTATTGAGGGACAATATAAGAAACAGCCATATAACAGCTATCCACAGTTTTTGCTGTAAGGATACCATCTGGGGTAGTGTCCCCTACTGTAGAGTGTGGTCTTCATGAAGGCTTACAGTAGGATTTGCTTCCAAGTCTCCAGAAAAACTGTGCTTCTCCTAACTGATTCAGTCCTATCTCTAGGATACAATTCTTGAAACTATGCCTGTTTTTCTTTCTTACATTGGTCTTTAGGAAACTCCAAGTCCCCCTCAAGCAGCTCACAGAACCATATGGGATATATTCTTGTGAACTATTTTATCACAAACTAGCTCTATTTGCCTTTCCCTGGATTCCTTTAACCGTATAGTTTATACTTTGCATATTTTTTGTAATCTACCTCAAGGTTTAAATAAAATTTTAAGCCATTTCAAATTCTTGGTGTCTGCTCTTAAAGGAACCCAAGCTTTATATACATACACTTGGGGGTTGGTGGTTAGAGGTGGTACGTATAATGTGCATGTCATATGGACACTCAACAAAAGTATTCCTGCATTTAGCTTTTCATCTCACGTAAGTGCCTACAGAGGCAGAAACTGTATCTTTTTGAAGTGTATATTACACATAATGCCTTGCACACTTAAATGATCTGTTTAGGAGTAAGAGAACCAGAACATCATTAAGATCCCACAAAACAATGTAATGCTCTGGGCTTAATGATGGGAATGAATTCTAAACCACATTCTTTGAAGCAAATGTTTGAATTTGTGTACCAGATAGATTTTCAGGACCTACTACAACACAAAGTTCTGAAGACAGACATAAATATTAGTGAGTATTTGGTTAATACATTGCATCCTACTGCTAAGTAAATTGGAAATATAGCCCAAATTAACATGGTAGATGCAGATCATGGCAAATTCATTAGAGTCCCTCCTCTTTTTAAAATCTGTATTCTGTTTCTGAAAATTCAAACTCTTATATATTGTTACCCCCAATCTAATAATTTAGTATCTGACTTCATTTGAAATTCTGTGTATCTCATTTTCTGTTTGTCTTAGGGTAGTTTCAACAAAACTAGAGGCTAAACAGCAGAGACCGCACATCATGGGGTACTAGCAGTTTGAGTCTCAGTTCCTAGGGAACCAGAACTACAGGGTAACTAAGCAGGGATGGCACAGGCTACCAAAAGCAACTACAATATCTGCATTTATTACATGTTTTTAAAGAAGAATTTCTTATTCCCACTTTATAGGTCATGAAATCAAGGCTCTCAGAAGTTAACTTCCCTGACGGCTATAATTAGAAAGTGACCAAACCAGAATGTGAATCTAGAGATATTTAATTTTTTTTAATTTAATTTTATTTTTTTATGTGACAGAGAGAGAGATCACAAGTAGGCAGAGAGGCAGGCAGAGAGAGAGGGGAAAGCAGGCTCCCGGCTGAGCAGAGAGCCCGATGTGGGGCTCGATCCCAGGACCCCGAGATCATGACCCGAGCCGAAGGCAGTGGCTTAACCCACTGAGCCACCCAGGCACCCCTAGAGATATTTAATTTTAAAGCTTCTTCCATACTACCTTGCAATGGAGAGAAGTGTCACTAAAAAAAGTATAAACAATACATATGGATATTTGGAGGAATGAGAACCACATGGATAAGAAAGAAAAAAAAAAGAAAGAAACTGATAGGAAAGGAGAGGGATATTTGTTGAGCAACTACTGGGAGCCAAGCACTCTGACATGCCCTATCTTATCAAAGCCATAAAACCTCTTCACTTCATAGGACATTTTTGCCCATAGACAAGATGAGCTTCAGAAAAGAAAAGTGACATCCCCAAGGTCACATAGCCAGTAAATACATAGCTGGGAATCATTTCCATATCTGTTGACCCAAAGTCAGGGATTCCAAAGGCCCATTTGTTTCTTTTTTTTTTATAATTTTTAAAAAATTTTTTATAAACATATAATGTATTATTAGCCCCAGGAGTACAGGTCTGTGCATCACCAGGTTTACACCCTTCACAGCACTCACCATAGCACATACCCTCCCCAATGTCCATAACCCCACCACCCTTTCCCTATCCCCCTCCCCCTGGCAACCCTCAGTTTGTTTTGTGAAATTAAGAGTCTCTTATGGTTTGTCTCCCTCCCAATCCCATCTTGTTTCATTTATTCTTTTCCTACCCTCCAAACACCCCACGTTGCATCTCCACTTCCTCATATCAGGGAGATCATATGATAGTTGTCTTTCTTCAATTGACTTATTTCGCTAAGCATAATACCCTCTAGTTCCATCCACATCATTGCAAATGGCAGGATTTCATTTCTTTTGATGGCTGCATAGTATTCCATTGTATATATATACCACATCTTCTTTATCCATTCATCTGTTGATGGACATTTAGGTTCTTTCCATAGTTTGGCTATTGTGGACATTGCTGCTATAAACATTCGGGTGCACATGCCCCTTTGGACCACTACGTTTGTATCTTTAGGGTGAATACCCAGTAGTGCAATTGCTGAGTCATAGGGTAGCTCTATTTTCAACTTTTTGAGGAAACTCCATGCTGTTTTCCAGAGTGGTTGCACCAGCTTGCATTCCCACCAAAAGTGTAGGAGGGTTCCCAAAGGCCCATTTCTTAAACAAAAAGTACTTTCAAGCTCCTATTTCTATCAAGTTTTGTTCATACCTTGTTTAACCAAATCCCAAGAACTGGGCCAGGAAGTGGTCAAGACTGGGTAATCAGAGTGGCCCCATCCAACAGGACGAGGGTGGCCAACCATCCTGGCTTCCCCAGGTCTGAAGGGTTTCTCAGGACACAGGACTTTCAGTGCTGAAATAGTGAAAATTCTGGGAAAACACCGATGGGAGAACTCAGTGGTTCCACCAAAGAGGGACCCATTCTCCATGAGGTTAGTTCCATGCAGAAGTGGCCTTAACATGGCAGCCAAGTAGCAAGGTACCAGAATGGAAGGGCAGACCCAGTAGAGGACAGGCAAGAATACAGTGAGATGGGGTTGGGTTCTAGGGATTCAGGAGCCAGCCTTATGAACACAGCCCATTTAAGATGGTACTTCTCTTACTTTAGGCCAAGAATGCTTTCTGGTTATGGAAAGTATTCTTATAGCACCAGAACTACACTGACAACCATCTAACTCTACCACTTTGTTCAAGACCAAGGGTTTTTTCCCAAGCTCTTTGCCCTACATCTACTTTCATAACATAATTTTGAAATTGATGAGTTTGAATCCTGGCTTCTCTGTCAGTGTCTTTATCCCTCTGTTTGAGGCAACCAGCATTCTGAATTTCATTCATCTTCTCAAAATCTGGAAAGACTCTGCACTCATTCATTGAATCCATTAGTGTGAATTAAAGCCAAGTGTCCTTTCCTGGGTGTGTTTTTATCTTACTTCATTCCACATCTCCAACTCTGAGTGACTTGATTTCCTAATAATATCAAGATTACTTGGGATAGTTGTTAGGAGGGTGTTGGGGGAAGCACACAGCTCTCCCTCCCCTCTTCCACCGTCATATTAATGAAGTGAACAGAAGAGAAGTAGTCAAATTTAGAATCCCAATTAACTGGTTGAAAAAACAAATGGGTAAGGCTTATACTCTTTTGACATTTTTATTTACCTGACTTTTTTTTTAAACCAGAATTCCAATGATAAGATGAGTTTTTAATATTATTTCCTCAGTCCAGGAGACAATTCTCTTTTGGCAGTTCACTGAAAATATGCACTGTATTTTGCTCCATGAGGAAGGCTACAAAGAGCCCTTGTGGTCGGGACCTTAGGAAATGATCCTTCATCCTTTTTCAGCACAAAGGTGTTCAAAGGCCCATTTCTCACAGAGGACAGCTTAACGGCAGAGTAAAGTGTCATTTGAAAACTCTCTAGTAACTATAGAGTACAACCCACCAAGAGCTGTTCTTCCCAGGTGTGGCTAGAAAATCATTCCAGTGAAAGAGGCAGGAAGGCAAAGTGTTTTTGCAATTTTCTTAATAGTATTTTATAGAAGGATTATCTATGCACAGAGAAGTACACAAATCATTAATACATAGCTTGTAAATTTTTTAAAAATTCAACACACATGTGTGACCAGAACTCAGATCAGGAAATAAAATATTACTGGTACTTCATTACCCATCCAGAGATAAGCTATTATGTAGACTTCTAAAACTGAAGTTTGTTTTGCCTGTTTCTGAAATGCATAACAGTGAAATCACTCAATAAGTATTCTTTTCTAGATGGTTTCTTTCATTCAATATTGTCTTTGTGAGATATTGTTGCATTTGGCACTAAATGGTTCTTTCTCATTGCTGTATCATCTGCCTTTGAATGGAAATACTATAATTTATTTTCTATTCTGCTGTTGATGGCCCTTTGAGTGGTTTCTAGCTTGAGGCAACTATAAACAGCATTCCTATGACCTTTCTTACACTTTCTTTCCTTTTGGTGAACATGTGTATGCACTTCAGTGGGTTATATATGCCTAGGGGTGAAATTGTAGGGTCATGGGATATGCATGCAAATGTTCAATTTCAGTAGATATTGCCAAATAGTTTTCAAAGCCTTAGCCATTTGGTGGAAAGGCACAAATGGTAATGGAATCACAGACTTGGAAAAAATCTGGAAACCCAGCAATCACATTCCCTGGTTTCTATCTGACTTGCATTCTCATTGACTCCATTGGGCACAAACCTCCTAATAAAGAAGGTACATAACCTCTTGTCCATACCCCTTTTACTAATCATAACTTGGTAAAAGCAGCCATGGAATGACCCCAGGGTAGGGACCCTATCTTTAAACTTACAATCTCCCTAAGCTCCTGACTCCAAACTGGCCAAGCTTGGCAAGAGTTTGGAACCCACTTTCTATATGCAAATGCCTGGATTGGGCTCAGTTACCAACTAGCAAGACATTCAGCTTCTCTGAGCCTCAGTTTCCTTAGCTGTAAGTTGGCAGTTGTCATATAAAGATACTTACCCAGGGCTTGTCACCAGAGAGATTATTTTAGTTACCTAGAGCTGCCATAAAAAGTACCACACGCTGGGTGGCTTAAAATAACCAAAATTTATTCTCTCACAGTTCTTCAGACCAGAAGTTGGAAATCAGTAAGTCAGCAGAAGTGGTTCCCTCTGGGAGAATCTGTTCCATGCCTCTCTCCTAGCTGCTAAGCAACCCCTGGCATTCCCAGACTTGCAGCTACTTAGATCCAATCTCTGCTTACATTGTCACATGGACTTCTTCCCTGTGTCTCCCTCTGCGTGCCCACCCTAACCAGCATGACCTCATCTCAATCTAACTAATTATATCTAACTAATTACTTCCAAATAAGGTCACATTTTGAGGTTCTAGGTAGACATGAATTTTGGAGAGACACTATTCAACCCAATACAGAGGCATCCAAAAAATAATAACTATAAGTATCAACTTATTTTATTGGCAAATGGATGGATGGGCCTCTCATTGATTAAATCAGATATTTATTCAGTATCTGTAATGTGCCAGACACAGTTATAGGTGCTAGCAATATTGTTCCTGCTCTCAAGATGGTTAACAGAAAAACAGGTCTACTAATAATCATATAACTTGTCAGATGGTGAAAAGAAGAAGGAAAGGAAGGCAGGAGCACTGTATCTAAAAAATTCCTACTTGGTCTCCTCCCTTCTATCCTATATGCAACCTTCTGCTCTGGGGCTGTATTGTCTCAGCTCTTTTTCATGTCCATTGTAAAGGATGACATCGATTTTTCTATCTAAAAATGAGAACACCCACTCCAGATAGCACTTTCCATTACTATGGGCAAATTAATCATGATTATCCCACGAACTGGATGGAGACTTGGATAACTGAGGAAACCATTCCAAATGAAAAGAATAGCTCACCTGGTAGGAGGTAAATCCAATTCCACAAGTGATAATAAGAGAGAGCAAAAAGAGAGCAGTTATGTATCAGGCTACATGAATCATTTACTATAAATCCAGATGTTTGCAAAATGAAAAACAGGCCAAGCCTGTGACCTTGTGAACTAATGTAAAGACTAGTTAAAATATGATGAGAGAGTAAATATCACAAAACTTTTTTTTTTAAGTCATGAAAAGGCCACGTACTTAACTATCACCTTAAAAACACATAGGAGATAGAAAAAAATATCTAAAATTTTATTTTGAACTGCCATCAAACTACTTAAATTTTTTTAGCAACCAAAGTTTCAATTATTATAAATCAGAGACACAGCATGAGTGGCTTGTTATATCATCGTGGAGAGAAAAACACTTTGTTAAGCTTGTTTCCAAGGAAATGAAACGCTTTTCAGACATGTCATTAACGCTCATAAAAGTCCCCCGGAGCCGAGTAGAGGGCAGATGTTATTTTTCAGAATGGTCACAGACCATCAATAGAAGGAAATCTCGTTTAATTGTTTGGGTATTTATTTGCTTATTTATACTTCAAGGAACTAATTTGAAAAAAGGAGTCTGAGGTGATCTGTATTATTAAAATACATATCAAACAACATAGAACTACAGCTAAAAAGCAGTAGTAAGTGAAGTGCACCCAGAGAATGAACCTATCCCAAACAGAGGCATAAGACCAATAAAGTGGAAACTGTCTATCCTTGTACATTCATGGAGCAAAGATCCCCTGAGTCTCCTCCTAACCTTGTACTACCCCAGAATTTATTTCCACACCAGCCCAGCACATTACCAGTGCTCAGTACCCCACCTCAATTTCACCTGCTCTCACACTCCCAGTCATAGTTTCAAATCCCGCATTTTCTCCATACCTTCCCTGAACCATTCCATTTGGTTACTGGTTGTTTAAACCACTATTCTTATCCTCTGCCCATCTTATCCTCTTCCCATTTTCTGGGAACCAGCATCCCCACCCACCGTGCATTCCCACCTAGTTCTTCTATCTTCATTTTTCATACTGAATCCACCTGCCTCTAATCTGCTTACCCTGCCTTTAGCCCTGCAAGAATTTCCCATCCCTACCCAAAAGATCATCTTGGAAGCATAAAAGGCACGAACAGCAGTCTGGTTTTCACAACTTTTTTTTTTTTTTTTTTTCTCCGATAGTAGGTAGAACCATGAAAGAGCCTGGGAGGCCTTGAAAGACAATTCTGAAATCTGCACTCTGTTCCCTCACAGATTCCCTCATTAAGTAAATATTTATTGAGCAGCATTAGGTGAGAAACTACCTTGACATAATGGTAACCTCCAGGTACCCTAGCAAGCAAGCTCTCCCAGGGGTCATGGAACAGAAAAGCTCTTAGACTACATTAATATGTTTGAATCACGTGGCTGGTTCATTAAGTGAATTTAAAGCACACAGTGAGAAGCGAGGGAAAGAAGATATGGTGTAAGTTATCACACTTAGGCTAGAGTGCAAGCAGATGGGAAGAAACTACAGGAGCTGAATCGTGGTTCTGCCTCTCCTGTGGATGGTCTTGGTGTGAGGATCAGAGTTAGTGTGAGCAAGAGGGTCCCGTAGGTGACAGTGCCTAGACTCAAGGGCACACACTTGCTCTATAAGAGCAATCCTATCTGGCCAGAGCTGTAGTCTGGCAATTATCCTGTTGAGCAGCCGTGCATGATTATAGTTGTACTTCTTGGGGAGAGGACACACAGGCCAAAATAGGCATATCGATGAGCATCCAAATTAAGACCTCATAAGTGTTTGGTTCCTTCTTATATTCAGTGTATCATGGATATCTGGTAACTACTGGGTCCACCCTTTCTCTGAGCGTTCACACAAATATGCCCTACGTAATTGATTTATTGAACTACTTACTCTATGCTTAGCGCATCTTAATGGGTTTCATCCACTTCCACTTGTTCTCTTCTACAACAAAATTGCACATTCCAAACCATACGTCAAAATGCACGTTAGGAGCAGTTACTGTATTTCCAGCTCTGGGGCCAGGAAGATAATGCACGGAGCAGGAAGTGAACACTCAGAGAATGGGCACTTGGGGACACAGGCAGGAAAGACCCCTTGCCAGGTTGCTATGTGAGGCAAGACTTCAAAACTGAGTGGGGATGTGCCCTGGAGAAGCAGACGGTCTGGGCCTTCCAGACAGAGGAACAAATGGCTGAGCAAAGGCACTGAGGAGCGATAGGGAGCGGTTCCTGAAGTAAACTAGAGCACGAGGTGCACAGTTCCGAACAGGTGTCTGGAAGCTGGGTTTGGAGAGGAGACAGGTAGCAGTGGAAGGAAGCTCCATATCCAGCCGAAGTTGGACATCATTGAGAGGGAGATGTGTAGCCACCCATGAAGGCTGTGTGCCAACTCAGGGGTTCCAGCCAGGCCTGCAGGTTAGAGGCTCTGGTAACTACCTGCTGGGTTTCGGAAGTGGTGAAAAGCTAACATGACACAGGGCAGAAGGGTCGAGACACCGCATCCAGGAGGCGGAAGAACATGGTTCCGGGAGACCCACTTCAGTTGCTTCAGACTCTCTGCTGCCACAGAGCATTGTGGGCTGTTTGTCAGAACTGTCTCAAAGTAGAGGAAGAGGTTTTCACTTCGTTTCCAGCAGCCGATGGATAATCTCACCCAGTGGTGGACGGAGTTCTACACTATGTCATTCCACATGACCATTCCTATTTGGTTTCTTGGGGAACAGGGGTCAAACTCAGAGCCCAGTTTTGACTTCCCAAAGGGGCCCCTTTGCACCACTCACTACAGATAAACAAACCCTCTTTCTGGGCCTCTTCAACCAAAGCTGATTAGGTTCTATTTATAGTGGTGACAAAAAGGTAAACATACCCCTATTTCTCTAAATATTCACTGATAGTGCTCGCTTCGGCAGCACATATTTTAAATATTCACTGATAGACTATAAGAAGCTAACTAGTCCAACTCCTAATTCCCATCCTACAACCTGGAGGCAGAGGGGAAGCTGCAGGAAAGAAAGAAAATAAATATTTGTGAATTTTCCTAGTTCTTCAAGCCAACTCAAATGGCAATGGGCTAATCCATTTTCTTATTCATTCACTCAACAAACATCCTTAGAGCCCTAATGTGTGAGCAGCACATGTATTTCATACAATGATTTACCACATGAAGGCCAGAGAGGACTCATATGACACAGTTTAATTAAATTAGAGATGGAGGCACACTAAATTAATAAAGCTTAAACCTTGGGACACCTTTCTAGAATAGGTACTTTCCAAGAGCCTGGGAGGGAACTTAGCAAAAAGCTTACATAGTTGTATGGTTTATGAAATAAGCAAATGTACAATATGTTAACAACAATAGGCTTAAATCCATTATGTATTTCCATTTTGGCTTTCCTTCAGCCATACTCACCCTCAGTTTGGGTGTTTTCTTCTGAGTGGCTACTGGCATTTGGGGGATATGGCTAAGAAGTTAAATTGGGAATATATTTGTGTATAGCAAGAGAAATGTATGTGGTTCACAGTCATTTTCCACAGAGAGTTAAGTCATTGCTAGCCATCCCAGTGTAGGACCTCATTCCAGGAATGCTCCTCTACCCATTGTGATGGCTAGCTCTGCATCAAGACAACAGCCTAGGGCCAGAGGTCATATCATAATCTGAATGTGTCCTACTGGACCCCATATCCCAAGTATGTGAGTAATGGGAGAAACAAGGTTTGATATGTAAGGACCCAGAAGCCAGTCCATGGAAAATTTTTCAGTCATCAGATGTGTAAAACGATGTAGATCTACCAAGTGAAAAAAGAAAAAGAAAAAAAAAAAAGGAAGGAGGCATTAAATGGAGGATGGAGAGAGAAAGGAAAGATGGCTTTGCTCTCCTGGGAGAATTTTATACTCCGGCTAAATTAAGTGACACAATGTAGCCTTGGTGTGTAGGGTTCTCTTTAGTCCTAGAATAAGATTCTTGACACAAAATTATGCCCAGTGGTTGGAGCCACATACATGCAACGTAGTGCCCCAGAGTGTCAGATACTACCTCGGTCATCATTTGTATCTGTGGCTTTGACTCATTTATATGAGTCATGGGTGCCCTACCCTTGACTCTGAAACCAAAAGAAGAAAAGTCTCTCACCTCAATTCCAGAGTCATGTTGGCTGAATGCCAGAGCTTACTTTTATAAGTGAGTTTCTAAAATGTGTCTTATAATTTTACCAGCAAAAAATCTACCTCTACCTTCCCCAGAAACCTTTACCTTCCTATTCAGAACACATTAACACATGGTCCTCTCTCCTCAGTCCTCAGCCTGGAACACCTCTTCATCGGAAGACCGCTGGGGGCACCAAACGGCAATTTTAAGTTCACTTTGGAAAGTTCAGTCCTTCTGTGCTCCGATGGGTTTCCAGAGCATTACCAGCCAACATCTGTAGGTCCCCTGTCCTCCTCATGGGAAAACGTTATTCATGCAGCTATGATGTATATGCCTCAGACGTCTAAGGAAAGCAGATAGACCAGAAACTTCCGTAGTAATTCATGGGAAGTACAGTCTGAGAGACTCAAGACATAAAAAGCATGAATCACCACAGTGCCTGTAGCTCACTGCCTGGATGGATGATGCCTGATGGAGTTTCTTCCACGTCTTCAGTCCCATTCTGGTGGACAGCGCTAGTGCAGGCAGTTCTCTACACATACATGAGTGTCATTTAGGATGGGATGCTCTGGGCAGAAAGCCTGATTCGACCAGCTTAAACAATAAGGAATTACCGATCTCACATGACAGGAAGTCAGAGGTAGGGTGATTCTAAGGCTTGTTAATTCAGCTGCTCAGCAATTTTTTCCACTCCACCATCCTCAGTGGGTGGTGTGACCTTCCAGGTCGGCTCCCCCTCATGGCGCCAAGAGGCCACTGCAGCTTCAAATAACACAAGCAGAAGGCATTGTCTGGAAGGCCAAAATGGGTTGGCTTCCACTCACTTGCGTCTTTTTCTAAAATCAGGTTTATGGATATATGAGTGACATACAGTAAAATTCAACAGTGTTAATATGCAACCTTGTAGGTTTGACAAATGTATACAGTCATGTAACAACCAAGGTGTAGAACATTTCCATCACACCAGAAAGTTCTGTCACGTCTGTTTGTAGTCAGTCTCCTTCAAGCCAGCACCTAGCAACCACTGATCTAATTTCTGTCCTTATAACTTGCGTTTGCAAGGATGTCATATAAATGGAATCATACATTAGGGTTAGCTACTTGGGTCTGGTTTTTTTCACAAAGCATAACACATATGATCTCCATCCCTATCATTGCATATACTGTGATTTGTTCTGTTTTATTGCTGACTGGTATTCCTTTGTATAGATATACCATAATTTGTTTATCCATTCACTAGTTAATGGACATTTGGGCTGTTTCCAGTTTTAACTATTATGAATAAATCTGTTGTATAGATGTATGTTTTCATTTCTCTCAAGTAAATCTTTAGGAGTGGGATTGCTGAGTTGGAAGGTTAATGGACACTACTTTTTAAGATCAATAAAACTTTTCCCAGAAGTCCCTATGTATCTTATTGGTTAGAACTGAGTCACAAGCCCCTGCCTAAACCAATCTCTGTCAGAAAGAACGGGGAAAAAAAATCATCAAAACCCACCTCTATAGCTATAGGCAAAGTACAATCTCACCTAACCATGTATTTTCCCATGGAAAAAAAAAAAATCCAGGCTCTTCCAACAGGAGAGAAGAGAAAAACAGGTTTAGTCAGGCAACCAATGGTGACCCACCCAGGAACCACCCTGCCTCTGGACTTCTTATATTAGATAATTATTTCCTTATTTTGTACGCCATTTGAATCAGATTTTCTGCTGAAAGTGTCCTAAATGGCTTCCATGTGACTGCCTGTGGCACTTAAATAATCAGAGAGACTGTCATGACCTGCACCTCAAAACCAGGGGGTCCTGGCCCAGCTGAATGGACTACTTGCTGGTCAGTGGCTCCTTGAGGTGTTTCACTCTAGATTTGGCTCAACTGGTCACACAATCTCTGGGAGAGTTTAGACTCAGGACAGAGGGAAAGAGACAGGAAATTGAAGAATGGCAGCAGAATCAGGAGACCAACACAGAGAAGGCAAGCAGAAGGCATGAGGGAAGGAAGGTAGAGGGATACCATGTCAGAGAGAGTGGTCCAGAGCAAAGAGGTAGCAGAACTAGGTCTGTCCCCTTCCCCTAGAGCTTGCTCACTTCAAAATCTCCTAATCACAGTGCACCTGAATGGGTCCCTGAAGACCAAAGTATACAAGGAAAACTTGGCCACAAATACAGCAACAACCACATCCTCCCTGAGCACCGTCAGCTCCCTGAGAGGGGCAGAGATCAGTGCATGTGATGGTACAAACCAGAGGTCCCTGAGGGTTAACACAGAGCTGGGCACCATACTAAGCCCTTCACATGGGTTAACGCACTGAATCACTGAATCCTAAAAGCACTATGCTGTAGGTCGTATTCTTTTTTCCATTTTTCAGATGAGGAAACTGAGGCCTAATGCTAAGAATTCACCTAGCTTTCACGGCCAGGGAGCGGCAGAGCCTATGACCAGGGACCCTGATGGACAGTGGACAGAGCCTGGAGAAAGACCAGAGAGGGCAAAAGGACATCTCAGTCTCACTGGCAGCTGAGGAGACACCTGGCCAGGGAGGAATTCCAAAGGCGGGATCATCAGGAACCCAAACTCTGCTATATGCACACACATTTCAAACCATCCAGCCCAAACACAATGTCTCCCTCTTCAGAGTTCTGGCCCAGGAATCAAATTGGACCTGAGGCCTAGAGGAAGCCAGCAATTTACCCTAGAGGACTTGTTTTCAAAGGCCTCGTGACTCAAAGTGTGGACGGTGGCCCAGCAGCACGGGCATCAGCTGGAAGCTTGCTCGATGCACAAGATCTCAGGCCCCACTGGAGACACAGGAAATCTGTGTGTGTGTGTTTTTGACAAGACCCATAGGTGATACATATGCACTCCAGATTCTGAGATGCTCTGCTCTAAAGAGTCCTGAAGTCTTTGGAACAAGGGACAGAGGTTGGGAAAAGACTCTCTCTTATTTTACCCTCGTCCAAATCTAACTGGGCAGTATATTTTTCAGAACTTATACTTCATGATGTATGGATGAAGCCACCTCTGCACTGTGGGGTTGGCATTTTGAATGCCCATTTAACAACAAAAACAGGAATTATTTTTTTTTTTCCTTATGAATGGCTTTCCTGAATCTCTTCTATGTGTCTCATCTATTCTCCCTGGCTCTGTGTGTTTTTGTGTGTGGAAAAAGCAGAGCTTAAATGTCAGAAGGAAGGGATCAGATTCCCTATCCTCTTGCCAACCAAGAGCACATTTACTAGTCTCTTCCCTCCATTAAACGTTAAATGATGTTTATGAAGCACCCACATGGGCCTCGAGCTTTTCTCCAGGCTTGGGTTGCCAGGTGGCCAACATAATGGCGTTACCCTTTATTTGAACTTTCTACTCTGGTGTTCTTGGAGGCTCCATAGCAACATGAACAGGCTCATATTTAAAGCAAGAACCAAAAAGGGGGATATATACAACACATGGAAAGTAGTTGCCAATTCTTAATCATGTAAATCAGTGAGCTATGACAGGTCACTTTCCTGTTATCTCAGTTCATCCCCATCAGCCCTGTCCAACAGCGGTTTTCAACTGCTCTGGCCATCACCCACCCTGACTGAACCCTTCCAGTTCCTTACTGCTTGGAGGAAAACTGAACAACCCAGGAAGTCCTGCAAAGGGTGTCAAAAGAGACAGACTTTTTCTGTTAAAATCTCTATGATGGAGGGACCAGACTCACCAACCCCATATTGGGGTTCATGATTTTCCAGTGAGGAAGTACATTTCTAACCAGAGCTGGCCTGGAAAATCTAGATCATACAGTCACTATAACCACAAACTAGGTAAGTATAAAAACGGGTATTTTATCTTAACACATGAGGAAAGGAGATAGGCTTCTCTAAAGATGAATCGCATCCTTTCTTTTGTGTCTGAACCTGAGATCTTTCAACATCTTGTTCAGCATGTCAATTGGCTATGTGAACTCAGTGTGGGTAATTATCTTCCTATCATCGCCAGGAACTGAGCTATATATATATAAAAGTAGACTCGTACATCCTCCTGCTCTACAAGCACCATTAGTAAACTACACATCCACTCCAGAAAAAGCACCCAGAGACTTCTTCCCAGAAACTCATCTGCAGAGAAGGCAAGAGGAGGAGGAAAGCTTGCAGATCACCAGACTCTTGCCCTCCTCTCCCTCGGAATCTGTGGCCTGAGTTCAGGAAAAGGCTTTCAGGCTGGTAATGATGAATCCAACAGGAATGAGATTTGCAGGTGTGAGTGGGAGGCTGCAGGGGCAAACCCAGACGAATGGGAATGTGGGGACAGGAGGATTTCTGGGGCACAAGCAGAAGCAAAAGTTGTGCTTGGATGAGCGAGAAGAGGATGGATGCTTCTTCCCAAGAGAGGGTGGAGGGGTCAGTCTGAGAGGCAATGCAGAGCTCTGAGCTATGCAAGCTCCGTGCTGCTGTCAGGGAAGGATGCCGCAGGAAGGGAGACTGCCTCATCACATAGAGTAAGAATCGTCTGACAACTTGAACAGTCTGCCAAGCCATTTGGCCTAACCCCACAGCCGCCCAGGAAGGAAGTGGTCTTGATAGGTCAACCTCCAAGAGAACAAATGAATGGATAAGCCAAAGTCACAAATGCTTGCCACATGACACATAGCAGGCCCTCAGTAATTATTTACTGAGGGACTGGGTGAATGAGCCAGTTAAAGTTTTGGAGCCAATCATTTGGTTCAGGAACTGTATTCATTCACTCATTCATTCATTCATTTGGTCATTCAGCACATACATTCCGAGTGTTCCTTTTATGTCTTGAAATGGACAACTAGACATCAGTGAACAGAACAGAAAAGGTCCGCCCTCCAGATCTTCTAGTGGGGAGACACAGACAAATAAATATTCAAGTAAATAATAGTGAGGTAATTTATAACCAAAAGCAAATGCTATACAGAAAGTCAAATGTAGGATTAGACTAGAGCAGAGGTCAGCAAACTTTTTCTTGAAAGGACCAGAGAGAAAATATCTTGGGTTTTGTCAGCCAAAGACAGTCTGTTGCAACTACTGAACTCTGCCAGTGAGGCATGAAGGGACATTATGTAAATGAACAAACCTGGCTACATTCAAATAAAACTTTATTCATTCACAGACACTAAAATTCAAATTTCAAATAATTTTAATGTATAATATTTTAAATATAATTATAAAAATTATATTTTTAATTTATAATTACATTTTATATAATTTATCTGTAAAATTATATAAAGTATAATTTCAAAGTATTACTCTTGTCTTCTTTTATCAACCATTTAAAAAAGTGTAAACACCATGTTTAGCTCTCAAGCCATATAAAAACAGATTGATGGCCAGCTCGGGCACCCAGGGCAGTTTGCAAAACCCTGGAAGAGAGTGACAGGGCAAGAAGTGAGGCTCTGTCTGGAATGGGACATTTGAGCTAGACTAAAATGAGAATAAGGAACCAACCAGGCAAAGAAAGAGGAAAGAATATTCCAGGCACAGGAAGGGTGGTACAAAGGCCTTACAGAAAGAATGACATGCTCAAGCAACAAAGATGATCGGATTAGCTAATGTACAGTGAACAAGAGGGAAAGTTGTAGGAGATGAGTGTTTCTTGAGGCACATGGTCTCAAAATTGGCTTTTAACAATAAAAAATACATACATCAAGGTTAGTCCTTCTTAGATTTTGAACAACAGCATCTTTCTGGAAATCTGTGGATGATGCAGCTCCCAAATTAAGATTGTGCTGGTTTTGTTTTATGTAGAATGGCCACTTCAGGGTTTACGACATTAGGAGTGTTATAGTCCATTTGATTCTAACCAACATGGGTCACCCTGGGACCTTCCACATGAATGTTTTTCTATAATCTCATTAAATCCAAGTTATCAGAAGTCTTCTGGAATTCTTTTTTCAAAAGAAAAATGAACAACTCCATCCAGAAACCACATACCAAGACAACTATGGCCACCACCAAAAACTAAATGGAAGCAGGTTCTTGGAAGCCCCTGCTACACTTTCTCCATCCCCTACGATTTAGGGGTAGACAAGAGAGTTTGAAGGGAAGCCAGGCCCGGGTGAAAGGAACTTGTCTTTGCAGCATATTGTCCTGATTCTTTGGCTTCTGGTCTCTACAGCCTTTGGACCTGAGTCCGCCCCTGTTCTTGGGGAAACTACCCAGGTCCATATTTTACCTTCCATGTATGGATTTTTACTTTGTCAAATAACATTTGTTGCACAGAATTAAGGCACAGAATAGCATCTCAACTCTTCAGGTCCCCAATTGGGGGGCAAAGCAACTCAGCAGTTTTCAAGTCCTGGCGGCATCAAAAGAGCATCTGCAATCAATTACCACCTTCCCCCACCCCACCCCCATTTCTCACCATCCTTTGCTTAAAAATGGCTAACTTATTTTTTTCTCTCATATCCTTATAAAAACACATGCACACAGCAACACACACATGTGCTCCCAGGCTGAAATCACAAGTGCCAAAGCCCTACCTGGAGAGAACGTTTATGACTGGGTTATACATCCCCGAAAATAGAGGTTTATAATGGAAACACTGACAGATCATTAACTCTAATAGCATAAACCAAGGCACAGAATTTTCACGTTGTCTCCATTTTGTTTGTGTCAGCAGGATTTCCAGACTAGAATCTGGTCATAGCTCATGAACTGTGCCCTAATGTGTTAAGGCAAATTTGAGGGCAAGAGGACAGCCCAGAGAAAATAGCTCAGGACATGCAGAGTCCGCTCAGGTGTAAGATATGCTGTGATGTTTGCATTTAGTGATGATCACAGGAATCTCAGCATAGGGAAGACACCATCTGCTCTAGAAGCTTAAATCCCTATCAACTCTTCATCTCGAATGACCTATTTCTCCTTGCCCCAAGTGTAACTTCTACAGATATAAAGAAGCAACGAGTTGCCTGGGTGGCTCAGCCAGTCGAGCATTGGACTCTAGGTTTCTGCTCAGGTCATGGTCTCAGGGTCGTGGGCTGGAGTTCCACAATGAGCCTGGCATTGGGCTCCATGCTCAGCGAGGAGTCTGCCTGGGGATTCTCTCTTCCTCCCCTTCTCCTCTGTCCCTTCTCTCTCTCTCACCCCCCCTTAAAAATGAATAAATCAATAAATCTTTAAAAAAAATAATAAAGAAGCAACTTAGAGCAAAAAGCTAACAGTTGATAGATCAGAGCTATTACTTACCAGAGCTCGGTTCTGTCCGGTTCTTACACTCTCCTGCAATTAGACCAATCCACTAACTTCATCCCCAGGGCTTAGAACATCACCTGACATATAGTAAATGCTCTCTATATATTTGCTGCTGTGTGCCTAGATGGATGGATCAGTGAGTGAATGAAGGAATCAGCAAACAAATCTCTATTGGCCTCAGGTTTCTCATTTGTGGTTCAACAAAATCAGTTTTTCTCAACTTTGGTTGCACAATGGAATAACCTTGAACCTCTTTATAAAAATACTAATACCCAGATCCTACCCAAGACCAGATGAATTAGAATCTCTAGACATGGGACTTGGACATCAGTAAGTGGAATAGGTGTTCTAATGTAGACTGGACGATCTTAAAATTCCTTCCTGGGGGGCGCCTGGGTGACTCAGTGGATTAAAGCCTCTGCCTTCGGCTCAGGTCATGATCCCGGGGTCCTGGGATCGAGCCCCGCATCCGGCTCTCTGCTCGGCAGGGAGCCTGCTTCCTCCTCTCTCTCTCTCTCTCTCTCTCTCTCTCTCTGCCTGCCTCTCTGCCTACTTGTGATCTCTATCTGTCAAATAAAATAAAATAAAATCTTAAAAAAAAAATTCCTTCCTGGGTTTAGAATTCTATAGATTTGGGGGCACCTGAGTGGCCCAGTTGATGAAGCAACTGACTCTTGATTTTGGCTCAGGTCATGATCTTGGGGTGATGATACTGAACCCCACACCAGGCTCTGCTCTGGGCGTGGAGCCTGCTTAGGATTCTCTCTCTCTCTCCCCGTCTTCCCCTCCTGACCTCCCTCTTTAAAAAAAGAAAAAAGAACTCTATAGATTTTAATTTGAGTCATAAAATTCGAGGCCTAGAATTTGTTTCTCCCCAGCTGAGAGAGAAAAACAGGAGAGAAATGACATCAAGAAATCATGTTTAGGAAATAATGACCATTTATTGGTTTCCCTGGGGCCAAGCCCTACTAGTCCAATCCCCCCAACAGGTGACATTATCTCATTATCCTTGTTTTTCCGATGAGGAACCTGAGGCTCAGAGAAGTGAGTTATCCAAGGGACAAGGAGTTACCCAGGGAAAGGCAGACCTCCCGAGTTGCCACAGGGTGTGGTTGGTCACCTTCCTTTTTGAACTCAGTGGTGCTCGGCCTCAGGCAGAGTGGAGGAAGAGAGAGAAGCAAGAACGTCAGAAGACACCCAGAGAAACTGTGAGGTCTGGGGAAGAGGAATTCCCTCCCAACCATGCTCCTCTCCAACTTGAAAAAGGACCATCCTGCCTCTCCCCCAGGCCTGGGCCAGCTGTCAGAGATGAGCCCTGATAAAGGCCCTGGGCCTCCTCCTTGAATTCCTTTGTTCCAGAACCCATCCCATTAGAAAAAGGTCACACATCTTTGGCCCCTTTTAATTTCAGGGGTGGAGAGGTAAAAGCGCATTCGGGGAAACATGTGCAATTATGAGCAATTACTTAAACGGCTTTCAGACAAGCCTTGGCCCTCCACCAGCAGGCAGAAGGGCCGGCATCTGGGTTTTGTAGGCCGGGAGAGAGGGTAAGAGGGTGGGAAAGGGGGTGTGGGGGGAGAGGGGGGAGGGGAGACAGCAAAGCCTTTTGTCACTAGGCTACCAAAAAAAAAAAAAAAAAAACCATCGGTATTTCCTGGCACTGGACTAGCTGACAGTAACCAGCCCCAAACAGGGGAACTATTCACTTAAAAGTCATCATTTCCTTTACTTATCTGCCTCTAAAGAAACAAATCTATTAGCAGCAAGAAATCACTTCAACGGCTTGAACTAAGTGCCTCTCCTGCTGAAAATGCCCAAGGCCTGCCTTCAGCTCCCACCAGCCATCCCCCAGCCTCTGCTCTGCTGCGGCAGCAGCTTCGAGCTGGCCCGTGTCGGGGTGTCTCTGGCCACTATAGATAACAAGGGCCATTACGTTCCAAACCCTTCCCCAACCTCCTCCCCTCCCTTTTGCCAAAACCCCAAACCCAGTTTCTCCCTGGCAGATCAAAGGCTGCCCAAGCTACAGGAGAACTCACTCGATCAATAAACTCTTGACACAGGAATAAACAGAACGATCCAATATTTCCTTCAGGGTTTATTTGGTCCGTGGAAGAGCCGTGCATTGCTATCCCTTTCCTTCTGAGAAGCAGGGGGATTTAGTGTGGAGTTCAAAATAGTTTGCTCTCTGAATTAAAAAAACAAAAATGCCCAAGTAGCTCCAAGAACACTTTTCTGGTGTTTGTTGGTCTTCAACACACAAACCATGAGAGGAAGCTAGCGGTACAATTGAACGTCTTGAATCTTCCCAAAGCAACTTTCCTTCCATTCCAACTAAGTTTACGAGAGTTACTAAAGAGCTACATACAGGTAGATCTAATTTTAACAACTCATTTTGCAATTTAGGATGTATAAGAAAAATTTATATGCTTCTCTCACTATTCATCCTAAAGAATTTGCAAGTGCTTCACAGACAACCATCTGAAACTGTGGACCCAAAAGCACCACAAACAAATAAAAAAATTAAATCCAGAACACCTGTGCATTGGGACATACCAATTGTTTTTAAACCATGAGAATATTCATTTAAAAAAACCAACTCTGTTGGTTCCTATATCGCTTTATGACTGTTGCTTTGACTCCTAAATCTTTAATCTGTGAAACTGAAGGAGAGAGAATATAGAGAGTTAAATTGCTAAAATAGTCCACGGGATTCATTTTGGAATAGAGCCGCTTAGATTGCCTCATTAATTAAGGTGTTATGTTTACTCACACAAGCTTTCATATATATCATATACATATTATAATTTTAGAAATAAAGTCTTGGATAGTCCTTCTTTTTGATTATATATAAAGAGGTCGATTTGAGCTTTTCATTAGTAAGTATGGGAAATGTTCAACAGAGATCGCCAACACATATTAAACCACTTTGGTTCAGGACCCAGAAAAGAGAAACAAAGTGGATCAGTGACGTGGGCCAGAAAATGAGGAAAAGTTGGGAAAAATGACACCATGACAGAGCTTAAGCCCAGAAAACAGACCAAAAGTTGTGTCGTCTTTACATTTATAGCCTCCAGGAAGAATACAGACTCCTTGCCAAGCTGTTTTGTTTATTTCTTTCTAAAGCATGACTTAATATTGATGGCCACCATTTATCAAGAGCTTAAATTTACCACGCATGGAGCTTAAGCACTTGACAAGCTTTATATTATTTCCTTTAGTTCTCACAAGAGTCCTATGAAGTAGGTTGCCATTTAACAGATGAGGTAAGTGGTCTTAGAGAGGTTAATTGCCTTCCCCAAGGTCATATGGAAGTAACTGGAAATGTTGGGATTTGAATGAAGGCATCTGACTTCAGAGCCAGCCCGTGAACCACCAACCTAAATCCAAAATGTCTACCACTTCCCCACTAGCCCACCAAGAGGCTGTAGCCTCTTTCTTCTACATCTTTTCCCAGCCTTCTCCAGCCAAGCTTTCACATGACTTTAGCAGTTTGTTTTATTCATGGGTATATCTGCATTGCCTATCTCCAATTATGTTACTCTTGAAACAGTTTCCCCTCATCCTTGCATCTCTTAAGTCAGGAGAAAATCCGTATTTCATGGAGGAGAACATGGATCATAAAGTGCATTGGCAGGGACCTAGAAACAGGTCCACCAATTCCTTGCACCTTCCTCCTGAGTCTTATGACTTTGGAGAAATGTATCTTTTACATTAATTTCCTTAGTTTTCAAGCACAACGTGTGAGAGAACCCTGGCATGATTTATTGACATCTGTCCCACAACAGGAGTAGATCCATTTTTCTCACTTTCTTCTTCCTCTTAACACAATGATTTGTACTAATCATTTAGAGGGGTAGTCAGGAAGCCTTCTGTCCTATCAAGGTAACAGGCCATTGTTTTCTGACCCTGTGTCCAATGACTATTTTGTCAGTCCTCTCAAGCAGTTCACCATGAAAGTTCAGGGTCAAATAGCTTTTGGATGCTAGAATGGCCGGGCTGGCTGTAGACAGAACTTGGCACCCTTGTCCTAAGATTGATTGATCAGCACCACTGGTCCACCTTGTGGGTAAGTCTCTGAGCCAAGTCATACAAAACCAAAGTGGTGGAGGGAGGAAAAAAAGCTCAAGCCAGCCAAAACATAGTTTCTTTTCCCTGTCAAGGAAAGCAGTCCACGGGACGGGGACCAGAAGCTCCTGTGGCAGCCATGGTATGTAATGGCCTCGCAGGCCTCTCATCTTGATGAATGTGTTCTGGGGCTTTGTCAGTTTCTCAGTGCTTTGGTTTATCCCTAAGAAGTGATCTGCTATCACCATGTTAGTGACTTGTTCAATTGGCTGGTATCTCTTTTGGCTGCTTTCAGTTCAGGCCCAAGTCAACCCTCTCCTTAAACCACAGTTGCAAAATGAAACTGTCTGGTATCTCAAGTATCATTCACCTTAAGGAGAAGACCTGCTCTCCCGTGCTCCGTCCTAAGGTCATGGAGAGAATTCCTCTAGATGTAAAACCATCTCCAAACCGAGACTACCTTCCTTGACTGACTTATTTTGGCCATCAGCTGCTTTTAAAATATTCACATTACATTTGAATATCTAACCAACAATGCAACATTTTTTAAAGATCTATTTATTTATTTTAGAGCAGGGAGGAGCAGAGGGAGAGGGAGAGAGAGAATCTCAAGCAGATACCCTGTTAAGTGTTGGAGCCCTACATGGGGCTCAGTCCCACAACCCTGAGATCATGACCTGAGCCAAAATCAGGAGGTGGATACCCAACCAACTGAGCCACCCAGGCACCCCTGCAGCACTTTTTCCTATCACTTCTTTGTACTTTCTTAAATTATGTGCCTACTTAACCCTAACCATGCCAACTCCATAAAGTATTCATGTACCCTTCTGAGATCGAAGATGTTATTCCTCTGAGAATATGTTGGTCTCTACTTGGAATCTATGTATTTGAATATGGCCCCTACTTGCTCACAATATGGGAATCAAGGAAGTGTTTAAAAACTGCTGTAAGACAAGTTAAGACTCCAGTGGGGCAGTCGATAGAAGAATATGTTCAAAGAGAAGATCTGACTCAACAAAATTATACCAAAGTGACTGATGGCAGCTATACTCGTGGTGACCATAGCATAAAGTATAGACTTGTCAAATCACTATGTCATACACCTGATACTCGTGTAACATTGTGTGCCAACCATACTTCAACTTAAACAAATTTCACAAAAGTGTATTTTTACCACAAATTTCTTATTTCTGTGTTCTCCTGGAATATTTTTTCCATTCTATGGAAAAAGAGTCAAATTAGTTCCCTGCCCTCAATAATGTATAACTTAAATAAAGTCTTGCCATATGTTGAGATTTATGTTAAAATATAACCAAACTGGGGCGCCTGGGTGGCTCAGTGGGTTAAAGCCTCTGCCTTCGGCTCAGGTCATGATCTCAGGGTCCTGGGATCGAGTCCCACATCGGGTTCTCTGCTCAGTGGGGAGCCTGCTTCCTCCTCTCTCTCTCTGCCTGCCTCTCTGCTTACTTGTGATCTCTCTCTGTCAAATAAATAAATAAAATCTTTAAAAGTATATATATAACCAAACCAAGTTGTTGAGTAGAGTCGAAGAAGATAGTGGGTGGACAAGAGTGTCTTAGCAAATAGAGGGAGAACTAACTTGCCCAGCAAATGAGCCACAAAGAGTAACATTTCCTAGAATATGACTTTCCATGGAATTTCACAAATATCAGGGGATTTTGCTGACAGCAGAGAAGGCTCAGCTCAGATTGTCTCGTTGGAGGCCACAGTGAGGCAATCACCTGCTCTCTCACATGCCCGTGGCCATGCAGAGCTTCCCTGCCCACTGACATGTTATCACCTGTACTCCTCATGGTCAAAGGCACATATGCCAAAGCTGGTTAAATGAATAATTGAATTAATGAATTCTTGACCTTGTAATGGACTACACATATAATAGGTAGATAGATACTTTATATATATAACATAATTACTGTATTATATATATAATATATCTTAAATATACATATAATTTTACAACCTTGAGGAGAAGTTGAAATAATAGGTAGGTGAATTTATACATACACATACACATAATAATTACATTACTCTACATATATACACATATATAAAATGTATGTAAATATATAATATTTTTATATGTAAGTAGAATACCTATAAAACATATATTAAATGTTATGACATTCTTGGAGAGAAACTGAAATATGTTTCAGAAGCTTTCCAGTGGCTCCATTACACACAGGTGCACCAGGAAGGCTGGAGAAATGAAGATCTTTTGTTCGTTTTCCAAAGTCAAATCACCACCAAAATTCTAGTGTTCTTTTCCCAGTGAGTCCCCTTTTTATTTAATCTCTCGGTCTTTCTCTTTGTTGGGTGCCTAAGGGGCAAGGAGTCCCCTACAGTGGAAGCCTATGATTTAGTGGAGTAATTTCCTGCTGGGCCCCTCCTTCCCCTTTCTAATCCTTTGCTTCTCTGTCTTCTCACCGAGACCTCAGCCTGTTCCACTCACCCTTTCCCTCACCACATTCCTGACATAATGGCCTTCTTTTTCAAACACACCAAGTTCCTTCCTCCCCACAGGTGCTTTCATTTCCTTGTTTACCTGGAAGACTCTTCCCTATGTCCCCCTCACCTTTCAATTCTTCCCCCCAAATCACCAGCTCGGTCAGGGGACCTGGGTTGCTTAGTTGGTTAAGCATCCTAGTCTTAATTTTGGCATAGGTCATGATCTTAGGGTTGTGAGATCGAGCCTCATGTCCAGATTGCAGTGGTGTGGGATCTGCTTAAGATTCTCTCTGCCCTCACCCCCCACTCTCCCTCTCTCTCCCAAAAAAAATAAAAATAAAAATAAAATAATAATAATAACAACAACAACAACAGCTCAGAGACACTTGTTTGACCTCCCCACCTGAAGCAGTCTTCCACCTCCATCCAGTTACTGTCCATTATATCCCCCTAAGACTTTTCTTTAGTGTACTTATGATCATCAAAAATATTCTGTTTATTTATTTATTCATTGTTAGCTCTCTCCTCTCACTAGAAAATCAGTTCCATGAAGGGGAAACTTCACCAATTCTTTGCTCTCTCAAACACCAAGCACCTAGGCAATGCATGGCATGTAGTAGGAACTAAAGAAACAATGAACGGATGAATGAAGGAAGGAATGAATGAATGAATTTCCCAGTGTTCCTCAGTGGAAAGGCAGAACTCCTCAAGAGACACTATCAAATATCTGGCTTGTTATTTAGGGACTTGGAAGGACGTTAACAACTTCAATCACCCTGACACTCTGCTCAGTGCCTATGTGTTGTGAGAACCTCCCTGACTTTAAGGGCATCCTCTAGTTTCCAAACACAAAATTGCCTGCATATTAGAATGCTTAGATATATTTAGCATCTAGATAATGGTAACAGTTACCACTTAGTCTGTACCTTCCCTGCCAAGAATGTATGTAATGCGTTTTTCATTAGTCCGCAGAGTAACCCAATGAGTTAGGGATATTATTCCTACTTCACAGATGAGGAGATTAAGTCCCAAGTGATTTGCAAGAACACATGGAACAAATAAGTATTACAACTGGTATTTGAACCTTGCCTGTCTCATCCATCTTGAAGACTCATACTTTTTTTTTTAAGATTTTATTTATTTATTTGACAGAGAGAGATCACAAGTAGGCAGAGAAGCAGGCAGAGAGAGAGGAGGAAGCAGAGGAAGAGAGGAGGAAGCAGCTCTCTGCTGAGCAGAGAGCCCGACACGGAGCTTCATCCCAGGACCCCAGGATCACAACCTGAGTGGAAGGCAGAGGCCCCAACCCACTGAGCGCCCAGGCGCCCTGAAGGCTCATACTTTTAACCACTTCTTTGTTAGTGTCCAACTCTTGATTTGGGCTCAGGTCATGATCTCAGGGTCATGAGATCAAGCCCCATATTATCTGCCTGAGATTCTCTGTCCTTCTCTCTCTGTCCCTCATGCTTAGGCTCTCTCTCTCTCAAATAAATTAATCTTTAACCACTTCTTTGTTCTGGGAAGCCAAACATCAATATAGTAAAGAAAATCAGCTCATGCTGCACATAAATATGGTGTCCTTGCAAGGTTTGAAGACGTTTGTGTAATCTCACTTATAATGATAATTTTCCAACCCCTTCATAACCATTCTAGACAAGTGCTTATTTGCAAGATAGAAATACAACCGCATCAGGTTTTTTGTGAGTTTTTCTCATCCCATCAACTCCAAGGGAAAAAAGCAGAATTAGTTGAGATTTGGCACCTATAGAAACTGCTGCTCTTTGTTCCAAGTGACAAACACCTTCAACTTCTGGAGGATATAAACTGAGTCCCTCTCTCTTTAGTAGTAAGCTTCTACCAGCAGTATGGGTAAGGCTAATAAAAAAGAAAAAAATGAATGTTCCTAGAAGTAAAGTTTATACAGAAGTTTACGAGTTCTGATTTTTCTATAACAATAGCTATATTGTCATCAATACTGCTCAAAAAAAGCTGTAAGAGACACTAGGATAATATTTCAGAGAAAAATAGAGAAGCAGAGAACTTCAAACTTGCAGTTATTTCGCTTTTATCCTGATACCTGAGTTTTCTTTCTCAGTCTGTCCACCATATAGCTCATTCTGAGTCTCATTCTTTTCCTTTCTTCCTGCCTAGAACTCATCACAAGAGTATCTACCTATTAAACTTTGTCCCTTCTACCCACCTTTTGATCTCACCCCACACAATTTCTACATGAAGTTTTCCAGCTCCTCCCTTAATTTTTTTCCTCTTGAGATGGCCTTCCTAGTTCTTACTCGTTTCTGCTTGCTTTTGTATGAAAATGCAAGTGTGTAGGATTTACAACTCTGCTTAGTGGGCTCTCTTTCCAACTCTTCTGGGGCTTGACTCCTGAGTGAAAAATCCCCCAGCTGAAACAGCAAAGACGGAAGGTTTTGAAGGCATATCCAAATCTCCCAGTTCAACCCAAAAAAGCAACCGCTTTCAAACTCGTTACATTATGGTGGGGAAGGAGTTCCACAGCCTGGACCTTCTTTCAAAAAGGGCACTTTCAGCAGCCTCCAAGATATATTAACCAAATGACTGAATTTTAATAAGAACCTTTTCATAATAGGGAGAGCCTAGATGCACATGGACCTTCTCTCTCAGTCCAGTTCAGAATAGAAAGTGTCCATTCATAGGACATCTCCCAACTTCTGGTTATGGGGGATAAGAGGTCAAAAACCCCAGAGGTATGGGGCACCTGAGTGGCTCAGTGGGTTAAAGCCTCTGCCTTCAGCTCAGGTCATGATCCCAGGGTCCTGGGATCGAGCCCCGCATCGGGCTCTCTTCTTAGCGGGGAGCCTGCTTCCCCCTCTCTCTCTGCCTGCCTCTCTGCCTACTTGTGATCTGTCTGTCAAATAAATAAAATCTTAAAAAAAAAAAAAAAAAACCCAGAGGTAGTGAAAATATAATGCTAGAGAAAAGTGGGAGTGGTATGGATGGTTGGTTAAGAGTAAAGGCCTTGAAATCCCGGTTTTGGCACAAAACAATTGTGTAATCTGGGGCAAATTAATTAACTCCTTAGTTACCTAATCTGTAAAATGGAGCTATTTATAGTTTGTAATCCGTCATTTTGTTGTGACAGAATAGTCACAATTTAACAAGATAGAACAAAAAACACTTCATACTCTTATGATACCATGCTTGTTTTTATTCGCTGTAACATCATTGTTTTTATTCGCTACAACATCATTGAACCAGGCAGCTTCTCACGATAGCAAAGGAGTTTAGGCCCACAGGTATATGGTCAGGTTTCCCTCTAGATAGCCCAAATTTATACCAGATGAATTAAGTGGAAAAAAAGAAAAATAATAAACAAAGGCCCTTTTAAATGTGTTTCCAATATAAACGGTCTACAAGCAGAAAAGAGAAAATAAGAAGAAAAGGACAGACAAAACAGATAAAGTTTGCATCTGTCCCAGATTTCAACATAAACTATCATGGATTTGGAAGAGACTCATCCATTAGTTCTTCAAAGTTCTTTTATCAAGGGAGAAGAAAGAATCTCCCCCAGAGAAGAGAGATAATGACTGGCCTCAAAATACCAAAAGGAAGTAAAACTCTGGCCTTCTCATGGAGGGAGCAGTCAGGAGCAGTAGGTCAAGAGCATCAACCAATCTCCAGTTTCTGCTGCTCAAGCCACTGGAAGAGCGACTCCCAGATAGACACGTGTACCCTCTCCAGGGAACGCACTGGGGGGACAAATTTCACCATCCCCACCAAGCTGGATCTTCAATGCCTAATACTCTGACCCTCTGGCCCCCAGTAAGTCATAAGAGCGCTATCTCGCTCTCTGAGATTCAGAGCAACGTCACTGAAAGGTTGCTCACAAGGCACGCGGTTCAGGGCAGACAAAACAAATTCAGATGTGCAGTAGAATGGGGCCAATTCTGATGCTGAGATCAGAGTAGGGCTGCCTGGCACTTTGCCTATTTAAAACTTAGCTTACTGGGGCCAGCAAACTCAGCAGCTTCTACATCCTGAAATACAAGATGCCAGCGATGGTCAGATGTTCCTTAAAATAAGCTTTCGTGTTGATTATTTCTAGATGGGGCTGAAAAGAGGCAGTTGGACCTACTTACGGGTTGTGTGTGGCTTAAGTTGCAGATCAGTCTTTTTTAGAGTGGACTTCAAAATTTCTTCTGTATGGAAAAAGACCCCAGCCATGTGCCTCAGTTACCTAAAAAGCAAGCAACCTCCTCCGTACAGAAATGTATTGATTCTGTAAACTACGACTTTCATCCTTGCGCAATATCTTTTTCACCAACAGTAATTTTCCAAGGCTTCAAATATTTGAAATCCCTGTCCGAGGCGAAACTCTGACTTAACTGCTTTCTTTCCTCTGTATGAAAGAGCTGCTTAAAAATATGACTAGCCTCTGAGCCCATTTCCATCTCAAACAACAAGAAACAAGTTCCTTGCTTCTCGGACTCGCCTCATCTAGCAACCAACGTGTGGAGAATAACAGCACGAAAACCGAGGACTCTGACCCCATGCCTGCTGAACGTTTCTCCTTTTATAACTACTTGAGCATGGCAGGCTCTTCCTCTTAACTACATTACATCATCATTATCAAAGACGAAAGGAAATTAATTTTGTTTTTCAAGGTCTTGGCCATAAGTCGGTTCTTTACTTCATCAGACATCTGCTGTTTTTCTACGTGTGTCATTTGCAAAGCTGACTTTTCCTTATGACTTTATTCTCATAACAATTTATCACACCACCGTGTTTACCAGAGAACTTGTGCCGATGGTTTTTTCTCTCTCTGAGCTGGAAATATAACATTAACTTAAAGCCAATAGCATAATCTATATTTCACCCTCGGATTGTTTCTTTGGGCTTTAAAAAAAAAAAAAAGCCAACAAGGCTGTCAAGAAAAAATAACCACTTACGGTCTCTGGCTGGAATGACTTGCCAGTGCAACTCAACTTTGTTTTAACAGATGGGCTTTTATCAGCAAATTATGTGGGCAGTTGAACAACTTCCCTTAGGAATGGAGGAGTGCTTCCATTTACTTGGGCCCTTATCTGTTCACTTAAGGCCACATTTGACCACAAAATTCTAGGGATTTTTTTTTTCACATATTGATACAAAGAATAAACTACAGAGAATCTTCTGTTCTCCAATCATTAGTCATTCCTGAGCTGATTGATAGGTCCTTGGCCTTATTTCACATCACTGGAGGAAAAAAAAAATTAGGTGGTTCACATAGATGCAATGGCTTCTCTAATATGCCCTACTTTTATTCCCTTGCCTAAGTAGGAAGGGTCTCTAAAGAAATCCTGCATAGCATTTATTTGAATGAATAATCTGCTGGGGTTTGACTCATTCTTCTTTTTCGCTCTCCCATCTCTCACTCTTCTCTTCCTTCAGCTGCTGACTAAGTCCTCGCAGCCTGGATTCTGCAGGTAAACACAGGAGCAAATTCGTGGAAGGCTGTTGCTTTAGACAAGGTCAACAGCTCTAGCATGGGGGGCGATGCAGAGAATCTGAAAATGGACTTCAAGGAATATTCGAGAAAACTTTATTTACCACATACTTGATATAGGAGCCTGGGTTTTCTGTTTATATTGTTTTATTAAGGAGCCCCCCCAAAATGAATGATGGCTCTTATTTTTATTTTACCCAGAAAATTAATTTCACCTTTCTTGTTATAATCTGCCATAAACATCTCCACAAGAAGCAAATCCCTAAAAGCCTCAGTTTCTCTAAACCCTATTAAATGAAAAAGTTGAACTAGACCCGATGTCAGAGTGTTCGTGAGAAACACCTGTTCAGTTGTGCAGATTCCAGAGTTCTACTCCTGGCAGAACAGATTCAGTAGTGTTGAAACAGGAGCCGGGAATATTCCATTTCCATCTTCCCATTGGCAAGTCTACTGCAGACGGTCCATGGACCACGCTCTGAGAATACTGGTCTGATGAACACCGAGGTGATCCTATTCCAATTCTTCTTCCAGTAGTCTGTGACTCCATAAAACTGTCCCATGAGGTGTTAGCTGATTATCTGGGCAAATCTTCCATTTGCTGACCTATCTTCATCCAGCGCAGCCTCATCAGCATCTCCACTCCCTGTGTCTCTTTCGTGCACCAGCAACACCAGCTCTGGTGGGGGCTGAGGCTGAGCAGGCTGTAGGTGGCAGCTTTGTCCTCCAAGGACTGAGCACATCACTCCAGCCCAGCCCATGAGCTCCTACCAGCCTCAAAGACACAAACAGGGCTCTTCAAAATATTACATCCCTTTTGTGTTCAAAGTGAGTTCCCCAAACAGCAGACACTTGCATTTTCAAGGTTAAGTGCAGAAACCATTCATTTTAAAGGCAACTAGTGACTTTGGGATCACCCAAGATTTTTTATGTGTTATAAGACAAGCCTCCTCCATTAGCACAATGAGAGAATGTTGTAGAGATGCAGTTGGAAGACAGATGACAACCCACATGACAAATGAACCACGACTGAGTGTGGAACTTTTCAAAACCACTCATCCTAACCTCAAGTCTCATAAATGAAAACCAGAGAAAGTGCGTGGCTGGTGTGACCCAGAGGCCCAGGGCTCACATGTGCTGATGGAATTTACAGGGTGCTATGTAGGGATGAGTCCAGCTCATGAACATATTGAAGTCAGAGACCAAGGCTTGATCACAACTCCTTTACTAACTGCTTGTGTGACCTTGACCAAGCTACTTCACTTCTCTGAGCCTCAGTTTCCTTATGTATAAAATGGGGCTTATGGTTACACAACAAGTATGTCCTGAGTGCCTAGAGTGGACCAATAACTATGTAATAAGTGCAAGCACTGGGGCCAAACAGGCAACAATCCCAGGCCTCAGGAGGAACACAGAGAGGAGAAAAAGAAATAGAAACTACAGTGTTAGGTAGTAGTAAATTCACACGCACTATGATGAAAAGTGAAGCAGGGAGAGAAGTTAGAGTAATGGATTGCTATTTCAGATCAGGTGGTCAGGGAAGCTCTCTCCAAGGAAGGGACATTTCAACAGAGACCAGAATAAAATGAAGAAGGAGCCTTATAGCATCTGGACAAAAGCCACCCAGGCAGAACCAAAGTGTAGGTGCAAAGGCCCTGAGTCCTTTGAGCATTTGAGGAATGGTGAAGGGACAGCAAGGAGGCAAGTGTGGGTTAAGAAAAGGGAGTAAGGAGGCAAGTTGTAAGAAAGAGGTCAAGGTGGTAAGCCAGACCGTAGAGGGTCTGAAAGTGAGCAATTTGGGTCTCATTCTATGTTGATGAGGAGCCAATAGAAGTTCTGGGTGGCACGGAGAGATGCACATTCAAGCTGTCTTTGAAGATAAGACTGGGGTGGTAGGGGTGGGAGAGGAGTGGAGCAGTCAGAATAGGCTAAGTCATCTTTCGCTGTTGCAAGTTGTCATAATCATCTCCAAAGGAATTTAATTCCTTGGCCTCAGCTTCTCTACACCTATAAAATGAAACGGCAACAACCACAAAATCTTAGTGGTTTATAAAAACAAAGGTTATGGGGCGCCTGGGTGGCTCAGTTGGTTAAACAGCTGCCTTCAGCTCAGGTCATGATCCTGGAGTCCTGGGATCGAGTCCCACATCAGGCTCCCAGCTCCATGGGGAGTCTGCTTCTCCCTCTGACCCTCTCCTCTCTCATGCTCTCTCTCACTGTCTCTCTCTCAAATAAATAAATAAAATCTTTAAAACAAACAAACAAACAAACAAACAAATGTTACTTGTCACTCATACATCGTGTCCACTGCAGATTAGCTGGGGTCTGCTCCACCTCTCCTTGTTCTGGGAGCCAGGCGTGAAGCAGCCTCCATTCAAATCACCACAGATCACCATGACAGAGGGAACGGGGAGCGTAGGGACTCATGCACACACTCAGAAACATCAACTGGAAAGGACATGCATCACTTCCACTCATATTTCATTGGCCAGAGCAGATCATTGGACCATATCTAACTTCAAAGGCAGCAGGAAAGAACAATCCTACCATGTGCCTGCAAGATGGGATATTGGGTGAGCAGCGCTAACAAATACCACAGAGACCAGAGGGAAGCAGAGAGACCAATTAAAAGGCTCTTACAGTAATCCAGGCAAGAGATGAGAACAGCTTAAACCAGGCAGTCACAGGAGAGGTGTTAGGAAACAGATGCAGAAGGTATTCTGAAGGCAGAGACAACTAGATTTGCTGATGGATTGGATGTGGAATAATCATAACCACCTCACCACAGAGTTCTCTGGGTGCAGATTAAATAAAATAATGTATAGAAACTGTTTTCCCACTGCCACACATACCATAGCCTCAACAATGGTGATTATTGCTGTTGTAGTTCTCAACGGAAGAGGGGCTGCTAATCACAGAGCAGAACAGTTTAATTCTTGCCCATCCGATTTTCGAAGACATACAGTTGCTTTCCTCTTACACCACTACACACACACACACACACACACACACTTTGCTGGAAATAATTGTAGTCGTTATTATCAATTTGTTGATTTGACTTTAAATGGGCTTCACCTCTTAGGAAACTTTCCAATAATAAATTAATTTTTCCCTGTAACTTCAAAGAAGCTTTCATTCCTATAGACACACGTTTGGAACCCAGAAAGTAGCCTGCATAAAAGCCAGGAAGCCCCCAATCTTTCTGCTCAGATGTTGTAGATTAACAGTCATTTGATTTGGGAATGTGAAATGAACTGATAAGAAAAGCTGTACGTACCAATGACATTCAGGAATGAAAACTGACAGATCACCTGCTTTAGAAGATTTGATTCTTCAGATTTTAAGGGGGTGTGGGGAAAGACCTTTAGTGACATTTGCTCTCTTATGGCTTACATTAAACAATTTAATATATAACATGAGGGAGAGAACATGATATAAACAATATATCCAGGAGGAAAAATAAATGACCTCAGTCCCAAGAGGCACCGTTATGCACTGGTACTATTCATGTACATTATAAGGAATGATGTATCAGTTTTACTTCTAATCAGTATCTAAATATATCACGGTCTGTTCCTGGCGTGCATTACACTATCTTGCAATGCATACTCACATTTTACATTAATGTGGAAAGTATCCATCCGTTATCAGGCAGAACTTAATTCTATATTGAAAAATGAGGTGTCTGCTTGGTACACTTCTATTTTAAGGTTTAACATAATTGAGCAACCAAATCTAAAATAGAACTTTGGAGCTAAGCTATGCTGTTTTTTATGGCATGGATGTTGAGAGATAAAGTTTTGATGGGTGTCTGACTCAGAGACATCACCATTGGGTGCCTCTCGTTTCCAGCCCTGTTCTGGGAACATCTAACCCAATGGTATTGCAAAATTCCTAAAAATATTCTTAAAACAAGTTTTAAATAAACATATAATACATGTGGCTATCCCTGAGTTAATAATCCCCCACAAATAAGCAAAATATCCCAGAAATATCACAATTTCACTTCTAAAATATGTCTTTTAAACTGCTTCCCACCTATTGCTGTGTCCAGATTTGGGGTTCAGAAAATATGTTCTCTAGGGGTGCTTGGATGGCTCAGTCAACTAAACATCTGCCTTTGGCTCAGGTCATGATCCCAGGGTCCTGGATCAAACCTCACATCGGGCTCCTTGCTCAGCAGGGGAGCCTGCTTCTCCTTCTCCCTCTGTTCCTCCCCTCCACTTGTCCTCTCTCTCAAATAAATAAATAAAATCAAGAAAGAAAGAAAGAGAAGAAAGGGGGAGAGAGGGAAGGAAGGAAGGAAGGAAAAGAAAGAAAGAAAGAAAGAGAAAAAAGGAAGGAAGGAAGGAAGGAAGGAAGGAAGAAATGGAGGGAGGAGGGAGGAAGGAAGGAAGGAGGGATGAAAGAAAGGAGGACAGAAAGGAAGAAAGAAATGAGGAAAGGAAGGAAGGAAGGGAAGAGGGAGAAAGGGAGGAGGGAAGGAAGGAAGGAAGGAAAAAGGAAGGAAGTGTGCAAATTTTCCTGGTGAAAATCCTCCCACCCTGCCCCGTTTCCAGCTATGTCCCTGAGGTCACTCCACCCTGAGGAGAAGGGAAGACATGGGCACACAAGACTCTCCTGAGCCTTGTGGAGTGGGTGGGAGCAGGTGTGACCCTGCCTCCCTACACCACTGACTACATTATATCACAAACCCCTCCATAAGCACCTACCAAAAAACTGAATGATACCAAGTCCCTGATTTCAAAGACTATTTCAAAGGAGACAGAGAAGGAAATAAATGATTTTAATGTATGGCAGTAATTTCTATAATACAGGCACACCCAGGATGCTCAGTTTTGGTCCAAAGAAGGGGGCGATCCCCTCCGCCTCGCCTGGAGTTGGACCCTCAGAGGAGGCTCGACAGAAAAGATGCCTTTACAGTTGAGAACATGTTCACCAGATTTATAAGTGTGGTGGGGGAAGGGAATGCAGAGGAAACACCATGCACAAAGACTCACAGGAATGCAACAGAAAGTGGGAGGTGAAGGGGCTAAGAGAATGGCTGAAAAGTACAAGAAGCTGAGAGACACACACGAGGCCAAGGGGTGAGGGCAGAGGAATCTGGGACAAGTCCCGAAGACTTTGGACACCTTCTAAGGAATTTGGATTTTTATCCTATCACACCATGATTTTCAACCTGTTTCAATAGACAGAAACTTCTTCCTGTGAAATGTTAAGTATGATCTCAACTTATATAACAAATAAGTTTCTTATGTTGCTTATGTTGTTAATGCATACTCATTGTATGAAAAATAAAGTGATTGTTCCGTTTGATGAGAACATGAGTTTGTGAACTGGCGGTGTCCTGAGTGTTAAAATTTAGTATATACTACATTTGAGAGAATTCATACTGTTTGTTCTCAAATGATTTTTTTTCTGAAATAATGTCAAACTTAAAGTTGCTTGCATAGTGGGGCACCTGGGTAGCTCAGTTGGTTAAGCGTCCCACTCTTGATTTCCACTCATATCATGATCTCAGGGTCATGGGTTCAAGCCCCACATCGAACTCTGCATTCAGTGTGGAGTCTGCTTGTCCCTTTCCTTCTGCTCCTCCCTCCAGCTTGTGCTAAGATGAATAAATAAAATCTTAAAAAAAAAAAAAAAGCTGCACACATAATACAAAGCACATCCATTCCCCTATTGTTAATACTTTACCCTTTTTGCTTTGTCATTTATTTTCTTGCCCTTGTTCTTTTAAAAAATATGTATAGATGTATATACGTAAGTATAGTGTATACTTGTTTTTCTGAACCATTTGAGAGTAAGTTACATACATCATGTCTATTTAACCCTAAACATCTCAATGTGTACTTTCTAAGTGGAAATATTCCTTCCACGGTATAGTTAACCGTTCCAGTAAATTGAACATTTATGCAAAACTTCACCCTTCCAGCCTAATTTCAGTTTTGTCAATTATCCCCAAACTGTCATTTGTCACATTCCCCCACCCCCCGCCAGTACAGCACCCAGTCTCAGACCACATACTATATGCAGTCGTGATGTCTCTCTAGTCACCTTTAGTCTGGACCATTTCCTCAGGCTTTCTTTGTCTTTCGTAACATTGGCATTTTTGAATAATGGTCTCCTACCCACTTTTCATTTAATAGAATGTTGCTCATTTGGGGTTGTCTGATGTTCCCTATTGATTAGATTCAGATGCATTCCCAGGAGGGATGATACATGAGTGTCCCTCCTTCATGATATTAATTTTGATCTCCAAAGTATTTTCAATCTCTCCATTCTATGTATAGTTATTATTTCTCACTTTGCTATTAATAAGTGATTTGAGAGGAGACATTTTAAGATCACATAAATATACTATTCCTAATCAAATTTTCTCTTCTAGATTTAGCATCTAATGATGATTTTTACCTGAAGCAATTTTACTATAATGGTTGCAGAATGGTGACTTTCCAACTTCAGCACCCCTTCCACATTTACCAACAGGTATCTTGGCATTCCATTATAAGCAAGAGCCCTCCCTTCTCCTCCACTGATTTCTTTATTCATTTCTGTATGATCGGTATATATTCATGGATTCCTAAATTTTCTTCAGTGTCTTGTAATTCATTACCATCTTTAATTTTAGTGCTCAAATTACCTCTGAGTCTATCACTGGGAATTCCTAGGGTCCTAGTGATGTTTCCCATTGGTTGTTTGCTGTTGATTTCTTTCTTTCTTTCTTTTTTTTTTTTTTTTTTTTTTTTGGTATTTTCTTACTTTCTAGAATAACAGGATATTCCAGGTTTATCTTCTACCTACACTGCTTCAGCCCTGGAATCATCCATTTCTCCAAGGAGCTCTAGTTCCCTTTACGAGGGAATGGCATTAGACAACAAGATTTGAGCACTAAATGTGCTCATTGCTGCTGAGGTATCATTGCTTCTTGGCCCTTTTTAGTGAACAAAGCTGGGAAATATACATAGATAAGTATCCATACACAACACACACACACACACACACACACACACACACAATTCTGAGTCCACACCAGAGTGTCTAATTCCAATCCATTCCCCCAGGTTCTTTCTTGACTTCCCTATTCCACATTTCTAGATATCACGACTACATACCTCTTATTGCACAGTGACAACACTTCCTCCAAAAAAATGAACTAATTTACTCACTACTCAAACCTATAATACATCTAAAAGAGCTTCAGAAGGGCTTCTCCCAAAAGCAAATCTACAGTGAAGAGTTCAGGACTTTTTGCTCTTCTTCCGATCTCCCACACCTGCCCCAGACTGTGTATATATAGTTATGCTGTGTTCATAAATTACTTCCATCAGTTATTTTTCCCCCTTCATTATGGTACTGTCATTCATATGAAATACAGCTGAGTTCATTTGCTCTAGTTCTTTTCTAGTTTTAGGATCCTTTTTTTTACCTTCCATCATGGCTGATTTTATTTCATTATTTGAATTGGTAGAAAATGCTTTCAAAAGCCAAAGCTGTATGAAAGAGCATACTCAGAGAAGCTTACACTATCTTATCACTGTTTTTAAAGAAGTAGCATTCTCCCATCATGACATTACCAAAGATGGAGGAGGAAAAAAAGAAGGATCATGCAGTAGTCCAATAGCAATAGGGAGCAGAGAGGAGAGGGAGGTCACATAGTTGCGAGCTGGGTTTGGACCAAGCCCTGTCATCAACAGAGGAGCATATAAGGATGCAGAGAGGGTTGAAGACCAGTCTCTGTTTTCCAGCTAGCGTGCCCACTGGAATAGAGTACACCTTGGAGAACACAGCTCACAGGAGAAGAAACTGGTTTGGACAGAAAGACAATGAATTCTGTTTTTGATATGTACTATATTCTGGCCCAGACTACCTTCTGGAAAGCCAGAAGAAGCAGGAATGAATGGGAGGGGAAAAGGAAAATAACAGCAGCAGGAAATGTGGCAAGCGCCAATGAAAGCTGCACAGCAGATGAACACTTGGAATTCGCCCTTAAAACCATCTCGAAATTGCCTGTCTTTATTGACTGGCCCATTACCATCACCACAAACACACAAACACACACCCCAAAGCCTGTGGCCCTTTCTCTACACTGGCACCTACGTGGATCCGTTGCAGGAACACGTGATTTAGTGGCTCTGGAATCACATAAATTTTACCTCAAATTCTAACTCTCCCGCTCCCCAGCTGGGTGACCTTGTACATGTCAACTCATCTTTCTAAGTCTCAGTTCCTCTTCCATAAGATGGCCACACAGACACATCACCAACCTTGCAGTCGCTGTGGGCATTATAGGACAATATAAAGCAAGTACCCAGCACAATGCCTGACTCAGAGAAAACATTTTTCATTTTCCCTTCACCTCAGGTAATCACGATTCTGTCTCCTTCACACTTTTAATATAAGCTACGCAACACTGTACTGCAGTGGCTCTCAACCATGGCCACACATGAAAATCACCTGAGGAGCTTTTAAAAAATACCAAGACTCCGGCCTCCCCACCCAGAGCGTCGGACTTAATGGGTCTGGGGTGGAACTTAGCACTGGTGTTTTGTTTTTGTTTTGTTTTTTATAAAAAAGCTCCAAGGTGATTGTAAGCAGAGTTCAGCACCGCTGCTTTCTTCACACAATCTGAAGAAGGGCTCTCCTAGGTTGTACTCCCTCTTGACCCTTCTGACAGCACTTCAGAAGAGAAATAGATTGCTTAAACTGCTCTCTTTTTATCCCAAACAGCCAAAGCATATAGCAATCTGTTATTCTCCAGGAACCTCTTTTCTGAGAAACATAAATACCACCTTCCCCACAGGAAGAAAGGAATGTTCCTCCCCACCCAAAAGAAACCTGCTCCTTTCTCACCCACCGAGGTGGGCTAGAAAGCAAAACACAACCAGAGCTTGGTCAGCGCAAACTCAGTCCCGAAGAGAGGAGCCAATGGGAGCCCGTGTTTCTGTGGGCACAATCGAAGAGGTCCCCACCGGCCCAGTGGCCTAGAGACCAAAGGCTGGGGGGCTTCCAGGGGGCTTCGCTGTTTCTGCTCATTAAACAAGTCATAGTTAAGGGGTGTTGGCTCTCTCTCAGGAAGTACGTGAACCGGAGCTCTGCACCTGTATCACCCACGTCCACCAAATCTGTGCGCTCATGTGCGGAAAGTCAGTTCCTCCACTGATTGAGGATTGCTATGAAAACTCTGGTCTGCCGGGGCAAGGGAATAAGTAGCCATACGCAAAGGCAGAGTATTAATGAGTGACTGAAGCCCATGGGGGTAGGGTGGGTGAAGAGCTTAGAGGAGGCAAGTCTAAGCCATTGCCTACCACCAGCTGCTTCCTTCAAAAAAAAGGAAAAAGAAATTATTCTGAAAACCGGAAGGAAGCTTGATGGTCAATTTATTATTATTTTTTTATTTTGCAAAACTTTAATCTGTTTCATTTCCATTGTTTATTGGTTTAGGAATTTAAAAAAAAAACTTTTTAAATTTTTATTTATTTTTGAAAGAGAGAAAGAATGAGCCGGAAACCTGATGTGGGACTAGATCCCAGGACCCTGGGATCATGACCTGAACCGAAGGCAGACGCTTAATCAACTGAGCCACCCTAGGAACCCCAGTTTAGGAATATTTTGTAAGGGTGTTCCAGGATACCTTCCCTGGGGCCTTAAATCCCAAAACTCCATCTAGTAATGAGGCTTAATGGGTAGTCCTGGGTGATCCAGAAGTGGTTAGTTCAGGTCCACCACGTCAACCCCTCCCTTCACTCCTCATCTCTTTCTGAACCCTGCTTTGGAACGGTAAAAAACTGACATCTTTGGCCAAAGAATCTTCTCTTTTATTCCTGTCAGGTGTCAGAAAGACACCAGGGCACTAGATGGAGAAGGAGAAAGCAAGAAAAAAAGAAATATAAAGGAAAGAGGAGACTAAGGATTTGGCCATCAACATGAACAAGAAATTAAAACCCTTCTGCAAACCTACCCTTATTTGCCACTGGTCTATAATTTGCTTTCAGATACTTCCGCATGTGCAGAGGGACATTGTGTATGACTTTGTTTAAGCTTTAAGTCTGGGGCTTGAGCTGCCTAGGCTCAAGAGAGCATTCCACTCAAGAATGCACAGACCCGTAGCACCTGGGTGGCTTAGTCAGTTAAGCATTTAACTCTTGATTTTTGGCTCAGATTATGATCTCAGGGTCATGAGATCAAGCCCCACATCATGCTCTGTGCTCAGCAGTGCGTCTACAGCAGGGAGTCTGTCTCCCTCCTTCTCCCTCTGCCCCTCCCCCTGCTCGCTCTTGCTCGCTCGCTCTCTCTCTTAAATAAACCTTTTAAAAAATGCACAGACCGGGACGCCTGGGTGGCTCAGTTGGTTGGACGACTGCCTTCGGCTCAGGTCGTGATCCCGGAGTCCCGGGATCGAGTCCCACATCGGGCTCCCGGCTCCGCGGGGAGTCTGCTTCTCTCTCTGACCTTCTCCTCGCTCATGATCTCTCTCACTGTCTCTCTCTCAAATAAATAAATAGAATCTTTAAAAAAAAAAATGCACAGACCTGCAGTGGTTGGCTAGAGTTCTCTTCAGGAAACCCATACTCTGAAGGCAGCTACTACAAATGCTTATTCACTTCAAGGCTCACAAGTTTGACATATTTAATGTCAATGGGTTACTGTTTTTAAACAAAAGTAGTGGTCTGTCCACTAGGATCATGGCTGTTAGAAACAGGTTTTCACTGGTGAAACTAGGATTATTCAGTATGCACGTGTTGATGACAAATATGTTAGAGATCTCCCTCTTTGCATGAATTAGGTATAAGATTCGAGGTCTACCCATACCCAATGGGAGAAGATTACCCAAGACTGTGAATATCAGGAGGTGGGCATCATTGAGGGTCATTGCAAAGGCTGGCTACCTTCTGTTATCCTGAAGTTTCCAGATTCCTGGTGTCAGTTATGAGAGTAAAGAAATCCTGCCTCTAGAATCTTACCAATTGCCTCAAGAAATCCTTCTTGTAACATAGTGGGCAGAAATCTTCCATAGAACGTCACTCAATCCTGAACTCCTCGGTCAGTTCCCCTTTCTCCAGAACATTCCTCCCTTCTCTTCCAGTATAAATGAGCCAAGCCTGTGTCCTGAATCTCAGTATCAAGTATATCTGGCAAGCACATTTGACCAGAGGTATTCGTTTTAATGAGGCTTACAACATTATTCTTCACAGGAAACACATTTAGAATTTAACTGAAGCCTCTGGTGGTAACACCTCCTTAGAAAGCTATTTGAAAGACACCATGGAACGCAGAAGTTTCATGCTAAAAGGGATCGGAAAGTCTAATATCCTTGCCCCGCAGCAGAGAAGAAAACAAAGACTCAAGGGGGACACATGACTGCAGACCTTCCCAAGTTCACATGGCCAGATCTCCAGGGATCTTTAAAATCAATCAATCTTGCTTTCTCATTCTCTCTCTCAAATGGAAAAAAAAAAAAAAAAGGAAGCTTTTTTGTCACTCCCCAAATGGATCTAGGGGTGCAAGTGTTAGAAGCAAAAAAAAAAAAAAAAAGAGGAAGAGTTATTGGTAGCAGGGCTTAATATAGGGCTTAATGCTAACCGTACGTTTGTTGGTTTGTCTTTCAACACCCTGGGTCTTCTGGCATTTTTTGGTATTTCCAAAGCCTGCACTACCCAGCTTTTCTTCACTATCCTCCCCAACCACTGCATCTGCCCTCTCTTATTATGTTGATTGCCCAGGCCCTTGGCAGAGGGGGATGCCACCATCTTACCCTACTAATAGCTGTCCCCCAAGGATAATGTCCAGGGCCAGGAGAGACCTGAGCTCTGAAAGTTGGGATATCTCCAGGATGGGCTCCATGAGACCCTCTGAACCAGACTGCTCTTGGAAGACAGACTTTACCCCTTGACTTCATTCTGTGCAAATGTCATCATTATTTGACATTTGGTAAAACACAGATACTCTTGCTTCACAAGCTGGTTAAACAATTTTATCATTAAAAAGAAGAAAACCTCTGAGAGACCGCAGTAGAATGTTCGTTAGCTCACCACAATGCCATGTGGTATAAAGAACCCAGTTCTGGGATTGTGCTCTGAAAAGCAAGACTTCTTGGTCTATACCACCAGAGCCAAAAGAAGGGCCTTTTTTTTTTTTTTAGATTTATTTATTTATTTGAGAGAGAGAGAGAGCGCGAGCAGGGGGAGGAGCAGGGGGAAAGAATCTCAAGGAGGCTTCCCACTGAATGTGGAGCCCAACATGGGGCTTGATCTCACAACCCTGAGATCTGACCTGAGCTGAAATCAAGAGTAGGTCCTTTAACTGACTGAGCCCCAAGGGCAGCTATGTTTAAAGACAAAAGAATCACATCTTTGGAAACCAGGTTTTAAAAGGCACACATTTGTGCTGTTTGTTGATATTGTGCTGTTTATTGGATTTGGGCTGCATAGTATGACGTTCTTTGAGCCTTTGAAAAGGAAGCAAAATCCAGGCTTTATGGGCAGGACTGGACCTACGTGTGAAGCATATTTGCACATTCACCACCCACAACCTTCTGATGGAAAATGACCTCAAAGAGGTCTTTTCTGTGGCTTAATTAAACCAGTTCTCAAACACTTGACACCTTTGGCTTCCTAAGAGGTCTGACTAGAGGGCACATCAGACTGAGAGAGATTCCAACTGGGCTGGAGTGAGGGCAACTTGAATTGCTGCCACCCCCCATGTGCCCCTCTTGGCAACTCTGCATTCATGCCCCAGTCACACTTCCTAAAAGATGTCTGGCAGACCTGAGAGGCAGTCCGTGTGCACCACTTCGGGTTCCTTTTAATTCCCCTTCTTGTACCCCCACGAGATGAGGCATTTCCTGCCTTGCCACAAGCCGTGCCCCAAGGTCAAACATCTCCCACTCAATATTTTACTCATCAAAGACCAAGAGAAAATGATCGGGTAGCATTTACATGGAGATGACATCAAAGATCCAGCTGAACTGGGGCTAGGGAAGGGCTCCGGGGGCTGTGGAACAGAGGAAGATCTCCTTCCACGGAGGTTACCCTAAGTGTGGGCTTGTCTCTACCACCAATGAAGAGGATCTTAGATTTGCACATGCCGACTGAAGCCAGATGGTGCACAGGAGGTGTGAGGTTCCCCTCCTGGATGTCTGACACAGTGGTTTTGAGAATGAAAATCTCTGATAATAGAAATTTCCCCCAGGCGCTCTTATTTAACGCCCTGCCACCATTACTTCATAGCTTACCTGTCCCATGGAAGAGCCAAGACCTATTCTTCATTTATTCAACAAATAATCCTTTGAGGGCCTACTCTGTGCCAGACATAAGCAAATGCTGGACACTGCTTCATTATTTTACTGGTAGAAAATTCACAGTGCAGATTTCCAGTCCAGGCAGCAATCTATGAGGATAATGGTACAGAGACATTCACACATTCATCTTTTTTCTCACCTTTTCATTGAAACCCAATATACAGATATTGAGGCCAAAATTTCTCACCAAATTTGCCTACTTACATAGGCAGCTCAATGAATTTTCACCAACTTCACAATCCCACCCAACCGGCCCTCTAATCAAGAAACAGCACCCATCACCACAGCACACCAGAAACTTGCATTGCGTGTCCTCCCAGTTACGACCCCCTTCACCAAAGGTAGCCGCTCTGTGGACTTCTAACATCATAGATAAGTTTTGCCTAGTTTTGAACATTGGGCATAAATGGAATTAGTGCATGTAATGCCAGTGGTTGGTCTCCGTGGTTGGTTTCTGTGAGAGCCCAATAGTTTGTGAGAATCCACCGTGTTCTTCCATGCAGTTTTGGTTTGTTCATTCATTGTTGCTGTACATCCCATTGTGTGGTTATATCCCCACGTACTTAACCCATCCTACTCTTGATGAACATTTGAGTTGTGTTCAGCTGGGGGCTATTGTCTACAATGCTGCTGTTCTTGAGTATACAGAATATACGGACATTCTTTTATGGGTCTTCTGGTGCATGTGTATATGCATTTCCCTTGGCCATATGCCTAGGAGAGATGATATTTTCTCTTAAATAATAAAGATGTAAAAGTCTCAGAAAAGTGCATGATAAGGCTGCTTCTTGCTGCTGGAGATCTATCCAATTAATTTCTTGATCCAACCAATTTCTTCTCCTATCTTCCTTACTAATTCGGTGTCCTGATCTGAGGTTCCAGTACCTGGAGCAAGTTTGGGTGGTGACTTCTGTCCTGGCACTCAAGACTCAGGCCACGGCCAAGGTTGCTGAGCTGGTCAGCAGGAAGCAGTGTGGGGAGTAACACATAACGTAACATAACATAACATAAGCAGTGTGGGGGAGTAACCCTGGGGCAAGGCTGATAGGTCTGCACCAAAAACCAAGAAGCCATTCTGTAAGGGCTTCTCAAATCCCTGCCACGACCCTCCAGGCCCTGTCTCCAGGGCTGATGGCTCCCTCTGATTTCAGACTCTCTTTGTGCCAACTCTGAATGTCTGGCTTTCTCTGAAAGGACTGCCAGTGTATTGTCATGGGCTGAGAGACCAACCACTGGCATCCTAGGCATACCATTGCTGCTTGCATGGCAGGATTCACCTGAAGCCAAGGGACCCAACACTGACTCAGCACATTCCAGAGGGTGAGGGGGTGAGGGAGACTCGGTCACTCTGCAAATTCTCAGGCTGGCTCCCCACACACCCCACCCCCAGGAATACCTACCGAGGTTGGGGGTCTCCTGCATAGAACTGGAGAGAGTATCCAGTAATTGAGTTCTCCCAAAGTTGTAGCCTCTGGACAGATTTTTCCATTTATATCATCTTATAAAATAGTCACATCTAGTCTCTCCATCTCAGTGTGGTAGGTACAATTCTATTTTACAGATGACGGGATTGGAGGTTGCTAGAGGTTATACACTTCCCACTGTCATAAAGCTAACACACGGCAGAGCAAGAATTTCAACCAAGATCCAAAACTAGCTGGTTTCCAGTACAACTGGAGGCTCAGACATTTTAATATTAGCCTAAATAGAAGAGAGTCAGGAAATCAGGAAGGGTCGCTAATGGAAAGAATATGGAAGGAAAACTTGAGAGATCCGCGTTTAACCTTCAATTCCAGTTTACTACACTAATTGGGTGACCCAGGGAAAGTCACTTAAACTCTCAGAGTAATAGTGTCTTTGACTGAAAATGGAAGGGTTGGTTGTGCCTTACCCACGGACCATCCCTCCATGACGGCAAGAACCATGTCTTTCTCTCCTGATCATAGCGTTCCCAGCACCTACCATAGTGCCTGGCTTGTAGTAGGAACCTAGTAAGTGTTGAATCAATGAATGAATGAATGAATGAATGGGAATACGTATCAGAATCTCTTGCAGGCTTTTTCAAATATACATACCAATGCCTCAACCCATAAGCCCTGGTAGGTGAAGCCCAATCGTGTAAAATTTTTTTTGGAGTTTATTTATTTGAGAGGGAGAGAGCATGAGCAGGGACCATGGGCAGAGGAAGAGAAAGAAGCAGACCCCCTGCTAAGCAGGGAGCCCCTGAGATCATGACCTGAGCCAAAGACAGAGGCTTAACTACCTGAACCACCCAGGCACCCCCCAAGCATGCAAATTTTTAAAAAGAAAAGGGAAACCTCTCCAGGGAGTTCTGATTCAGACCCATAGTAAGAAGTCACTTACAGATCTAAAATTCTATTAAATCAGTGTAAAAATGATCCATTACTAAGTCCAACAAAAATTTACTCAATTTTAAATAGTTTCTTCTTCATTAGGAAAAATAGGTAATATGTGCTCTGGATTCTTTCACGTCACTGAGAAGTTTGTCTAATTTCTTTCCTTGTCTTCAACTATTGTGTCCCCCTTTTTCCTGTCACTACTATATTCTTCTCCAGATTGCTTTTAACAGTATATTATTGTCCCTGAATTACACCAACTGGATTAAGACAATTATATCTTTTAAAATATCCAAATAAATTAGAAAAAAAATCATTTATTTTGATAGAATTCCTATGTGCTGATTCACAGTATTTCCCTTTTTTCTCTTGTCTTCATCGAAAGTTCACTTGGAAAGAGTCACTGCAAAATCTGTCTTTCTTCAGCACCTAGTGTTTCACATTTTAAAGGCGGCAGGGGGGAAAAAATCAAACTTGCAAATAAGTCAAATGACCTGGTAGCCTACAAATAAATATTGCTAGCCTGTTTCTGTCTCAGTTGGGAAAAAAGCTTGCTAATACTGGTTTTCTTTAGTGTTTTCCCAATAGAGGAATTACCCGACCCAAGTAGTGTTTGCCAGGCTGCAATGAAGCCATACTTCACTAAATATTGACTTATTTAAGCATCTGCTAAAGGTTTTTCCAGAACTGGAGCTTAAGACACTTCCCTCTTTGGCTTCCCTAAGGACAACGGCCACCAGTTACAACGGGGGTTTGCAGTCCTACAGCCTTGCTGTCTTCTACACACCCACATTCAGTTGACCTAATCCAGAAGTCAAGACAAACAGCAAGCGACTCAATTTTCTCCCTCGCCCCCTCCAGTTCCTGGGTCCTCTGTGGCTTTTCCACTTGGGCGTCATTAAAAAAGTGAGGAGGGCAAGAGAGAGAAAGTGTGTGCTGGCTCCTTTGCCAACCAGGCCCTTCCTTCCAAGGCCGCATGGCTCCAGTTTCTTTGTTTCCTCTTGTGTTTAATTTTCTTTGGCCCAGACTTTCCTCATTGGTTTTCTTTTCGCATTTTATCACCATAAATTAATTAAAATGTTTCTGGCGCTGAGTTCACATCTGATCATCTTGGCAGGATCCCCTTACACAGATGGCGAGGAGATAAAGAGCGATCCAAGCATCCAAGAACAAGAAGGGCCCACATAGGGAGCTGGGCTGAGAGTCTGCAAGAGGACAGGAGAGGCCGATTAAAAACAAACAACGCCAGGCTGAATCAGAAAGCTGGGTTGGGGAGTGAGGAACATGGGGGAGTAGGGGGTGACTTCTGGGGGCTCCTTGTATTCCTTCACCCCTTCCCCAAACCCCCCAGAAGACAGCTTGTCACCCGTTAGTGGGAAAAGCAGAAGCAATTGTTCTACCACTCTTTCCTCATCACCCTGCAAGTTTGGGTGGCTGGGAGATGGGGGGACGGCACTTTGGAAGTTAAAGTTGGCTAGAGAGGGCGGGAAGAAGCAAAGGCCAACCTTGACTGGGAACCTGGGATGGGTCGGACACTGTGCTGCGCCCTGGGAATATACGGAAGAGCAAGACATACATGGTCCTTCTCCTCAGAGTATGAATAATCCAGTATGGAAGACAAACGTTGAGTACCAAATATATGTAGAGGGGAAAGAAAGATAACCTAGACTCAGAACCTGGAAAATAAGTTTTTGGCATTGCTCAGAAATGTGCCGTAGGGATAGACACAAGTGCCAACTACCCAGAGACTGGGCCCACCACTCCCAGTGTCTGGCTGCATTGAAATTACCCCAGAGGGGCCGAAGCACCTCCAGAGGAAGGCCTTGGGGTCATGACACTCAGATGGGAAAGAGGAAACCTTGTGATACTCAGCGAAGGAAGAGAGGCAGACCTATAGTCATATGTAAGCTTCCAGAAGGCTATTAGAAGAGAGTTAAAACCCTGTGCAGACTTTAACCTTTCTTTCTCTAAAACTACCGACACATAATGCTGTCTTAGAATGGAGGGACCACTCTCTTGATCAAAACTAATGCACAGGGGCGCCTGGGTGGCTCAATGGGTGAAAGCCTCTGCCTTCAGCTCAGGTCATGATCCCAGGGTCCTGGGATGGAGCCCCGCATCAGGCTCTCTGCTCAGCAGGAAGCCTGCTTCCCCCTGTCTCTCTCTCTGCCTGCCTCTCTGCCTACTTGTGATCTCTGTCTGTCAAATAAATAAATAAAATCTTTAAAAAGAAAAAAAACTAATGCACAAAATAATTCATTTGTGACAAGTGCCTCCAGCAACATCAACAGGATTGCTGTGCTGAAAAATAATAGAGGTTGTGACCACATAAGGTAGGGTAATCCAGACAGACCTCCCTGAGTGGTGACATTTAAACTGAAAGACTGGAAGGATCCCAGGGACCTCAAATTAAAAACGTGGCATCAGAACTAATACAATTCAACCAGCTCAAATCAGGCACAGACCACGGTGCACCAAAGCCCCACTCTGGGCATCCGGGGAGAATAAACAACAGCTCCGAGTCTCAGAGCTGAAGTCTCTTCTAGAACAGCCCAGGCTTGGAAGCCTGAGATCTGGTCATTGTTTCTGGTGGATCCAGCCTGATGACGGGTTCACTTAAAATCAGTTAGGTCTATTGTCTCCTGAAGCGAAGCGAGGAGGGCTTTCCAGTTGCTTACATCCTCTGCTCGGGAGAGGAAGGAAATGTGGCACGTATTTGCTTCACTCTTTGGCCTCCACATGTGCCAAGGTTAGCAGGGGACACAAACAATTGCTTTGTGGAGGCCCCTTTGTAAGAAGAAAATCCCTCAAAAGTCCCATATGGTCCATTTCCAACTCCACCTCTGGCATTCCCAGCCTTCTAGCCGTCACTGGGTCACTTTTTGCCCCACGACCTTTGAAGGTTCTTGAGCATTTGTATACACGCATCTGTGTAACCCTATCTCCTGCGTGTCCAGGCTCTCACCCACCCTGACTCCCACTACCTCTGACAAGACCATAAGCCTCTAAGGAGGGCACGTATTGCATGGAGCACTGGGTGTGGTGCAAAAACAATGAATACTGTTACACTGAAAAGAAAAAAAAAAAAAAAGACCGTAAGCCTTTTAGGAATAAGAACTGAGCTATGTACTTATTTTTTCTAGGCACTTAGTAGGTGTTTGATAAACACAACAAATTGAATTTTAAAGTTACAAGAAATAAAAAGCTCATTTCCAAATTGTTAAACATCAACTTTTAAAGCATATTTGTGTGGGTTTTGTTTTGTTTTGTTTTGTTTTACATCCCTGAATTTTATCTTGAGATATATTTTAGACGTTTTCAAAGAAAGAGGGAGGAAGGGAAGAAAGCACTAAAGTCCTCTATTGTTCCATACTAATATTTTCTTTATTATTCTATATTCTTTATAGAATATATATATATATTCTCTATATATTCTTTATTATTCTAATGTTAAAAGCAAAATCTATCCATGACAAACATAAATATATAGAGATCACATACAAACACACACACACACACACACACACACACACACTGATTTCTTTGAAAAAAACGTTCTGTACGGATTTCTTTCCCAACAGTACAATGAGATACTTTCTGAAAAGAAAACAAAAAATATTTTTAAAAATTTAATGTTCCAAGCACTCCCTGCTTTTCTGTTTTTTTGTTTCAGTTCCTAGAGTCCTGTGTCCTGCTCTCCCGGCATCACTAAATTCAGAGCAATGCAAAGCGGATTAAACCATGAAACAATACGTTAGAGAGCTCGGAGGCCCCGCAAACCTCAAAGATACGGGGTCAAGAGAGTGCTGTTATTTTTATATTAGTTTACATTCGTCTCTGATTCTGAAACAATTCCTAATGCTCTTGTCTTGTCCTTGCACTTGCACAGCGTCTCGCGTGTACAAAGCAGAGCCAGAGAGAGTTCTCGGTCAGAGACTCGGGGCCTGAGAAAAGGCTGGTTCTGAGAATCCCTGGTCCCGTCGCTCTGTCCTGGAGAGAGAATGGAAACCCTCCGGGAAATCGGACTACCACCTCTGACGTTTGAGTTTAGTTTGCTCCTGAGAAACTGCCTGGAGCCCGGTCTGGACTGGCAAAAGCACATTTCACAGACAAGGCTAACCCTGTCCATCTCCCACCGCTCGGAATGGGGAGCCATGCAGCTTTCCTAATCAACGGCCTCACACGCGCGCTCTCTCTTTGGTCTAGCACCTTGTCTCCTGCATTTCACTTTTTTTTTTTTTTTTTTTATTTGAGGGCTCAGGAAGTCAGGCAAGAGTGAGGCCTGAGATGATCTAGTTTCAGATAGATAATTTAAATAAGAACGACCTTCGTGTAAGCTAACGAGACTTGCTGTTTCATTTAAGCACCACAAGAATCTTACAGGGTAAGCAATTAGTATTCTCTTTTGTAAATTAAGAGATGGAAACACCGAAAAGTCTATTATCTTGCCTTTAGTTCTCTGGACTGTTTTCAGGTTATGGCCAGCCCCCAAAGCTAGGATTTCCACCAGGAATCTTCTGTTGCTAGAAGTCCAGACACACAGACAAAATTCCAGTTTTCAAAAGGGCAGGAAGGCTGGCATGGAAGCAAAAGGGACTTGTCTGCAGACTGTGAATTTGTCTCCGGAACCCATGAAAAACCCTAAACGAGGCCTCTCTATTCCATTTCCCTTCACTTGCCCCTCACTGGTGAAGGGCCCACCCTTTGTATTACTCAAACACCATCTCAATCATCTCAAAAACACAGCTGACATTCAAGACATTGAGACAACTCAAAATGAATTTTATTTTGAAGATTTTATCTATTTATTTAAATGACAGGGAGAAAGAGAGACAGTGAGAGAGGGAACACAAGAAGGGGGAATGGGAGAGGGAGAAGGAGGCTTGCCCCAAAGCAGGGAGCCAGATGTGGGACTTGATCCCAGGACCCTGGCATCATGACCTGAGCCAAAGGCAGACACTTAACTGACTGAGCCACCCGGGTGTCCGTCAAAATTAATTTCTTACCAAATATAAGAATATCAAGCAGCCATGCTGAGGCAAAGAAACTTTACCAGGTAGTCTTTTTAAGTTTTTAATTTTGCTACAAATCTGGAGGCCATAATTGGCTGCTGCTAAATTCTGCCATAAGCCTAACCTGGTTCCTTGCACGGAGCTAAGAGAGAAAACTCTCTTGCCCTAGTCAGATAGAATAGTAGGCACTTCTGTTTCATACAAACAAAATTCCCTTTAGATACAGTCCCAACCTGAAGACATCAGATACATGCCAGGAATCGGCCAGCTGTATATTTCCCCTCAAATACAGACGCACGGCACACACACGTGGACACACACACACACACATGCACACACGTGGTTTTTTTTTTTTCTTTTTTGTCCCTTTTGGGCAGATAGGGGTGAGAGGAGAATGGAAAGCCAAACTACCAGTTCACATCTGGAAGCCAGGCCCCTGATCCAGTTCAGCTCAGATAACTTGTCAACTGGTCAGAGTCTATGAGATCAGAAACAGTACCTTTCAACTAAAACATTTTTCTCAGGGTAAATTCTTGTGACAGTCCAAAGATATTGGAGTCGGGTTTGCAGTTGTGGCTAGAAAGAGAAGGATTGAAGCTGCCCGTCTCCACTTCACAGGGTCATGTGCCAGAAATAGTCTGGCATTCAGGCTGTGGACACTGATACACGGTAGTGACACCAGCTTCGACTGGCAGGCGCGGCAGCCTCCCCATGGGTGGGGGGGTGGGGGGTTGAGATGGGAAAGCTGCTGCTTGCGGCGTTCTGGGAAGCCCTGGATCCCCCAAGCCCCTCTCACCACACTCAGCCATCACCACCTTTCTCCCTGTGCCTCCCAGAAGACAGGATGGGACTCCGGACACTGGATATCCCACATATCCGAAGTTGTGCAAGAGACGGGATCTTACTCCGTGCATCCACAGTGACCTGGGAACTGGGCATGAAGCCACTTGAAGGGGTAAAGGAAAATACCTCCCCTCCACTCCCCATAAAACTGCTTATAAAGAAAACAGAAGTAATTATGGGAAAAAATGCTTAAAAACCTAGAGGGCTCTATTAAAATGAACCTCACATGGATTCTAGTTTAAGTTTCCAAGACTCAGGCAAGAAATTTTCATGTCTAAAGCCTTCTTCCTCCAAGATGCTTGGTGAAGCCAGCATGGTTGTCCAGAAGCCTAAACAAGCTCATCGAGGTGATTGGTGGCTTTTCCCTAGTTTTAATTTATTGCAAAAACTGCACTAAAATAGCAACCAAGGAAATTAGAAGAGAGAAAAGTTTCTTCACTTTCACCACAAACCAAGAATTTGTTTTAATCTCATCTTCCCCCTTTTATTCTTTGTCCATGGGCCAACACAGTTTTTACATAGTAAATAAATGTCTCTCTAATCTCATTGTTAGAAAATGTTTTCCAAGTTACTGAATATATTAAAGTCCCACAGTGATTTGTCTAGCCACACTCTCAGCCATATCCCCCCAGTTAGATCTGTACTTAGCCAGTCATTTTCAGGCCTAAAGACTCCTTATCCGTACTAAAGCAAGCCACTTCCAAGAAGGTATGACTAGTACCCAATACCCAGTAAGACAGAGCTGGACCATAAACTGCCAGTATGCATTGCCCACCGGCCCTGCTGGATATATTCCACTGGCCTCTCCAGGTCCACCCCTACCCTTCTCCAGTCTGCTCTGTGCTCAGGAAGGCTGACTGGATGGGCTTCATCTTGGGTTCTAGTTGAGGTCAGCCAATGGAAGACACTGGCAGGAGAACAGAGGGAAAGAGGAGATGGAGGTCAAGGTGTTTGTTCCCCCACCTCCCTCCCTGTCTCCACAGATTGGACACGTCATTCCTCCAGAAGCCCTCCACTCTGGCTACAACGGCCATTCTCAGGGCTCAGGAACTGTGCCCTCTTCTCATTCTAGCAGGCTAACACAGGTGGTGAGGCTTTCCAATATTGCTGATTTCCCTTAACTGTACCCAAAACTGTGTAACCAGGTATGCCACTGGTGTCTGCTGGGACCCTGATTCATCCATCAGGCAATGCAGAAAATAACTGTCCAACACTGAATCATGCTCCCATTTCATCCTGTGTCTAAAGCCAGTGGGGGGAAAGCAGAGTATCCTATGGTCCTACCGCAGGACAATTTCAGGGAAAAATCAAAGGAACCGGTGGAATTCAACCGTCTTGTGTGGGGCCTACTATGTGCCCAAGAACTGTGCTTTTCCCTGAATCTCAAGGCCACCCTGTGATGCCAGGGCCACACCTGGATGGAGGCATAACTCAGATACCTCTGGGTTCCCTGCAGGTCCTCTCAGCCCACCTCTTAGCCAAGCCTTTGCTGTGATGGTCAGGGGCACACGGGTATGCCCAGCAGCAACTCGGCCTCAGCTGCACCCACAGTCTCGCATGTTCTTTCTGGGAGCCTTCTCTGACGTGGCAGCGTGTGACATCTTGTCCCTCACATTTCACAGACCTGGAAGTTGGAAGAAGTTAAGTGCATGGGACAAACCTTGACCTACAGAGCATGGGAACTAGTGGATGAATGGTCCCCTCTTCTGTCCCATGGGCAGATAATCCTGACATGCATTTTCCATGGCTCCTCTTAGCGCTCCCAATGAACTGAGTCCCAGTTGGCCACCGGCTCAGTGATGTACCTTACCTTGGCTTCCCTCTTTCCCTGTCACTATTCCCAACCCTCCCTTGTCTCTCTCTCCTTCTCTCTCCCCCGCCCCCCCGACCCTTCCCTTGGGATACTTCAGGAAATAAATGATCTGCAAGCAAGCCTTTCTCTCTGCTTTCTGGAGAGAACCCAAGCTAAGGTAGTGAGAACTTCTTATTGCTCCAAAACAGAAGAGAACCTCAGGAAGCAAAGGAAAAACAATGAAGAAAACACCTTTTTTCTTATGCCTATTCAAAACTCACTCCCCCAGGTCTCAATGACCTGTCCACAAACCCCAAGATCTTGAGACCTCCCCCAACCCTATGCAAATGTGTCAAGGCTGAGCCGCACTGCAACACCATGTACAGGGTATCTGAGTTTTAGAGGAGCCAACACTTTACGTTTGTCCCACATCTGCTCTCTTTCAGTGGTGGAGAGGGGTGGGTGAGGAATAAACCAAGAATGGACACCCTAGAAATAGAGCGGCCAAATTCTCTCATCAGGAAACTCACAAGGCTTGATTTCTACAACTTATCTTCTGACTGTTCTATTTGTTTGATGCACAAAGAATCATTTCCTCACACCTCAAGATTTTTGTAACTACCATCCAGCCTGTTTCCAGAAATTTTTCCTGGTACAAATCGTCTTTAAAAAAAAAAAAGAAAGAAAGAAAAAGCTTTGCTTTTCCAGGAAATCAAGAAATGACTCCTCCAGTAGTCTTTTGAGTATGAAAGGAACTGTACTGGTTTCCTACATCAGTAGTCCAGAGTGAAGGGGAAAGAGAGAGAACAGGTGATGGAAACAGGTGAACCCGAAGAAAGGGTAAAGTAGAGGGAGAAAGCAGGAGGCTACAGTCCGGTGGTTAAGACTGAAGACAGGGCTTCAGCACTCAGGAGCTCTGTTCCTGGAGACGTCCAATGGAATAACTTTAAGCAAGCCACATCACAATCCTTTAAGTGGGTAAGATTTCTTTTCAGTTCATTCATCTGTAAAATGAGAAAAAACTCCTCTTGTCTGGGGCAATGATCAATAGCAGAAGACTTCACATATAGGAATATTCTGGGGACCACAGAAAGAAGCTAGAAAGTCTAATAGAATGAGCTACCATTGGGATGTCACAGACCTCACGTCTAGTTTCAAATTAAAATATGCCACTTGTTAGGTCATCTTCCAAATAAACAAATCCCTTGGAGAAAGGTATGTACAGAGTTCTAATTCCTGATTGTGCTGGGAAGTTGTATGAACAGGATTTCCACTTCCTATTGTCCTCCTTAACTTTGTTAAGTCAGCCCTCAGGCATGCACCCAATTCCCCGCCTCTCCTTGCCTTTGTTATTTTATCCAGCAATAAAGCCCCCATGCCCAGGGCCACACATGGGGCTGAGATGAACATCACAGGCCCAAACTTTGTGGAAAATAGTCTTTCAGCAGCAGCATCTGGCTTCTTGGCATGTTCCCCCAGCTGTTGTGCTGACAGCTCCAAAGTTGCTTTTTACTTTGTCATATGGTTCGGCTGCTAATGGGCTGTCTCTTCTTGCTTGTCCTCCTCTGGGTCATTTTTCCTTTCAAACTCATGAGGAGTTCCAAGAAAATTGCACACCATGACTCCTCTGCAGGAAGGCCCCTGTCCTTATTTGCCGTGGCATTCAGAGGGCTGGGCATCTCAAGTGGGAGTAAGTGATCCCAACGCTCAAACGGGAAACATCTCATTACACTGCCTGGTACATTTATCCTACAAGAAGTAGGCTTACGAAGGGGCAATTAGGTGACTTGACAGGCACAGGTGGTAGACTAATATAAAGTGTTATTTGTCTCTGTGTTTACACAGGACCGATCACCATAGTACCCAGGGCTTAAACAAGGACATAATTTTGACACAAAAGGCAACAACGAACTTCTCATAATTGGCAGTCCTGTTGGATTCCAAGTATTTGCTCCTCTCGGTGCCAATCTGAACACCCAAATGTGAAATTTAGCACCTGTAAGTGGTTTCTCAGGCCCCAGCACTCACATCGACCGTCTGTGGAGTCTCTGCACATACAGTAACAGACCAGACAAGGGCTGGATGTCCCAACAGGAGTCTGCTTTCCTGAAACGCTATGAGTAGCTGAAGAAACCAGCAACCAGTTGGCTTTTCATTCAACCCTTCCAGAGATACCCAAGATCTGAATGAGCCCATGATGACTTACAAAATAATCAGAAGCTAGGCAAATGTGCACCTGACTTTCATGAGTCCACAGTCAGGGCTCCCACATACTGTGGAGCAGGCTGAGCACTGCTCAACTCCAGAGAATGCCATTCTTAAAAGCTACTGATACTGGGGCTCTGAAGTTGTTCCACACAATGACCTTGCCCTCGGCAAAGAGATAACTAGGGAATATAAGATTAAGTCGCCCGAAATGTAAATGGCAGAGGCTGTAAGAATATTTTTAGAATATATAAAACACAAATTCTTGGAATAAGTATAAATGAATTTTGGAGGTGATTGGAGAGTGTTGATTTAATCCTAAAAGATGGAACAGTTTCTGGAAGAGTAAGAGAGTATGAGGAGAAAACAATCTGAAAAAGGAGAAAGATGGTGTGACACGATAGCCACAAAGCAAAGTCTGAGACTAAAATATGGATGGGGCTCCTGGTTGGCTTAAGCATCTGACTCTTTAATTTCAGCTCAGATCATGATCTCCCCCACTCGAGTCTGCTTGAGATTCTCTGTCTCTCTCCCTCCCTCTGCCCCTCCTCCACCACTCATGCACACACATTCACCCTCTCGCTCTACCTCTCAATAAATAAGCAAATGTTTTTAAAAAATATGTGGATGAAGTTGGGGTTACTTCTTCAGACACATTCTGGAGGCATCTAAAGTATTGAATATGTGACTAGAACCCCATTTTCTCTCAGCTCCCTCTTTCTTCCATCAGCCAACCTCTTCCAACCCCATTCTTGCCCTCAGTGAATATTCGAGTTCCTGGACTAGGCCCTGAGGAGAACTGAAATGTGAATAAAATGCCTTCCAGAAATGAAGGTCTAAAGGAGAAGGGAAGGCAAGTATGTATGGAAGCATAAGGTAGCACAGGACTGCCCCCCTTCCACTGTATAAAATGCCACCAACATCCCAAGGAGAGAGAGTTCACTTCCAGCAGGGGGAGAGGGGTCCTCGGGGAAGAAGTGGCAGCTGGACCAACAATTAGGACCTGAGCAGGTAGAGGTGACAGAGAGCACAATGCAGGCAACAGGAGCACATAAATAATAGCACAGGGGTAAAGGGTAAGGCAACAGGAAGAGTTGGCTTGGGATAAAAGGATGTGAGGGGCAACAAGAGACAGGAAGAGAACTTCTTGCAATTTAACACGGGAAAGTTGGCCTGAAGACTATCATTGAAGGCCTTAAATGATTAACTAACAAGGCTGAACATTCTCATGAGGCCATAGGAAGTAGCCCTCTTCCATTATTCATGGGTTAGATTCTGAGCAGAGCGTGAGACAATCAGAGCTGGGCTTTAAGAGAAGCTTTATCTGGCAGCAGCATTCTTGTGAAATGGAGATGGTGGAGACTAGTGGCCCCGGACAAATTAGCAGGTGACAGGCAGCATGTAGCTGGACAGCCACCGTGGCAACAGGAATGGAAAGTGTGGGTTGGGCACCAACCAAACCAGGAAACCTTCTTGAGTGGCAAGCGAGGAGTGGGAAGGGTGAAGAACAAGCCGAGGTTCTGAGAGAAGCCTGAGAGAAGAGAAACAGGAATGCTAACTGGAACACACAGAAGAGGCCTGAATTTTACTTTCACACATTAGATTTGAGGCGACAGTGGACTACCCAGCTGGAAACACTCAGTTGGAAGGTGAAAGTGTGTCAGCTCTTGTGTGAGAGTTTGGACTGGAAAGGATGAGTTTTGGGGTCCTTCAGGTCTGGAGTCAAGCCCTGAGTCTGCCTCTAGCATGTCCTACTTATGTGACTTCAGGCAAGTTAGTAACCTCTCTAGGCCTCAATGATCTCATCTGTAAAATGGGGATAAAGACAGTATTCATATCCCCAGCATCCTTGTGAAGTCTAAGCAAAAGAATACATGTTAGCACAGTGCCTAGAACCTAGACAGCTGACCCCCCAACAACATGGGGTTTGGGTCACTGACCTCCCCACACAATTGAAAATCCATGCATAACTTTTAACTCCCCCATGCATAACTTTTAACTCCCCCAAGAACTTAACTACTAATAGACTACTCTTGAGCAGAAGCCTTACCAATACCATACACAGTTGATTAGCACCTAGTGTTATATGTGATATACATTGTATTCTCACAAGAACGTAAGCCAGAGAAAAGGAATGTTATTAAGAAAATCATGAGGAAGAGAAAACACATTTACAGTCCTGTATCGTAAAAATCACCATATAAGTGGATCTGTGTAGTTCAAACCCGTGCTGTTCCAGGGTCAACTGTACTGTCATTGGGGCCATCCCCTTCATTACAGTGATCAACTCCGTTCTTAACATTGTACCAGAGCCATCCTCCTGCCCCTTGGGACAAACCTATTTGTCTCACTCTGTTCTCTAGGGTCTGGGCCACCCAGGTTCCTGTCTGATCACCCAATTCACGATCCCCTAACTCTTCCCTCCAACATGCTCAAGCTTGGATAAATGCCACGTCCCCCAAACATGACTTCCGTCACAGATCCTCACCCTGAATTCACAAGCCACTTCTGCCCACATCCTGATTGGATGATTTGTTTTCTAATCTGGGGTCAGCGTGAGGGGAAATTGGCCCATGCCTCAGCCATAAGGCTATAAGACTTTAAGTCTTATAACGATATATTTCCTTACTATAAAAGTTGTAAAACATTGGCGTAATGTTACTGTTTATTACCCCCTCCTTTGTGCTCCCCTAGTGCACTGTCCATCTCTTTGTGGCAGAATTTATCAGGCTGTGTTACACTCGGTTCTGTGGCTGCCTCCCCTGCCGGGTCATGGGCTCCTCCACAGCAGGGACCAAACCTTATTCATCTTTGTTTCCCCAGGCCTATCGGTGTTCACTAAATATGGAAAGAGAGTTAGCAACAGCATACATCTGTATAGGTCCTTATGTTTTGCAAAGGCCACCGAGGGAGACGGTGGAATCCGGCTCTAGAAAGCTAAGCTATAATTTTTCTCTTGTTCAATGCACCTTGAGTTAAATACTCAAAATGGGAAGGAATAACAGGACCACAGGCCAGTTTTAAAGAGCAGCAGTTCTAAGACTTTCAGATCTTACTAATCAGTTCTTAAAATAAACTTTTAATTGGAGGCAGAAACATTAAAGAATAACCATCATTACCAACTGCTACTCTATTCATTTCACAAAAGGAAGATTTTAGGCACCCCTTGCTCAAAAAAAAATCCATAAACTAAGCCTAGAATACCTGAAAACCTTTTAAATGTAAAAAATAGCTTTATGAAACCCTAATACAACAGCCTGTCTTTTCCGTGTTTCACCGAAGACAGTGGACCAGCTCTGGTCCCCCGACTCATGCTGGGCAACCACATTGCAGAGACTGTGGTATGCTGGGTGACTGAACTTGCTGCGTTAGAACTTTTTATGGTGGTAAAATATCTGTAAAATAAAGTGTATCCCTTTAACCACTTATAAGTGCACAGTTCAGTGGCATTAAGTATATTCTCATTGTTGTGCAACCATCGGGAGCGTCCAACTTCTAGGAACTGTTTTTCCTCTTCCCAAGCTGAAACTCCAAACCCACAAAATAATACACTCCCCATTCCCCTCTCCTCCCAGCCCCTGGCAACCATCATTCTGCTCTGTGTCTCTGTGAAGTTGACTACTCTAGGTACTCCTCATGGTGGAATCATATAATAATTATCTTTTTGTCACTAACCGATTTCACTGAGTATGAGGTCTTCAAGGATTGTCCACGCTGTAACATGTGTCTGCATTTACTTTATTTTTTTTTTAATTTTCTTTATTTATTTGACAGAGAGCGAGAGAGTACAAGCAGGCGAAGGGGCAGAGGGAGATGGAGAAGCAGGTTCCCTACTCAGCAGGGAGCCCGATGCAGGCTCAATCCCAGGATCCTGGGATCATGACCCAGGCCAAAGGCAGTTGCATAACTGACTGAGCCACCCAGGCACCCCTGAATTTCCTTCTTTTTAAAGTCTGAATAATACTCCATTGTATGTGTAGACTACATTTTGTCTACCCATTCATCTCTTGGTCATGTGGTCTGTTGCCATCTTTTTGATTATTGTACTTTATTAGAATTTTTAAGTTTTTTTTTTCACATGATAATAATCTCAAATAGGTAACATAAGCAAATTCAGAATGATCTTGCTGGTAAACCACAAGTGAATCCTTCTCTGAGATGGCCAAGTCTGCTTCTGCTTCTCCACAGTATGTGATCCACATGGGACAGCCTCCTAGTACTCCACATATAAAACCACAGAGGGGAACTTGAGTCATCACAAGGCACACAGTAATATACAAGCCTACAGTGCTCAAAAGAACCTTTGTCCTAGCAGTCTGTATTCCATTTATAATGTGCACTAATGCGTTGGGCGTCCGCCGTCTCCGTATATAATTATCTGTGCCAGTTTGTTACCTACGTATATTAGCAAATAACCCAAAAAGAATATTGCTATTCCCAGTTGCAACAATCCTTGAACCAAACACCCATCTGATGCAGATTTCAATGTATTGTGATGCTAATCTCACTTTCTATTGCAGAAGATACCTTCACACAATTAACTAATGCCTCATTCAAACTGGCATTTGAAAAATTTATTTCCAGCCATCTTAGATTAACATGAGGTCTGACTTTCCTAAACTCACAAACAATGCCTTGACGTCACTAATCTTTTTCCTACGATTCACTTGCATGTACCAAAAATCTCAGAACTAACATCCCCGAAGTTAAAAGTACAAATTAAACACAGGACTGGATCTCAGGTTTGTGCTTCTACCACGAGTCCGAGATTTGGATTGAGCAAAACACCACCATCCACTCTATTGGATCAATGTTGTTATTTTGAACGGTATATGTTCAGCAACCATCGGGAATATATGTCCAACTGGACGTGTATGTCGAGTACAATAAAAAAGGATGTGAGTCAACACCAGGAACACATGAAGACAGTGTTGTCCCTTTAAAAGAGGTCCGTACATTTCTCAAGTTTGAGAGGCAGGAGTTTCAAGCTCTATTCCTGGAATGCTCCCCTTCTGCTCCCCTTCGTGTAAGAAGCAGTGGGGCAGGTCAAACCAATTAAGTGTTCCTAAAAACAGAGCTCACCAAATACCATGGCTGCTGGATAACACCACCAAGAGCCAGCCAGCGGCTTAGAGTGGGGCACGGAGAGGAATGACCCCGGGGGACACCAAGTGAAAAGCTCGTATTTCACTTCCCTCACTTAGCACTTTCCTTTCAAGCTGCGACCTCTATCGAGGCCATCGGGAACAACATCTCTTCGCTCCTCCCAGGAGGGAGCACTCTGGCCTCCAGCTTCTGGGCCAGATTGCAGCCAAATGATCCGTCAGGCGCTCCCGTGGGATGGGCAGACATTTGCCCTGAGATCTATAATACCATTTGACCTTCTTTAGGCTGAAGTAAACACACCACCTGTCACCTCCGAAAACTCAGCCTTAGAGTCAACCACATCTGGAATCAGCCTATAAACGTAGTCCTGAGATTAATGTTGAACAAGAAGAAAGGCTAAGGTATTCTGCCACTGATTTCCACTTACTGACAATTCCCACTCAGCAGCAATGTTTGGCTTCCACATATGGACACCTGAACACCTCCCCGTCGGCCACACTGTGCTTAGAATGTCCAAAAACAAGCTTCGGAACACCTTGAAATACATTTTAGCTTTGGCTGAATACCCAGCAGGTGGTTTTTCGCTTCTGTGCCCCCAATGGGCAGAATCAGATGTGATGAAGTGAGTCCCCAACGTTTAGCGACACCTCAGGCACATCTGGGGTCGCTCCCATTTTCATGTCTCCTAATTATGGGGCCCTCCGCTGAAATCCTAGCAACTCATAAATGCACAGGAAACGTTCAGAGATGCCATCTACCCCAGAAAGAGGACACTTCCGAGAAAGCAAAAAGTTAAAGAGGAGCATGAAAATGCCTCGGGGTCTTGGGGGCACCTGGGTGGCTCAGTTGGTTAGCAACTGCCTTCGGCTCAGGTCATGATCCCAGAGTCCCAGGATGGAGTCTTGCATCGGGCTCCTGGGGAGTCTGCTTCTCCCTCTGACCTTCTCCCCTCTCATGCTCTCTCTCACTCTCTCTCTCTCAAATACATAAAAAAAAAAAAATCTTTTAAGAAAGAAAGAAAAGAAAGAGAAAGAAAATGCCTCGTCTTGAAGCTACCTGAAGCACGTCTATGGTTGACGAAAGGGTAAGCAATGCCACAGAAAGTCCCCGTTGCACAGAAAATGATCTCCCTGTGCACACATGGAAATGAGCCTTGCGGGTCTTGAGCTCAAGACCTGGATCGTCTGTAACCCTAGTTATACCTCGAACAGGTTGGCACTGAGGGCAGAACCCAGGCGCCCCATCTTGAAGGAGAAGACTCCTCCACAGTCACCAAGAGGGATCTCATTTCACACCTCGGCACAGCTGGCTGGGCTCCAGAGGTGCACAGGCTGGGTAGCTGAAACGGTGCCTCTTAGTCACAGCTCCAGCGGTGTGTGCCAGGATTTAGCAGCACAATGTGATCGTATCACAAACATCCTGGCCCTCCTCACTTTACCTCTGAAACCAATTTTGGTGACTGACGCTGCTTTCTTTGCAGCCTTATCAGCCTCTTCTCCCCTTCCGATTGTGGATCGGATCTCCCGCCCAGCATTCCTGTGTTTAGACTGTCTGGCTGAGGGCATTTCCCCCTCGCTGCTTAACAAACAGGTTTCCGCAGGCTTCGGATTTGTTTTCTGTTTGTTTCCAACACAAGGCGGAGTGAACGGCTTTCTGGGAAGTTTCTAGTTGTTTCAGGGAGTTCCTAGTTTTTTCAGGGAGTTCAGCTTCCCGTTTTTCGAGGTGAGCGTCCTGAAGTTAACAGGGGATCGGCTGAATCATAAAAACAGTTCTGCCTCCCTTGAGAAATTGGCTTTCAAAGAAAACTTTATTGTTTGCCTCTATATTTGATAAGAGTGAACAGGAAAGAAAACACAAGTCCTCCAAATCTTCTTCATGCCCTTTGTCATTCTCGTGCCGCAAATCTGATGCATCAAAAGTAATGCCTCTTAGTCTTGGGTTGGATGGCTCTTACCAATGTTGACCTCACTGACAACTATTAGAAAACCTCGGTCCCTGTAACTGGACACGAGATAGTCATCCACAGTCCTCTCATTCTTTCCCTTCGGGCTTTACTCTTACACGTGGAATTTAAATGCATGAACCCATATTCCTACGCACACTCCCAAAGCCAGCTTTGTTTTATCGTCTTCCTCCAAGAAGTGGAGCACTCCATCCCATAAACAGGGCTAGTAAGGGCATATCAGAGCCAACCTTTTCTTTGGCTGCCTTTCAAAAAGTTGTTTAAAACAAGATATGTTCTTGAACTGGAAAAAGGAATTACACATGATAACCTTGGAAAGCAGATACTTGCTTTGCCCAACAAGTGTTACTGCCCAACACCGTGACTTAGCGTGGAGCGTTGTCTTCAATTACAGGCCAGAGTCATACCACCAAAACAATTAAATTGAGATGAAATTAATTTCAGTGGGGCATGCCCATATTGAGATGTTATTCTGAATAGGACTATAAGGTTGGTATAATTAAACACTTACCAGATATGGGATCGTTATGAAAAGGAAAATGAAAAACTCTTGTTTATAAAGTAACTTGTGATTCCATTTTTGGTCCTTAACCTCACCAACCGAATTCTAACAGCAGCACCTGCTCTGGGAATCACCTTTCCGGTCTTAATGAATGAAGTGTCCCGAGTCACTTACACGGTTCCTCCCTCCCCAGAACAATGACCACATTTGTAAGAAGGGCAGCCTGTTCAATTGAAACGTGTCTTTTTCTCTAGGCAGAGCTAACTAGAACCATTAACCCCTGACGCCAGAACACCAGATTTACCTAACTAAACCAACCCAAACAGATCCTACCCCACTCCCTTCAACAAGCAGATGAAACATACTTTTCTTTCACAACCTGTTGAACCAGACACATAAGCAAGCCCACATTCAAGCTGGTGGGCAAAATATAGTCTTGGCTTCAGTGGAGTGGGTCCACAGATACACTGTCTAATAAAAAGTAACAACATGACCCAAAGAACACATACTTCTTTTGTTTACTTTGCAGTTTGCTCCTTCAGCGAGAAGAAAACTTGCTAAGAATTTCTGAACTAAGGTTTTTTTAAGCTAACTGCAAGGCTGCCAAATGCTGTTATTGTAGAATTCTTCTACGAATGTGGTGTCAGTGTTACCGTGGAATCTGGAAGGGATGGATTCTGTTAACTGCCCCCTCAAGTACTCCCACCATCACCAGATGTTAAGATAATGATCAACACATCTTGTTCTCCAAGGCATGAGCCCCACCAAAATCAGCAAGGGATTTCTCCCTGCCTCAATCGTGTTCAAACAGCATGATCAGAAGGGGCTCCCTGATTCCTGGGGCTGTTATAGACTCGTGCTTCCTCGTGGTGAGAAGTAAATGGGGTCTGAGTCTCCAGCAAAAACTTCACTCAGAGGAATCTCCTTGCATGAAGGTGACCTTCCCGTTACGGTTGTTTCTTGTCCCAAACCTCAGGGGCTTACTGCATCTTTTCTGATTCAGCCATCGCCACAGACTCAACCTCTAACTGAAGCAAAACTTCACCTTGCACCCAACTTCCCCACCTGCAATGTGGAGCAACAGTAAACCACTCCGAACTTTCAGGAATAAAGAATAACTGCAGACTGCCCTTTCTGTGACATAGTCATTATTTCAGTAGTAAGGATTCCTCTCTTACTTCCATGTTTGTGACTCATGAAACTCAAAATGCATAATATACCTGGGATTAGTACATCCCCCCAACATCCTTGCTGAGCCACAGTATAACTGTTCCATAGAAGTGTTTGTTGACCCAGAAGAGAACTTACTTACTCCATGACACGCAACACCTCTATGGGGGTGGGGGGCGGGGGGAACACCTTAAAATATCTTCCAACATTTTCTTCTGTCCTCCTTTCAAAATGCGGAATACCCAGGGAATGGAACGGACAAACATTAACTCCAACGTTAGTCTTCTGCCCTGTGAGTCTTCTTTGAGGAAGTTTTACTATAAGAAAGAAATTCCTGAAGCATGATTTGTACGCAGTTAGAATCAAATCTCAACGCCAAAACTGAAACCATCTAATAGCCAAAAATTAAATTTATCATTTTTATTTTTTTGAAAAAGACCTACAAAATTGCTCTTTCCCTCCCCTTAACAAATTCAGTACCCAATGCTTCCCTATAAATAGTTGTCAATAAACACAACTGCTGCAAATGTATTCAGTAAATGTTAAGGTCAAAGGCCTTCGCTGTTTATTGCCTTGTAAACTCAAAGACAAGTGAATTTATTGCTTGAATGAGTTTCAGGGTATTGGCCTTCATAAAAGTTCTGAATCCCAGGTACAAAATGCTCCATCAACTCACACCAAAGCTATTCTGCACAGAACGTAGAGACCGCCCACCACTGGATTCATAATTCAAACATGTCTTGGAAAGTGTATTGTTTGCCATGTTGCATAGATCCCCATGGATTAGTGCTGAACTGTGCCTGTCATTATTACAAGAACTTGCTTCAACCAAACTATAAATTGCTACTGCTTCTAAAACAATATCACATATTAGCTTGCTACTGTAAACTCTCTAAAATATAATAATAGTAAAGATGTCAAGACTGGAAGAGTTCGAAATTTTTCTCTCATCTTCACATAAGGAGGATACCTATAATCTCCTTGATATAAAACATGACAAATTTAAAAGAAAAAGGCAACATTCATATCAGATCATGCAGCAGTATATCGACTACTTCAGATAATTAAATTTTTATATAATTTGAAACCTTGTTTTTCTAATCGTTCCTTCATTTGGCAGCTTTACATACAAAGACATACTCTAAATAAAGGTAGCGAAAGGAGAGGTCATAGGATAATTATTAACTATCGTTGTGTTCAGAAATCCCCATAAGTGTTACGACAGAAGTTCACATTTATTGTTTTAAAATAACTGAATAATTATATGTACATTTCACTGGTCTGTGTTAATATTTTTCTTATGATGCAAATATTTCAATGTTAAATTTATTTGTATAAATAAATCTAGACTCTGGGCTCCAGGACCACTGGGCCTTACCATCTTGAGTGAGGACCAAAGCAATGTAATACACAAAGGCTATGGTGTTAATACCAGAAATGCAATATTCATCATGAAGTTTAAAAGAAAATATCAAGCTCAAACCATTGGTGGTAAAATAAAATTATCCTAGACTTCCTATACTCCTTCTGCCATAATGGCTATAGTCTCCAAGGAGTGTTGCTGAAATCACACCTCATAGAAACCCAAATTAAAATAACATTAAATATCTTCTAACTGTTAAAATGTAGAGTATTTTTAAATGTCACACATGCACTAATCCCACTACAAAATTGCAGTCTGGGCTTAATGTTGGATTATGTCTTTTTTTTTTTTTTTACATTACCCAGGGAAGAGTTGAATTCTTAATCTTAATTTTCTTTCATGTAAAATACTGGATTATATCATTTTGGTCATTAATAAATTCCTTTTATCCTAACAAACATTAAACCACTCTCCAATTTTCTCCAAAGCATGGTCATAATCAGGAGTTTCTTCTCTGTATAAGATCATAATAGCATAATTGGAAAATATCAGAGTACGTTCTTTTTAACAAATTACTTGTATGACACTTAAAAATATGATGATGACTTATAAACTGTCCTATGTGAGAAAGAAATGCATTCTTTTAGAAATAGTTATTAACTATCTACCTTGAGAATATCTGTTACTGAAATGGTGATTGAAATGATTGAGAGATGGGGGGGATCCAGTGTGCAAACACATGATTACATGGCAACAAAGACAGACTTAAGTGACTAGAGAGCTTGGAGGCAGGAAGGCAAGGCAGGAAGGGATAACTCTGCCTATACTCCCTTTTCAAAAAGTACTTAGACCTCATCTCCCCATGAAATAGCCACATAATGAATTGAAATTCAAATTACTTTCATGCTTTAAAAACTCTACTCCACCTAGGACAAGATGAAAATAATATACACGCGCTACAAGACCTGTTTATAAGTCTGGAGTCACTATACAAGCTGAAATTGTTCACCTTTTAGAAAAATACACCTCCTAGAAGGAAGCATGAAAACTCTACTACTCCTGTTACTCTTAAAAATGTTCTATATGTCGAGCATTTATTCCAGAGATATGAAAACTAACACTCACACAAAATCCGTATACAAAATGTTCAAAGATGCCTTTTTCCTCATAGTCCAAAACTGGACACAGCACAGATGTCCTTCAACAAGCAAACAGTTAAGCAAATTGTGGTTCTTCGGTGCCGTGGAATAAGACTGGCAATAGAGAGGAAGGAACTACGGATATAAACAATTTGGATGAATCTCGAGGGAATTACACTGAGTGGAAAAAAAAAAGATGGTAGTTATAAAAGTTTACAGACTGTATGATGCCATGCATGTAACATTTTTGAAATGACAGAATTTTAAAAATGGAGAATAGATTAGCAGTTGCCAGGGGCTAGGGAATTGGGGCCAGAGGGTGGGTATAAAAGAGCAAGGTGAGGGATCCTGGTGGTGATGGAATTATCCAGGGTCTTGATTGTGGTGGTGGATATATGAGCGTACGTAAGTGATAAAACTATATGGAACACACACACTCGTTCAAGTAAAACTGAGAACTCTGAACCAGATCAGTGGATTGTATCAATGCCAATATCCTGGGTGTGAAATATACTAGGATTTTGCAAAATGTTAGTTAGCCCTGGGGGAAACTGGGCTCACTGGATCTCTCTGTTATTTCTTTGGACTGCATGTGAATCAACGATCACCTCAGTAAAAACATTCAAATTTTTTTTTAAAATTTAAATTTTAAATTATGTTATATGTTTGTGATATATTATTAAATGGTATGGGCACAATGTGAGAAACTCCACTATCATGCACAACGTCAACATAAAAGGAAGCATGCCAACAATGATCTCTCCAGTCTCCTCAAAAACACACCTTGCACGGAGCTGGATTTCTCGTGGATTCGAGGACCCTACCCTCCAGTACTTATAGACTGTGTCTGAATACCACTGGTAAGTCTGACCTGGATTTTTCTAAGCAGCGCCTGGGGGCCGATTCCTCATTGATGAATCTTGCTGGAGGGCAGTGAGGAAGGCGAATTTAATTTTCAATCCCTTTCAACAGGCAGCATAATTAAAGAATCCTCATTAACTAATTTACTGCCTAGTACATTCTATTCTTTCAATTTTCAAAGTGACACTAAACCTAAGATAGTACTGAACAGAAAGTCATCAACTGATGTAAAGTGGCCTGCATTTAGAAGTATGTTAATTATCTGATGCTGAAACCATGGGAAGGATTAGAGGGGATTGGAGGCAGTTTGCTGAAACCTTCCTTTGCACCTGGTCCACGAGGGGGCCAAGCTCCTCGCCACATTCAGACATGAGCAAAGCACTCTTCTCTCTCTCTCTCTCTCTCTCTCTCTCTCTCTGTCTCTCTCTCCCTCTCTCTCATCCCCTCAGGCTCCTTGGGATCTAAGGCACTTTTGATAAAGATTGTCCATATGATCAAGGCATTGATTATACCTGTGTCTTTCAGCACAGGTAGGAATGTATTTCAGATAAGACAATTCCGCTTTTGAAAAGTGATCCATCGTCTTTCAAGTAAAAAACGTTTCTACAGAAACACTCTTTAGAATAAAGGCTCCTAAGAAGCAGAAACGCTTCTAATGTATAGAGGCCCCATTCACCCTAAGTCCATGAAAAATCACGCTGTGCTGACCATTTATTGACATAACCAAAAAGAGGTATGTTTCTCTATGAACCAAGGGAGGAAAGATAGGACCAAAAAACCCCACGGATAAAAGGCTCCAATTCCAGCCTTACTATCATGGCCTAGAAGATGAAGGGGCCTTTGTTTATACGCAGTATGTATGGGGAAGGCAAGAGCACAGTTTAGAACCGGAAGGTACTAAGTGGCTCTGGGAGCATGACTCAACCTGAAATTTCCATCAAACTGGAAATCATGATTCCTCCTTTACCAAGTTTACCAGACTGAGCGGAGAATCCAGGGAGAAAACATATACAAGGGCTTTACATTTTTAAAGCACTGTACAAAGATAAGGAATAATTATGAAGATTCTAAAGAGGATACGTCTACAATTAAAAAGTCGACAGAATATTTTCTACCTTAAATCCTGAAGAGTGCTTCTACATCAAAACCTTACTTGCATATTTGTTGATAAAAAGGAAAAAAATATTACAGAAAAACTATTTAATTGTTGAACCAATTTCCTCTGCGAACTCGTGGGTGACCTAGAATTTTACCAGGTATATTAGGTGACAGGAAAAAAAAATTATCTAGGATAATCATGAAATAATTTGGTCTAACGAAAGTTAATAGTCAAAGCAAGATTTCTGAAAGGTTACCTGTATAAATCATTGATTCAGGTTGCTTTTATCTGATTGTATGGAAATTCCACCATCTGCTTGTTTTCTTTTAATGAAGCTGTGATATGGCAAGAGCTGGTGGTCCCATGGTATATTTGAGAAAAGTGGAGACCAAAGGGAATCAATTCTCAACCCTTTAACCCATACAGGCAGACCTCACACAATCAAGGACGGCACATCGGATACCAGGAAACATCCAACACGGATGGTATTTCTATGGGCAGCCAGAGATCTTGGCCAGATTCAGGAAAGAAGTGGAGAGAAAAGTACTTCTTTGGGCTCCTTTGGATTCCTTGCAAATTCAGCCCAAGTCTTCAGATCTGCCCAGTGGCTCGGCTGAACACAGTGACTAGGCAACACCGCCTTCCAGTGGCAACAATAGGTTTTAAAAACCCAAAACCACAGAGTGTATATACTATTTTGCCTAGGTAGTTAGTACCTGTGTGCTCTTAGGCTCAAGGAAACAACGAAAGATTATTTTCAAAGTCTTGATGTCGGCACTAATTAAAATTCCACTATTAGTAATACTCTTTCTTAGTACTTGCTAAGAAAATTCAAAGCACCTACCTCCCTTTTGTGGACGGGAATCCCACTCAGAGCAATTATGTTGTTCAAATAACATCACAGAACTCTGGGCTGACTTGAGTGTAGCAATCCTGCATCCCTTCATCGAAAGCGTACTCAGTAGCCAATGATTCCAGACATAGCAAAATCAGACCGATGATTTGCAAAATAGTTGTTCAAAGCTGCCTAAGGACTTCTGAAAATTCCAGTTTTTCCCTGATTAAAAACAGTCCACCCATTCCTTTCTTACATTTCTTGTAACTTCTCCAAAACACCTAACATGGTATTAAGGATATTCTTATCCTTGAGAAATAAATGTTTTGTTGCACTTTTTTAAAAGCCTACGCTAACTAGGAAACAACACTCTTACTTTGTCTCAGCCCAAAAATACCTTCTCTAATTATCCTCCATTCTGAATCCTCCATTCCCTCCGGCCTGAGATCTCTCTATGAGTTGATGAGATTTATCCTCTTTATTTTTATCTATGGCTTAATTGTCCCTTCCCTGTCTGCCTCATGGCCGGGCTCCTATCTCTCAGAATCCACATCCCTAGTGCCAGCATTCTTTCTTCCCGAGCAGCTCTTGCCACATAAACCTCTCCAGAATTTATGTTTCTAGGGAGTCTGAGCAATTACACCAAAAGAAACCAGGGCATTTCCCAAAAGGCCTGCCTGGCTGGGGGTAATTAGAAGAGTAATGCCAACACTGTAAAGGCATCATATATCTGAAAGCACTTCTCGAAAGTTTTCTCGCTGATAAGCCCAACATCCTTGAGAGCTGAGTAGCCTCCTATCATACCGACTGGAGAGAACAACCAAAACCAACAGAAGTTTGCTAAATGGCTCAGAAGTGGGGATCAGCTGGTGCAGCCACTCTGGAAAACAGCATGGAGGTTCCTCAAAATGTTGAAAATAGAGCTACCCTATGACCCAGCAATTGCACTGCTGGGTATTTACCCTAAAGATACAAACGTAGTGATCCAAAGGGGCACGTGCACCCGAATGTTTATAGCAGCAATGTCTACAATAGCCAAACTATGGAAAGAACCTAGATGTCCATCAACAGACGAATGGATAAAGAAGATGTGGTATATATACACAATGGAATACTATGCAGCCATCAAAAGAAATGAAATCTTGCCTTTTGCGACGACATGGATGGAACTAGAGGGTATCATGCTTAGCGAAATAAGTCAATCGGAGAAAGACAACTATCATATGATCTCCCTGATATGAGGGAGAGGAGATGCAACATGGGGGGTTAAGGGGGTAGGAGAAGAGTAAATGAAACAAGATGGGATTGGGAGGGAGACAAACCATAAGTGACTCTTAATCTCACAAAACAAACTGAGGGTTAATGGGGGGGTGTGGGGGGTGGGATTATGGACATTGGGGAGGGTATGTGCTATGGTGAGTGCTGTGAAGTGTGTAAACCTGGCGATTCACAGACCTGTACCCCTGGGGATAAAAAGATATTATATGTTTATGAAAAATAAAATTTAAAAAAAAAAAAAAAAAAGAAGTGGGGATCAGTCAAAGGCACAAAATCATCCTGTGGCATACTATGCAACCACTTAAAAAAAAATGGTTTGGATAAACGTCTACTGAGATGGAAAGATGGCAGTAATATGCCATTAAGAAGACCAAAAAACAGGTCACCAGTTTAATATACAATAGGTGTGTGTGTGTGTGTGTGTGTGTGTGTGTGTGTAAAGAAGCACCACCAATCCACATTCTTCCTAAGAGCCCTCCCTCACATCAGCTACTCCCAAATATAAAAATTTAAGTAAAATCATTTCTTGGATTTTTTTAAAGGCTTTTTAGACAAGTTCTCTAGTGGTATGATGGTAAAGGTTTATCAATCTGTTCTCCAGGGGGAAAGATCTGATTTCTGGCAAATGCAGTTATCAGTTTCCATGGGGTAAAGACCCTCAACGTGATCAGCCTAGAACTACCAACTTGATGTTACTGAATGTGGCATTGAATAGATACTCACAATGGGCTCCAGCACTCTCACAAACCCTCACGAACCAGCTCTAGCACCCACGGCCCACCCTCTACCTGCAAACATATTGTAATATGTAATATGTAGACCATTACATATGTAATGTGTAATATGTAATATAATATTATGTATGTAATATATGTAATATACATTACACATGTAATATGTAATCTGTAGACCACCCTCATGGAGAATAAACAACAGGATGCATGTTTTAGGCGGCTTTTATTTTTCTTCTTGTTGATCTTTATTTTCTACTTTTTCAACAAAGACCATGTGGTTCCTGTGTTGGTTTTTTACTGATTTAAATTTTAAAAAGAACTTATGTCTCTTTCATTGTCTAGAAGTAGAGAAGACCTTTGTAATCATGACACAGTGCCCATAAGTAAATTTGATAAATTTAACTACATAAAAATAACAGCTTGCGCATGGCAAAAGGCCTTCATAAGCAACATTGAAATACTAGTGACAAACTGGTAAGAAAGAGTTTGCAATTTTTTTCTCAGAAACGTCATCAACTCTGACATATATAATCATTTCCCAACTGACAACCTGGTAGAAAAATAAGTCATGATCTGGACAGTTCAAAAAAAGAAAAGAAGCCAGGGCTTCTAGATAGCTTTCCCCCCACCCACCCACTCATAAGAAGAGAAGGCAACTTAAAATGTAACACAGAAACACCAGCTATTTAACCTACCAGACCGATCAAATTTCAAAATATTGGAATGCACTTTGTGGGTGAGGCTCTGGTGTGATTTCAAACTGGTACAAATTCTGTAAGTATAGTAGTCTGAGTAATGACCCCAAAAAGATGTCCACGTGGTAACCCAGAACCTGCGACTACATCACCTTACATGGCAAAAGGGACTTTGTCCATGTGATTAATATTATGGATCTTGAAATGGGGAGATTATCCCGCATTATCTGGGTGGGCCCAATATAATCACAAAAACCCTTACAAACGAGAGGCAGGAGGGTGAGCCAGAGAAAATGTGATGATGGAAGCAAGGGTCAGAGAAAAAGAGAGTTGAAGATGCTACACTTCCGGCCTTAAAGATGGAGGAGGGGGCTGCAAACCAGGGAAAGCAGGCAGCCTTTAGAAGCCAGAAAAGACGAGGACCTGGATTCTGCCATGGTGCCGCCAGAAGGGATACAGCCCTCCAGCACCTTCATCTTAAGATATCTGACCTCCAGAACTGCAAGAGAATAATTCTGTGTGTGTTGCTTTAAGCCACCACATTTGTGGTCATTTGTTACAGCAGCAATGGGAAATGAAAAGAGCAATTTCTCAACTTACAAATGCAGGTGCTCTTTGGCCCAATGCCTCCACATCGAGAAATTTAGCCAGAGATATAATCACATACATGCAAAATGATGCATGTCCCACATTGTTGTTTGTCACAGCAAACATTTGGAACCCATGTAAATAGCCACCAAAAAGAGGCTGATTAAATATACATCTATGCAATGTATTATTATGCAGCCATAAAAAAATGAATCAGAAAGGTCTTTATATCATGATATGACTAGATCTCCAAGAGCTAGCAAAGGAAGAAAAAAAAAGTTGCTTTTAGTACAGTGGGTACAGTATGCTAACAATTATATAGAAATGACAAAGAGGGAAAATATGTGCTTATTTGCATATATATGTATGTATAAATATATCTGGAAGAAGAAATAAGAAATTAATAGTAGTTTCTGCCTCTGGGGTAGGGCACTGGATGGCTGGACAATGGAAAGGAAAGGGAAACTTCTTACCACATGCCTTTTATATTTTGTTGAAATCAATATAAGTAATATAAATAGATTACCTATTCAAGAATTCAAATGAAAACAGAAAGATTAAAAATTAAACAGGAAAAGTATTATGTAGCTTGACCAGGGTCGCCAACCAAGTCATTAAAGACGCCTTTACCATCAGCAGGTCTCTGCAGAATCTTCATTGTTTTTGAAGCAAGCAAGGCCATGAATTCCAATCATTCTAGAACCTTGACATTCCATGTGACCAAAGGAGCAGGATGAGGGAGTGATTTCCCAATCCAGGTGGAATATGATTAGAAGTCTCTGGTGAGCTAGCACAGAGTTAACTTTACATTGTCCCCAAAGAAGATTTAGATTTGCTTTAAGTCATAGGTGAGGATTCTTGAGGAGTCCTTGCAGAAACCGGGCCCAGTCTCGGAAATTCTGGAAGTAGGGTTGCCAAATTCAATAAATGAAACAACTTGAAAACCCAGCTAAAATTTGAATTTTGGATAAATAGTGAATAATCAATAATTAAGAGGGTTTTTAAATACTTTTTAATTTTTATTTATTTGCTACTTAGCTGAAATTCAAATTAAAGTGGGTGTCCCGTATTTTATTTCAAAACCCTACCTCTGAGGAACTCCCTTAGAGGCCACGTGGCAGCCATGGGCTGGCAGGTGAGGACAGTTGGGCCCACGCAGATGGGGATATGGCCACCATCACTCTCCCTTTCATAGACACTGAACATGCCCTCTGACAGGAAAGACGAGAGAGCTAAACGGATTTATTTGGTAAGGCATTGCTTTGCCCTGGCAACATCAGTGGCCAAAGACAAAGGTACAGAGCTCCAAGTTAAAGTAAGTCTCTAAGGTCACTTCTGGCCCTAGAATTCCCTGAAGACAATGTGTGGAATGCTCTAGAAGAAGTTTGGAAAGGGGGTGGGGAGGGTCGGGCAGTACAGAGAAATGTTCTCCCAGCCCAGGTAATAAACGTATTCCTTTCCCCAAATACCGTTAAAGATGTTTAAAAAAAAAAAAAAAAAAAAAAACTTAAAAAAAAAAAAAACCTTTAAGCTGACCTCCTGCCAAAGTACACATCAATTATACAGCTTCAGTCAGGCGGATGCTCGAGGAAAGGGGGATAATGTTACACCCAGCTGGGCACTTTGTAGTTAGCACAAATGTAATATAAAGCACAGCAGAGTTCGTCAAGTGTCTGTCTGGATTTTCAGTTTTCATTAGTGCTATAATTAAAACCACATTTTCAGCTCTATTACCTGTAACAAGAAAGGAATGAGAAATGAGGTTGTCAAGGTCAGGCTTTTCCAGCTATTTATACTGAGTATCTGCAGGCCACACGTTGTTGAATTTGGTGTAAACCAGAGAGATGGCTGAATGTCGCACAAGGACCCATCCTGTGTGGTTTGAAAGGCAGGCTTATGAGGTCACTTCCTTTGAATGGCCACTGGACCACGGATGTCCACCACACAGAAGGACCAGGAAGATGGGCAGTCAGACAATCCACTTTCAGCCACAGAGACTGGCCACAGAAAGTGTTACTTGCCCATTAAGACCAAACTGGTCAGACATCCTGAAACAGCCCCAAAGGCAGTCCTCAGACCCTCTCTCGCTGAGGACAAGAATCCTAAAAAATCTCAAGGCCATCTACTTCCTACCTCGAGTGTAAATGTGCAAAAGAGGGCTGGATGGGAATGTAAATGTTAAACCTCTCTCCCAGTGCTCCCCAGCCCACACATACTTCACAGAGGCCTCGCTATGTACAGCAAATCCTGTTGGCCTGGCCTTCAAAACGCATCTAGAACCCAGCTTCTTCTCACGGCCGTCTGGTCCACAGCACCACCGTGTCTCCCCTGAATTCTGGCCAGGCCTATGAGCATCTGCCTCACACTCCCTACTGTGATCTGTATGTTTGTGTCCCCCTGAAGTCATATGTTGGCATGCTAACCCCCAAGGTGATGGTATTAGGAGGTGGGACCCTTGGAAGGCAATTAAGTCATGAAAGCAAAGCCCTCACCAAAGGATTAGTGCCTTTATAAAAGAGACCCTAGAGAGTTCCCTCACCCCTTCTACCATGTGAAAACCCAGCAAGATGTCAGCCCTCTATGAACCAAAAAGCACTCCTCACCAAACAGCAAATCTGCCAGCACCTTGATCTTGAACTTCCCAGCCCCCAAATCTCTGAGAAATTTCTGTTGTCTGTCAGCCACCTGGTCTATGATACTTTGTTCCAGTAGCCCAGATGGACTAAGACACACCCTGAATGGTCAATTAATCTATGACAAAGAAGGCAAGAGTACACAATGGGGACAAGACAGTCTCTTCGATAAATGATGCTGGGAAAACTGGCCAGCTACATGCAAAAGAATGAAACTGGACCACTTTATCACGCCATACACAAAAATAAATTCAAAATGGATTAAAGACCTAAATGTGAGACATGAAATCATAAAACTCCTAGAAGAAAACATAGGCAGTAATTCCTTTAACATCAGCTATAGAAACATTTTTTCTAGATATGTCTCCTGAGGCAAGGGAAACAAAAGCAAAATTAAACTACTGGGACTACACCAAAATAAAAAGCTTTGATGGTGAAGGAAACCATCAGTAAAACAAGAAAGCAACCTACTAAAATGGGAGAAGGTATCTGCAAATGATATATCCAACAAGGGGTTAATATCCAAACTTACACCACTCAACACCAAAAAAAAAAAACCAAAAACAAAACAAAACAACAACAACAAAAAACCCCACACACAATTTAACTCAAAAATGGGCAGAGGACCTGAGGAGACATTTTCCCAAAGAAGACATACAGATGGGCAACAGACACATGAAAAGATACTCAACATCACTACTCAGGGAAACACAAATCAAAATCACAATGAGGTATCACCTTACACCTGTCAGAATCAAAAAGACAAAAAGTAACAAGTGTTGTTGAGGATGTGGAGAAAAAGAAATGCTCATACACTAGGGGTGAGAATGCAAACTTTTGCAGCCACTGTGAAGAACAGTATGAAGCTTCCTCAAAAAATTAAAACTAGAATTACCATTTGATCCAGTCATTCCACTACTGGGTATTTACCCAGAGAAAATGAGAACACTAATTTGAAAATATATATGCACCCCTGTGTTTCTTGCAGCATTATTTAGGATAGCCAAGATATGGAAGCAACCAAGTATCTATTGACAGATGAGCAAATAAAGATGTGGTATAAAAAAGGGGGGGATAGAGGCACCTGGGTGGCTCAGTGGGTTAAAGCCTCTGCCTTCAGCTCAGGTCATGATCCCAGGGTCCTGGGATTGAGCCCCACATCGGGCTCTCTGTTCCCCCTCTCTCTCTGTCTGCCTCTCTGCATACTTGTGATCTCTCTATCTGTCAAATAAATAAATAAAATCTTAAAAAAAAAAGTACATTTATCATGATGAGAACTAAGTCATATATAGGATTGTTTAATCATTTTATTGTATGCCTAAAACTAATATAACACTGTATGTTAATTATACTTTAATTTTTTAAAAAAATGTGATCCAGAAGTGACAAAGTCAACAGCAAGGAGGCTTTTTTGGGTGAGTGGTCAGTAGGTCCTTGAGGCCCACTTGGCTAGAAAGTGCAGGAACCCATCTGCTCATAGACCCTCTGACCAATGATGGGTCTCAAACAAGTACTTGTTCTCTGGGCAAACCTCAAGTGACAGAGACACATCCTTATCTGTCAAGACCACCCTTGGAAAACCAACTGATTGTACCTGACAGGAGGTGGAATTGTACTCCCTTCACTATATAGGAGGTGGAACATTCTCCAATATTGACCTCCTTGCAGAACCCAAGCACCAAGTACCAGGTTTTGATGGCTAGTTTTATGAGCCCAGTTGAGCTGGGCTGACATTATTCTGGATTTTCTGTTAGGGTGTTTTTGGACGAGGTTAACATTTAAGCTGGTGGACATTGAGTAAAGCCAATTTCCTTCCCTAATATGGCGGGCAGGCCTTATCCAATTAGCCGAAGGCCTGACTAGACCCAAAGACTGACTTTCCCTGAGCAAGAGGGAATTTTTCAACAGATAGTTTTCAAACTTGAACTGCAGCATTGGTTCATGGCTGTATCTCGAACCTTCCAGGCCATCTTGCAGATTTTATTTTAAAGAAGAATAAATCATGGGGCGCCTGGGTGGCTCAGTGGGTTAAAGCCTCTGCATTCGGCTCAGGTCATGATCTCAGGGTCCTGGGATGGAGCCCCGCGTCTGGCTCTCTGCTCAGCAGGGAGCCTGCTTCCTCCTCTCTCTCTCTGCCTGTCTCTCTGCCTACTTGTGATCTCTGTCTGTCAAATTAATAAATAAAATCTTTTAAAAAAATTAAAAAATAAAAATAAAAATAAAAAAAGAATAAATCTTTTCATTTATGCAGTGTGTGTGTGTGTGTGTGTGTGTGTGTGTGTTTGTCCTATTGGTCCTGTCTCTCTGGAGAATCTTGGCTAATTTACCCCCTAAGCCATTCAGAGGCATTTCTCTTGGGGATTTCTCTTGGGGATCTCCTCCTGAAGGAAAACACCTTCTTCTACAAGCCAACTGCTCTGGACGCATGAGCTCCTGTCACCAACAGGAATTCTTCCCCTCATCCATGCACAGATGCTCACATAACCCCTAGATGTGCCAAAGGACACTAGCTGGTCACTTCCCTAGCCCTGAGGACAGCAGAGAACCCCATAAAACAAGGACTCTGCTAAGAACTACAAGAAATATTTGTTTATGATGTCATTGTTGTGAAGAATCTTAACAGTACAATAATATTAATTCATATATTACAGGAAAACATTACACCAGCACTTTGAGCAAACACAAGGTTGAAACCTAGGAAGCTGAAGAGAGAATGAAGTGGTTAAGAAAGTGACCCCAGAGGCTGACTGCCAGGACTCAAGTTCCTGCTCTACCACAAACCAGCTGAGTAAAATATGTCCTTTCCCCTAAGCCACAGTGTTCCCATCTTCAAAATGGGATGATCATAGTAGTGCCGATCCCACCAGATGGTAAGAAGACCATTGAAATAAGTGAAAAAAATGCAAGTAGCACACTCATCCCCATGCTTGGCACATGGCCTAAGTTCCCTGAACATTGCTATTTTTATTGCCACGGCATGGTCCCAGCCCTTAAAGAGTTTTCTAGAAGCACAACACAGCTCTTGGTTAAATGGGATTAAATCGGTTATGACTCTGTGGGTTGCAAGTGAAGAACAGAAAATCCTTAGGGAAGACCAGGAGCCCAAAGAGTGGTTACTGGAAATGTAATGAATGGGAAGATGTTGCACAGAAATGTGGAAAGTTTGAATCGGAAGAGCCCTTAGAGGTCATGCTGCCCAGCAACCCCAGAACCCCCGCGGGGTTTACCCCCACACTGCGAGGCTGAGCTCACGTCATTGCTAGGCAGACTGAATTGGAAAGAAACCCTACAAGTTTTCATGGAGTAGAATAAACAGCACGTAAACAAACAAATGCCTGTGTTCCAGGAAGGAAACAAACAGGGTACTTTAATGATTCAAAAGAGGTGGGTGTGAAATGTCCAGAATAGACGAACCCCAGGGACTGAAGGTGGATTAGTGAATACCAGAGACTGGGAGGAATGGGGGTGGGCAGCGACTCCCTAATGGTATGGGGTTTCTTTTTAAGGTAATGGAAATGTTCTGAGGTTTGCATCCCAGTGATGATTGTACAATCTTCTGACTATACTAAAACCTACCAAATAGTACACTTTAAAATGGTGATGTCTATGCTATGTAAAACGTCCTGTTAATCAGAACACAATTTAAATTTTTCTAATAAAAAAAAAAGCTAATGTTGAGAGGCCTATTTTAGACCCGACTGGCGAAGAAGAAAGCCTCTCTGAGGAGTTTGTATGAAGCAAACAAGGTATAAAATCTTAAAAGACGTTCATTCTCACTGCATGGGGCTTGTGCACTTCTAACAAAACCATCACCAAAGGATACAAATTAGAAGATGAGCTTATTCTGAAGAAAAATATTATAAAAGGTAATATGAAAACAATACGATTTAGTGGCTATTCCCAAATGCACCTTATCTCCTTTCGTATAAAATATCTAGAAAGAAAAGTATATTCTCTCCCCCACCACCTGGCTCCTTTTCTCTAGGGCCGATGGCTGTGCTATTATTGAGACACGCGCGCCCTCTACAGCTGTGAGCCTAGATTGCATCTTACTGCTAAACTAAGACCGGAAAAAAGGTATTTTTATTAACCTGGTGACTGAAAAATTACCATCCCCCAAGCCCATGCCACCCACGGCAAGCTAGATCCTCCAACATTTTCCTGAAAAGTGGAGAAGAATATCAAAAAGAAGTGAAATCGGCAGTTTCCTTGGGCAATTATAATGTAAACACAGATTGGATTCATTTGTCTGCCCTTTTGGGTAATGTGCTCTCCCTCCATAGACCAAAAGGAGGGAGTGTGTGTGTGTGTGTGTGTGTGTGCGTGTGCACATCTACACCTACATTCTCACTCTAATATTCTGCCTCATTATCTAATCACAAGGATAGAATATGTATTTAAATGGTCATCTTCTGTTCATCAAAATATTTGGTTTCAAGTCAGTAAAAAATATTTGCATAAAGCAATAGAACAATGAGGTAAGGGACTGGCTTTCCCTGGCCAGTGACAATGGCAGGAGGTCGGGGGGAAGAACTGGAATCATACAGCTGAACAATGGTGTGGACATCTTGGAAATTGCAATGGACTACCCAGGAGGGTGACGAAGTGGAAAGATGAATGTAAACATGAAACTCTGGTGTGAGGCGATTAAAAAAAAGAAGAAGAATATCCTATGGGGGGGATCAAAGAAGAATGTGCAGAGAGGCACCCACTGCAACAGCGGGAGAGGGGAAAGGGAAGGGCTCTATGTCCAGGACATTGATGCTTTTCAACCAGCGCTGAGCAGCCTGGAAAACAGGAAAACACGACTTGTGAAATGCTATTGTTGCTCTATACAAGGTCTTCTCCTCATCCCAATATTCTTAGGGAAGGTTTATTCGGGAAGGAGAGATGTACTAAGCATCTGGGCACAGCATGTGAGTTCAGAACTGGTCTCCCTCTAAGACTTGCAGACCACCTTCTGTCCACCCGGAAAAGGCAAATGTCCCTGTGAGTCACAAGTGGCTCAGGGGAGGGGGAAGAAAAACAGATTCCATTCCACGATTCTGCTTTGCACTGACTAACACAGCCATTAAAAAATGAACTCTGTTTGGGCTTCTGGGTGGCTCAGTGGGTTAAAGCCGCTGCCTTCGGCTCAGGTCATGATCCCAGGGTCCTGGGATCGAGCCCCGCATCAGGCTCTCTGCTCAGCAGGGAGCCTGCTTCCCTTCCTCTCTCTCTCTGCCTGCCTCTCTGCCTGCCTCTCTGCCTACTTGTGATCTCTGTCTGTCAAATAAATAAATAAAATCTTTTAAAAAAAAATGAAATCTGTTCACTAGACAAAATAGAGTCAAACATTCCTGCGTGCTCCATCCTTTAAACAGATTTAAATATTGGCCTGTCTTCTCTGTGTTTGTTTTGGTTCCCTCAGCCCACATTGAAGTCCACGGGCTCTTTCCCTCACTCATCATCTCGCCTCCCGCTGCTTCGGCCGAGGATGAAGTAATAATTCAGCAAGCTGTTCGGGGCTTCCCATCAGCCCGGTTGCACAGCGCCATGTGCTCCCGGCTCAGGCATTCCAGCGGACTTGAACTCCACGGCCCAGCAAGCCACGGGAGAGACCTTGCTCACACTGGCACTCCTGCCTAAGTGAAGGCAACTGAGGAAGCAACGTGAGGAAAAGCACTAAAAAAGCACATTAATTTCTCCTCACTGGTTCTCACTTACATTTTCTTATGAAGCTGGGCTGTTTGTAGCCTACACGTCAATGGCACAGCAGTGAGGGGTCCAGAAACAGCGTAAAGGAAAAGCACAATTATAACTCAGTAAAGCTGGGAAGGGGAAAGAAAAGGCAACTTTCTGGTAGAGGTTGTTTAAAAATAAATGACTGAGTCTCTTTTCCAGCTAGCAACCTGCTGTGGCCTTTGGAAGCCTCCTTTTGTGTCCTTGGTTTCACTTCTGTCTGAGCTGTAAGAGCTTGCCAGAGTCCCACGGTTTGGTTTATTACCCAGCTCATCCTTCTCCCTCGGAGCCTGGTATTAATGCTCACTATGGGATGTTCCTGTACCCAGAACTCTCCAGAATCAAAAGGCTTCCAAGTACTTCACTGTAACAATTTAGTCACCCGTGAATTTTTAAATGTCAGAAAAACGTAAGTATTGGGAAGAAAAGGCAGTGTTGGGCCCCCTACTCAAACAGAAAGAAGCAGCATCTGAACTCTTGAATTTATTCCCCCAAATCAATGAAATACAATCTTAATTACTGAATAAGGTTCTAATGCAGGTTTTGTGGGACCCTCAGGCCTAGTGGTTTCCTAGAGAAGACTTGATATCAAAGAAAAAGCTTTTTCCCAACAGAAGGTAGATTTTTTTTTTTTAATGGACTTTATGGTTTAGTTGTTTCATTCTAGTGCTGGAAAATCAGACCAGGCACACCGCTCTTTCCACGGGACTAAGTTTTGAACTTTAACATAATGAACACAAAGTAAGAGGACCTGCCTGCCCAAAAATAGTGAGGAACAGAAGAGGAGGATGATCAGGGGAAGGGCGACCACCAGTAATGGGGAAGGTGGCCAATGGTCTCAAAACCAACCCAGCAGTAACTGACTGGCTGCAAGCCAATAGGGCAGGATCATAATAGACGTCAATAGACACCAACCATCATTACAGAACTGTGAAGGACAAAAGGGTTAATATGCTTAAGAGTCCTGAAATTGTTAGGGTGGGCAAAGTAAGAATGAGCAAGAGAGCCACAAGGAAACTACATGACAGATTATATCTTGGCTACTGATTCCTAGCAATAACACTAATAATAATACACTATTATAAAATTGACCAATACACCTTTTTTTTTTAAAGATTTTATTTATTTATCTGACAGAGAGAGAGAGATCACAAGTAGGCAGAGAGGCAGGCAGAGAGAGAGGGGGAAGCAGGCTCCCCGCCTAGCAGAGAGCCTGACACAGGACTCGATCCCAGTACCCCGAGATCACGACCCAAGCTGAAGGCAAAGGCCCAACCCACTGAACCACCCAGGCGCCCCGACCAATACACCTTCTAAACAGAAAATATTTTTAAGTGTAATATGTAGAGAAAAACAAAGAGGAAGAGTCATAGGAAGACTACACGCTGTGGGTAAATTGGTTAAGTTAAGCTTATGAAGGCACAAACTTGAGAGCAGGATCCAAGTGACTTCCCAGATGTGAAGACCCTAAAAGTCATGTCTGAAACAACCATCCAGCTCCTTGCTGCCATCATCTGAATTCACGTAGCACACAGTCAATACTGACTGATTAATTCAGCCTTAGCCACAACAGTAAGGACTGTCAGAAGTTTGAGGATGCCTTAAACTAAAAGCTCCAGGGACATCTGGGTGACTCAGTCAGTTAAGCGGCTGCCTTCAGCTCAGGTCATGATCCTGGGGTCCTGAGATCGAGCCCCACATGGACAGGGAACCTGCTTCTCCTTCTCTTTCTGCCCCTCCCCCACCCTCATATTCACACTCACTTTCTCAAATAAATAAATAAAATCTTTAAGAAAGAGGGACACCTGGGTCGATTAAGCGTCTGCCTTCAGCTCAGGTCATGATCCCAGGGTCCAGGGATGGAGCCCTGCACTGGGCTCCCTGCTGAGCCAGGTGTCTGCTTCTCCCTCTTCCTCTGCCCCTCCCACCAGCGTGTTCTCCCTCTCTCTCTCTCTCTCTCAAATAAACAAAATCCTTTAAAAACAAACTTTAAGAAAGAAAAAAAAAAAAAAAGAATGCTCCAAAGGGCAGGAACTCTGACTTCCTGGCTCGCCTGTACAACAGCACAGAACCACAACAGGTAAGGTTTGCAAACAAGGTCTTTATTTTCCTATCACTCTCTGTTTCTGTTTGCTTGTGATATAGAGGTACATATGTATTTTGCAGATAATGAGAGCTAAGATTTATTGTTTGCTGTGTGCCAGGCACCATCCTAAATGCTGTACGGACCCTCAAACCAGCTCTATGAAGGTGGTACTATGATTGCCCCTCTCTTTGCCAGAGGAAAAGATGGGCACAGAGAGACTAATCAGTCCACCACTCACATTCTCTATCTCAAGCTCCCATTCCATGTGCTGGCGGAAATTACCCTCCTAGCTAATTCCAAGTACATTAAGCCATTTCAAGTTTCAAATCAGTTCTTGAGTATCTCCTCCCCTTGCGTCCCCCTTAGTGGTTTCCAAGCTTCTGGGGCTCACGCGGCATCATGACATCTGCAGAAGGCATCTCGTCCTTCATTGCCATCATCTGTCCTACACTGGCTTCTGCTGAGATGCTCGGCCCCGGGTGGCCCTTGGCTCTGACAGATGACCATCCAAGCCAGCATCTGCTGAGGGGGCTGAATTCCCATCTGGTCTCCAGCCACACAACACATATATTCTCACACGGCTGGTCTCCCCACCAAGAGACCCCTTCAGGCCCACCTGCTCTTGCTCGGCCTCTTGGCTAACTTCCAAGTCCTTCTCAGTGTGAAACCGTGTCTGCCTTCCCATGGCTCACTCAGCCTGGAAACTAGGCAGGACACCGAGCCCCTCTCTGTGCTGACACATTCTGAGGCCTTATCTACACGTCTTTGGGGACATCTCACCAGTGCAGTTGGGAAGCTCTGGCATCCGCCTTGCTTTCCCACACCCCAGTCTGAACATAATCACCAGTTCCCTCTGTCCTCATATCTCCTTACATAGTTGAATGTCCTGGTATGCTCCCCTCCCCCAACCATGCTCTCCAAAGAGGGGTGGGGCACAGCAACACTCCTTTCTCCAGGAACAAAACAGCTTCTAGTACCATTCCTTCTACATCTAATTAGCTCCCTCCCCACCCCAACATCCGCACCCGCACCCGTGCTGCCCAGCCCATAGTTTTCCACTTCTGTGAAAAACTTTCACTTTCCCAGTGAAAAAACCTAACTCCTTAAGTATTCTTCACAGATCTTCCTTATACCCATAAAATGGTTTTTTTAATTTAAAGTGAAGGGCCAGACACCTGTGCTCTCTACTTTCACACCAACAACCTTTCCCTAAAGCAACAGTGAGTAACACCACTGATGCCCACGCTCTAGGCAGGGCCTCCATGTAAAAATGAGGAAGTCTGATGAAGCATAAGGAAGGAGAGTACACACAAGTTACAACCCCAAAATATCATGCCTCGACAGAACCACTGGGAGAAAAGTTATAGAGTGATAGAGACTTGTGAAGGCACCCACACCCTCTAAAACAAAGATCAAAACGTCTCCTTGAACTAGGAAGGCTACAGATCATAGGATTTCATTTATATGACATCCTTGCAAAGGCAAAACTAGAGAGGCGAAAAACAGATCATATCCGTACCATGGAATATTATTCAGTCACAATAAGGAATGAAGTAGCGATACATGCTGCAAACAGGACGAACAGCCAAAACATTGTGCTAAGTGAAAGAAGCCACACACGAAAGGTCATATAGTGTATGATTCCATCTATAGTAAATACCCAGAACACATAAATCCACAGAAACAGAATGTAGAGTAGTGTGTGCCAGGGCCTGGGGTTAGGAGAGAATGAGAGACAAAACTGTGAGGGGTTTTGCTTTGGGATAACAGAAATGTTCTGGAACTAGACAGAGGTGAGAACTGCACGATATAAATGTAGCAAAATGCCACAGAATTACTCATTTTAACATAGTTAATATGACATTATATGTATTTCACCTCAATCAATGATTGTTTAAAAAAAAAAACGATCAGTGGTCAAGGGGGAGACCTGACTACAAAGGGGTACAGGGATATTTGGGGGGAATTCGAACTGTTTTGTAGCTTGTGATGGTGGTTACACAGGTGCCCACGCTTGTCAAGCCTCACAGAATTGATACTAAAAAGGGTGTACGTCGCTGTATATAAATTACCTTAATTTTTAAAATGGGGAAAGAGGGGCGCCTGGGTGGCTCAGAGGGTTAAAGCCTCTGCCTTTGGCTCAGGTCATGATCTCAGGGTCCTGGGATTGAGCCCCGCATCGGACTCTCTGCTCAGCAGGGAGCCTGCTACCCTCTCTCTCTCTGCCTGCCTCTCTGCCTACTTGTGATCTCTGTCTGTCAAATAAATAAATGAAATCTTTAAAAAAAAAAATGGGGAAAGAGAGCTCTCCAACATCTAGAAACCAAATAAATACTATTGACTAAAATCTGCCATAGATTATTTTGCTAGAGAATGGCTGCTCCATAGAAAGGACCACAGGAGATATTTTCTATAATTCCATGCTAATGAAATGAAAAGTGCCCTTGCTACTATAGGATGGAATTGATACTGGCAATTTTTCATCATCACATTAGTCCCTGTGAGAGAATTTGAGGGAGATGGGCTTGTTGGAGAACTTAATTCAGATTTTTTGATAAACATATAAATGTAGCAGTGGGATATAATTCAGTGAAGGAAACTACACAGAGCTCCAAGATCAATTGTAGCACGACAGGTTAAACTATTCTTGACATAGTAATTCCAAGCTTCCTTTATCCTGGCTGTCCATCACTATATTAACAAACCACTCCAATGCTTAATTGGCTTGAAATGTAATTTTATTATTATCACACAGTTTTGTGGGTTGAGTGGGCTCAGCTGGGCAGACCTCACTGCGCATCATGCAGTTACAGTGTGAAGTTGGCGATGACTTCAGTAGGAAGGCTCAGTTGGCCTGGGTGTCCAACACGATCCACTTCCATGCTGGCAGTTGATGCTAGCTATTGGCTTGAATCTCAACAGGAGTCCATAAGTGGCCTACATGTGGCCTCTTCATGCCTCTCCACAAAGCAGAGCAGCTGGGTTGCCAGAGAGATTGGAAAAGAGCAAGAACTCCAAAAAACTCAGATGGAAGCCGTAAGATCTCTTCTGACCCAGCCCTGGGAGTCATACAGTGTCCCACTGGGAGCATGTTCACCGGCAGCCATCTTTGGAGACTGGCTTCAGAAAGAGGCACCGATACTGTAATACCCATTATGAGGATTTGGAAAGATATTAAGTTTTCAACTATAAAATAACATTTTGACATTTCTTGATGAAAACTCAAGTGAGCATCAATTTTATTTTTTTTAAGATTTTCTTTATTTATTTGACAGAGATCACAAGTAGGCAGAGAGAGAGGAGGAAGCAGGCTCCCTGCTGAGCAGAGAGCCCCATGTGGGGCTCAATCCCAGGACCCTGAGATCATGACCCAAGCCAAAGGCAGGGGCTTAACCCACTGAGCCACCCAGGTGCCGGTGAATGTCAATTTTAGAAAGTACACATCCAGCTTATCTACTCAACAAATATCTATTAAGTGCCAGCTATGTACCAACTCCTGTGCTAGGTCTTGGGGATGCATGGAAAATCTGTCATAGAAACTGTCCCCTTGCTGCTTAAGGTCTAGAGACTGCATTATGGAAACCAGTAGAAAACAAAAACAGAAGAAGTTCCACAAAACCTGTTGGAGGGAAAGGAAAGTGAATTGGTTCTCCCTAAAGTGGAGTGAAGGAATGCCAAGAAATGCTTCAGAGAAGAGGGACCTAGGAGGGGAGTCTTGACAAATTAGGATAAACTCCAAACTCCTCAGCATTTATTTGGGACAAGGGTGGGTGGGGTGGGAGGAGCGTGAGGAGGAAGGAGGCCATTCCAAACCAGCAAGCCAGCAAAAACAAAGGTGAGGAGGCATACCATATGTTTAGGGCACTGGAAGCAGTTCCATGTGGCTAGGATGCAGGATTCAGGGGGAGTTCTAGACACAGGCATCAATCTTGCACAATCTTACACAGATGTATTTAATTTAGTCCACAGATCATGTGTTTTTCTTTTTCACTTTCATAATGAACTACCACACAATGTTTTTTAATTTTTTAAATCAGTTTCCAACATTTAATAAACAGAAAGTTTAACATAAAAATCCAGCTTTAATGAAAAAAAATCTTTAATTTGGCTGGACTGGGCCCAAATTCCCACCCAGCAACAACAGGCTGAAGCCAAGGAATGTCCCCTTTAGATGGGGTTATGAACTCTCCAGTTCGCAACACCCACATCTGGTCTCCACCATCCCCTTCACTATAGGCATTTGAGTCTGAACTCCCCCAACAAGAAGGCTAAGATGCATAGTTTATGTGGGGCGGGGCAGGGAGGGGGCAATTAACAAATAATATTTTATGCTATGCTCAAAGTTTGAACTTCTTCCTCACTATAGTGGGTAAAGGTAAAGGGTATTCAATAGGGAAATGACATGATCAGATTAGCATCTCAAACTGATCCCTCTGGAATCATCAAGATTCACGTGGAAAATGCACTAAAGATGTGATGAGCAGAAGCAAGTAGGCAGGTGCGAAACTCTTTCAATATTCCAAGTGAGAACTGATAAGGAGAGAGAGAGAGAGAGAGGAGGAGACCCAAACAAGAGGTATTAAGGAGTTGAAAAGGCAATAAACACCTAGTCACTGAGTGTGGGGAAGAGAAAAGAGCTAGGATGATGCTCAGGAGTGGGGCTACAGTGACACAGAGGAAAAGCAAGTTTGACAAAGAGATCATAATTCCAGCCTTATATGGGGTGAGATTTACCACCTGAGGGCCATCAAAGTGCAAGGCAGTTGTGGAAATGTCTGGAACACAGAAGAGAGGTAAGGGCCAGAGGTGGAGGTTAGGAATTCATGGGCTCATTGGCAGCTGAAGCCACAGGATCAATAAGACAGCCCAGGGAGAGTATAGGGGGTTAGAAGACAGCCAAAGAACGGAGCCTGAGGAATGTTTCCAGGACAGTCAGAGGAGGAGGAATCAGAGAAGGAAAGCTAGGAGAGCCTATTCCTTGAGAACTGAGGGAAGAAAGAATCTCAAGGAGGGATTGGTCATCAAGATAAAAAATTACAGAGGCATCTCCTGAAGTGTCTACTGTGTGTTACAGGTAGATGTCCTCAGGAGGTGGTCTTCCCAGAGTGTATCAGAAGAATGCCAGAGATGCAGGCTAAAATCCTGAGTGTGGCTGATGTGGAAGATAATACCGAGTCAAGCAAAAGACACTGGGATGTGTTTAGGATTCAGGAATAAGCATCAGAAATTACTTTCTGAAGGACTCTACTTTTGAAGAAGAAAGAGAGCATTAGAATTGTTCCCTTTAACCAGGAGGAGTCTGCAAGGTCTCTCTAAACCTTTTTCAAGAATGCACCTTGAGAAAGATTAGCGAACATTTTGCTGGTTCATTTACATCTACTGGTTCACTTTAAGAACCATCATCTACTCTCACCTGGTCAGTCCATCAACCTTCCACTCTAGTAGATGGGGTCTAAATGAGTGTTTCTTATTGGATAATGAACAAGTTTTACAATAATGGATTGTTCTTGTGTTTTTCTCCTTTACTATCAAGAGGTTTTTGCCAACAGAAATTTCCATGATAACAAAATGCAATTAGATTCGGGATTTATGCTCTGATCCTAAGAAATCTAGCTAGCAAAGAAGAATAAAATCTGGGGCGCCTGGGTGGCTCAGTGGTTAAAGCCTCTGCCTTCGGCTCGGGTCATGATCTCAGGGTCCTGGGATCGAGTCCCGCATCGGGCTCTCTGCTCAGCAGGGAGCCTGCCTCCTCCTCCTGTCTCTCTCTGCCTGCCTCTCTGCCTACTTGTGATCTGTCTGTCAAAAAAAAAAAAAAAAAAGAAGAAGAAGAATAAAATCTGGTTCTTTTCTTAAAAGAGAGACATATTTTCTATTTCCCTACTGAGAGAAATTTTTCTTGTTTAGTTTTGCAAAGGATAAGAGGAGAAAATAAGAAGTGAGAAAGTGCAATCTCTTTCTATTGAACAACTGGGCTGTGATGATAAAAGTGATATGGGGCTATTTGGGAGGGGCTGGGGGGTCATTGGGTTGTTGGTGGTGGGTGCGTGTGGTGTGTGTGTTTGGTATCAGACAAACCTGAGCTCTTCTGTGGACTCTGAAGAAGCCAGCGATGTGGGGCACCTGGGTGGCTCAGTGGGTTAAAGCCTCTGCCTTCAGCTCAGGTCATGATCCCAGGGTCCTGGGATCGAGCCCCGAATCAGGCTCTCTGCTCAGCAGGGAGCCTGCTTCCTCTCCCTCTCCCTCTGTCTGCCTCTCTGCCTACTTGTGATCTCTGTCTGTCAAATAAATAAATAAAATCTTAAAAAAAAAAAAAAAAAAAAAAAAGAAGCCAGCGATGAGGAGCAGACAGAGGAGAGGAAGTCAGTAATGTTGCAAAATTCCACAGAGGAACGGGATCTGTCTTGCGTGGAAGGGATGCCTTGTTTGAACTGGAGCAAAAGAGGTAAGCATCATCATGGCCACGTCATGCTACAGGTACAGACAAATGTCCCTTGGAGACAGGCCAGGCCACAGGCTGAACCGGGGGCAGAGGGCCTCTTTTTGAACAGAGTGGGAAAGGCTAGGGGAGGGAGAGAAGCAGAAATAAGTGAAAAAGCCTGGAACGTGTACACAAGACCCCTTTTGAGGTGCTATACTGACCTTCCGTTTGCCCCATTTAGTAGAGAGATGCCTGTAACTGCCTTCTGTCTAAATTGAATATAAAAGAAGAATAAAAGAAAATAAGAAATGGACAAGAAATGGACATTATGATAGTTACTGTGCAATTAAGAAGAGGCTGGACTTATAATCAATTATATATTCACTCATTATTCATCCAACAAATATTTACTAAGTGGTACCATGAACCAGATGTGGGTCTAGATATCATTAGCAATGATTAACCAAAAAGACAAAAATTCTTGCCTCGTAGAATGCATATTCTAGTCCTCTAGTCCTTGGCATATATGCCAAGACAGTCCTTGCTCACATTCCTGAAGAGTGTGTGTTTGTTTGTTTGTTTGTTTTTTGCACCAGCTTCCACTGCTGTACAGACCACGCCAAGCAACAGCCTCTCCTCCTAATAAAGGAGGGGAAGCACAAAGAACAACTGCCGGTCAGGAATCATGGAGGACAGGTTGGTTCCCACTCGTTCGAATAAAACTGGAAGGACATTTCAAAAAAGAATGCCATTACTTAGTTTGGAATTGGGCCAGACCTCCAGATTTCACAGTCTCTAAAAGAATTAGTGTTTTCTAATAATCCATCTGAAACATTATGTTCCAAATGTGATTTTCTGATTAAGGCACTAGGTATACAACAGACAGACCCTGTAAAACCCACGCAAGGTCTGCCAGGTGTGTGCTGAGGAAGCTGAATGGGGCAAGGGATGTAGCCATATCCTTTCTGGTCAAGTTTCTGGATAAATAGATTTCAAGGACAGAGCTGTAACCAGGATTTGGCCACCTTGGGAAGGAATGCAGTGTTTGAACAACATCCTTCCCAGACTGAAAGCCACTCAGACGTGGATCGTCATTCCAGGCATTTGGCATGTTGGCTTCTACTAGCAGCCAAGTGCATAATTGCCAGGAACTGGCCAAATCCATGGAGACACCAGTTGCTTCTGAATGCTGAAAAATGTTCGTAATATACCGTAATAAATGTAAGCCTGACTCATTTAATCAGATCTGCGTCCTACCCTGGGGATTTCTGCGCAGGCAAGACATGTTTACTGAAACTACTTCTCTCCACTGCCACCTTCCATTCCAGGAAGAGCAAAAGTATTATCTGGTTGGCCTTGCCAATTTCTGTTTTATATTTTAGGTCATTAATATGGATGCTTTTAACATACATGTTTCCAACTCATTCTGAACTCACATCAGTATAAATTGATGAAAATAACTCTTTCTCCTTATTTTAGATGGTACTGAAAAGCAACCTAAGTATTACTGAAAGGCAGAGATTTGAGAGTTTCAGATTCTTCTCCATTCCTGACAAATTTCTCAGAGTAGTTTGCCCAAAACTCAATGAGATGAGATGGGGAAAAGGTTCTAACCGCACTTGCCTGTGAGAAGCCATCTAACTCGAGGACTTTCTGGGCTTGAAGTCATTTTGAGATATGTGGATAGCTCGGCTTCAGGAGCTGGCCAAACGTTCTCCTAATGCGAAGATGGGAAATCAAGCTGGCTGTTCTGGTTTCTCTTCCCCAGCTTCTTTTATGTAGAGCCTTGATTCCTCAAGTTCAGAAATCTGATTTTCGCAAAGATTGATCCGGCCCCAGATAACTGATGTATACCAAATTCACTGGAAAATTCTCTGAGCCCAGAGGTCAATTTTCAAGCAGGAATTTCATTTCATAGGCTACAGATGAGGAGATCGTAATTCAGGTTAGGTGACTGGTTGGTCCAAGGTCGCACACGTAATTGCAGAACTAAGGCTTCAATCCAGGTCTTTTGATGTCGATGGCCTTGCCCTTTCCGCTAGAGCACCTGCCTTCCAGGTGGGAAGCTAGCATGCAAGCGTGGCAAGAAGTTACAAAGGGCAGAGTACACTGGTAGGGGGAATAGGGCGGGCACAGGACAGGACTGTGGGACAAGCTGGCAGTGGACAGCAGGACCCATGTGACTGAAGGCCAGGAGCTAGAGTCCAGTTCCAGGGCATACCACGGGATAGAGGAAATGGCGAGAGATCATCAGGGCCCCGTTCAGAACTAAAATATAAACAAAAGAGAAACCGTCTGAGGAGCACAGCAGAGCCAGATTAGGAAATGTGGGCACACGAGGGCATACTGGAGGGCCCCACCACCCCAAGTATTAACCTCCAACTGAGTTTCAGAGTATTCTGCTCCAGCCCTGTGCAAGGAAGAAACCATCTGGGGCCAGAACAGAGACCAGCCTGTAGGTGGAGCCAAGCACCAGCGGCAGGGCTGCCTCGGAATAGCGCAGCGGAGAGCGAGCAAGCGAGCCAGGGAGTGAGCGAGGTCATTGCAATGTCAACACCAGCCTTGGGGAGTTTAGAATCCTCCTCTATATTGTCTCTATCTTGACTGCTCTAAAATGTGCTCTTGGGGTGCCTGGGTGGCTCAGTGGGTTAAGGCCTCTGCCTCTGGCTGAGGTCATGATCCCAGGGTCCTGGAATGGAGCCCCACATGGGGCTCTCTGCTCAGCAGGGAGCCTGCTTCCTCCTCTCTCTCTGCCTGCTTCTCTGCCTACTTGTGATCTCTGTCAAATAAATAAATAAAATCTTTAAAAAATAATAAATAAAATAAAATAAAATGTGCTCTTGATTCTGCTTTACCTCTGAAAGACTTCCCTAAAGATGGCTGGAGAGAGGGTGACCATATATTTTACCACCCGAACCCAGAAACTTGTGAAAATAAAAGAGAGAGCTGTGAATGAGTAACTGGCATAGGACTAACCCACGCCGACCCAGACGTGCGGTCACCCCAGCTGGAGACCAAGCACTCGGGACAGACAGGACCAGGCACAGCTGATGGAGAGTGAGATAATCTTGCCAGGACTGGAGACAGGAGAGGCCAGAGCACTCCTGGGAAGTAATTCATCAGAAAGGAAGGGAAAGGCAAAGGACACACACTGGGCTCCATGACATCAAGACAGGACCAGAGGGGAGGGATAATTTCCAGTTCTGCCCAGTGTTGGCCACACCCAACATCCTGTGACCATGGCTTTAAAAAGCCAGTGAAATTGAAAAGAGCTGTTTCATCAAAATTTCCATAGAAAATAAATGGTGCTGAGAAAATTGGACAGCTATGTATAGAAGAATGAAACTCGACCATTCTCTCACACCATACACAAAGATAAACTCAAAATGGATGAAAGACTTCAATGTGAGGCGGGAATCTATCAGAATCCTAGAGGAGATCATAGGCAGTAACCTCTTTGATAGTGGGCACAGCAACTTCTTTGAAGACACGTCTCCAAAGGCAAAGGAAACAAAAGCAAAAATGAACTTTTGGGACTTCATCAAGATCAAAGGCTTCTGCACAGCAAAGGAAACAGTCAACAAAACAAAGAGGAAACCCATGGAATGGGAGAAGATATTCACAAATGACACTACAAACAAAGGGCCGATATCCAAGGTCTATAAAGAACTCCTCAAACTCAACAGTCAAAAAACAGATGATCATGTCAAAAAATGGGCAGAAGACATGAACAGACACTTCTCCAAAGAAGACATACAAATAGCTAACAGACACATGAAAAAATATTTACCATCATTAGCCATCACGGAAATTCAAATCAAAACCACATTGAGATACTATCTTACACCAGTTAGAATGGCCAAAATTAACAAGACAGGAAGTAACAACTGCTGGAGAGGATGTGGAGAAAGGGGAGCCCTCTTACACTATTGGTGGGAATGCAAGTTGGTGCAGCCACTTTGGAAAACAGTGTGGGGATTCCTCAGAAAATTAAAAATAGAGCTACCCTATGACCCTACAATTGCACTACGGGGTATTTACCCCAAAGATACAGATGTAGTGAAAAAAAGGGCCATATGTAACCCAATGTTCATAGCAGCAATGGACACAATAACCAAACTGTGGACAGAGCCAAGCAGCCCTTCAAGAAACAAATGAATAAAGAAGATATGGTCCATATATACAATGGAGTAATGTGCCTCCATCAGAAAGGATGAATACCCAACTTTTGTATCAACATGGACGGGGCTGGAGGAGATTATGCTGAGTGAAATTAAGTCAAGAAGAGAGTCAATTATCATATGGTTTCCCTTACTTGTGGAGCACAAGGAATAACACAGAGGACATTAGAAGAAGGAAAGGAAAAGTGAATTGGGGGGAATCGAAGGGGGAGATGAAGCATGAGAGACTGTGGACTCTGAGAAACAAACTGAGGGTTTTGGAGGGGAGGGGGGTAGGGAGATGGGTGAGCCTGGTGGTGGGTATTAAGGACAGCATGTATTGCATGGAGCACTGGGTGTGGTGCATAAACAATGAATCTTGGAACCCTGGGGAAGAAAAAAATTAAATGCTGATTCCACGAGGAAAAAAAAAGAACATGAAGATGCAAGGGTTAGTGAAATCCTGCACCAGCAATTTCAACAGCAGCAACAGAGGAGGTGTGGTTGGTGCTGTAGTTGGGTGGGATGGCAGTAGACAGTCACAGCACCTTTGGTGGATGTCAGCAAGGCTGCTGCTCCAGGCTAGGGCAATGACCAGACACATTACCCTAGCAAGCAAAAGCAGGAGAGCCAAAGACAGTGGGTGCTTTACTCTGATATCCAAGAGCATATGGAAGGTCATCCATGAGGGCTCAGTGAACTATCATGAGGAATACAGAAGGGCTGCCTTAAGATTAATATTTCTTCCTCCACAGCATGAGGAGCTCATTGATGTTGTCTAAATTTGAGAACCTTCTTAATTTGGAGCCCCTCAGTTCATATCAGTAGTTTCATAGTCTAATGTCAGCTCATACCCTTCAAATATGTATGTTGCAGTGATACATATATTTCTAAAATAATACAAAAAAATGTGTATACCAGTAATTAACACATTATACAGGAACATTTTCCAAAAATTCCTAAAAATTTTGAACTTTTGCTACCCTCTTAAAGAATGGCATCTCCTGGTTCTCTCTGTCATCCAAGTGATCAGTAGTAGCTTTTCAACAATTTGAAGTTAGATACCACTTTGAAATAAAATGACTCACTCATCCCATGGCTAAAATGAAAAAGACAATACCAAATGTTGGTAAAGATGTTGAGCTAGAATTCTGACACAGTGCCAGCAGGCATGTGAATAGGTATAACCTCTTTGGAAAACTGTTTGGCACTGTAGACTATATGCCCAACAGCAAGGCACACATATGTTTACCAAAAGACACGGACAAGAATGTTTATAGCAGCATTTTTCATAATAGCCCAGCCCTGGAAACTCCCTAGCATCTGCCAACAGTGCACTGGATAAATAAATTTCAGTGTATTCATATAGTGGAATACCGCTGTAAGAATGACACGTACAACCACACACGACAGCATGAATGAATCTCACAAACACCAAGTTGAACATAAATAGCCAGACATAAGATATTCCATGTGTATACCATTTACAAGCAAGTGAAATTAATCAATACTGTCCTAAGTCCAAAAGACCTGGTAATGTTCCACCTCTTGATCTGGGTGCTTTTTGAGCTTATCATTTGTCACTATTCGTCACACCAGTCATTAAGGTCAGCCATATTTAAGAGGAGTATTATATTCTACCTTATGCTGGAGCATGGCAAAATCTCATTGCAGAAGAGCATGTGGGGTGAGTAAAATTATGATAGGCATTCCAATTATAAAATACAATAGCATTTTAAATTTTAAAAATATTTTAAATAGATTTTATAATCTACTCCAATTATGCAGTGCAAATCAAGCATCATTCCAGGGTAAAACAGAAGCCCAAGGAAGGTAAAGAAGTAAATAAGAGCATCAGCAACCAAAGCACACAAAACAAGAAAGGATGCTCCAGTGTCATGTGCCTTGCCTGGACCAGTAACTGTGACCAAAAGAATAGGGTACATTTATGGGTCAGTCTCAACCACTTGCTCAACAAGATCACATGAAATGAGAAAGGGGGAAACTCTCCAAAGGGAAAAGCAACAGGAAAACAACATATGCCTACCGCCATGTCATAGACTGTGTTGGACGGTCATCATCACAGGAAACTCTAAAACTTGGCATATCAAGTATGAGGAAGTACGTTCTCTCAAGTGGCATTCCGCTCTAAGTTTCCATTGTTCTCTCCCCTAACATGTGTTACACATGTCAAATCCATTAGTATTAACATTAAAACATTTTTAAACTATGGATCTAGTTGTAAAACATACATCCAAAGTACAACTACTGGTAGCAACCATGTTTCATTTCTCTTTGAGCATCTCTCAAAATACTCATCTGTATATGAACATATGTTAACACTTTTGTCTCAGAGACAAAACAGTTTGGACAAATCTTCCACATTGTTTTGACCACATACATTTCTGTTAACAGCCACGATGTCACAAACCCAAAAATTAACTGAGGACAATAGGTGCGGTAGGCTGAGCCCAAGCCCTCACTCCTCTTCTCAGGGGACAATCTCGAAGATTAGAGAGGAACCAGGTTACTACAAAGCCATTTAACCAGACGGCTCAGCCAAAGGCCTTGTCAGCTTATGTGGGACCCTCCATAACAAGGGGACCACATCAAGCAGAGAACATCATTTCACATAATAAGGCAGAGACTTAACATCATGTTGTTAGAAGAAATATACATTTCTCTCATAGGCTATATATATCAGGGGTTGGGCAAACATTTTCTGTAAAGAGCCAGACAGTAAATATCTTAGGCTATGCAGGCTATACAGCCCCTGTTGCAGACACTCAGCTCTGTAGTGCAAAGGCAGTCACAGACAATACTTATACAACTGAGTGTAGCTGTATTCCAATAAAACTTTATAAAAACAGGCCTGTAGGAATGGGTACATTGGCCACAGTTTGCTAACCCTGGGACTAGACAAAAACAAAAAACAAAAAACTACATCATAGAAGTGAGATTTGTTTGTCTTTAGGCGAAGACAAAGCCCAGACCCAGCCCTGCTGATGGAGAGAACAAACAAAAGTTGAAATGCTCCCAGTTGACCCCCAATCCTCCACCTCCTTCCTACCATGGGACTAGAGCTCATCCTCCTGACTCTGCAGATTCAGCAGGGGCCAGAATAGGTTGATTGTGTGTTTGCATCCAGCTGAGGCCAGAGGTGGCAGAACTTGCACAACACTCAATGGAGCTGGGACTTCATCCATTCTGAGGAAGAAGGTATGTTCTGAGGAAATAGAAGAGACCCCTGATGCTGAAGATTAAAGAGATCTGTGAAGACAACGTTGGGAGAAGGGGAAAGAAGGTCAGAGTTAGAGAATGAGAGAGTATTGAATAGCCACCAGGGAGGACTTACCTGGAGCCTAGGTCCAAATCTTTCTTTGGACTCTTTCTTGAATCCTTTAGAAAAGAAGCTCTTAAGCCTCCCGCAATCCCCTGCTTTATTTCCTACCACTTTCTGCCTCATTCATTTTCTTCCAAACTGGCCTCCCTTCTGTTTCTGGAATATACCTAACACATTCCTACCTCAGGACCTTTGCACCTCCTTTTTTGACAGACTTTTTAGACAGACAGGAAACTTTTCCACAAATGGTTCACTCTCTTTTCATTTGGATGTCTCAAATGACATCTCCTCGAAAGATGCCTTCCTTCACTTTTCTATCTAGAATAGTATCTTCATCAGGCTCTGCTTATTTTAATTTTTCTTCACAGCACCTATCACTACCTAACTCTCTTCACTTATAACATATGAGCCCCATAAAGGCAAAGATATTGGTTAATTCATTCCAGTTCACTCCCAGCATCTTGAATAGTACATAGGACCCAAGGGGTGCTCAATAAATATTCTCTGAATGAATGTATCAATCAGTCGATCAAATCCAACATGTCTATGATGGCTAATTTTATGTGTCAACTTGGCTGGGCTACTGCACCCAGATATTTGGTCAAACATTATTTTGGATGTTTCTGTGAAGGTGTTTTTGGATGAGATTAATATTTAAATTGGGGGACTCTGAGTGAAGCCAACTGCCCTCTATAATGTGGGTGGGCCACATTCAATCAGTTGAAGGTAGGAAATAGAGCAAGACAAGAGAGCATTCTGCAGCAATCTGCCTTTCAGCTTCATCTGCAAAATCTGTTGGTCCTGGTTCTAAAGCAGACTGCCTTTGAACTTCAGCTGCACCTCCTTCCTGAGTCTCCAGCCCCATAGACAACTCTGTCAGACTTTGCAGACTTACCAAACTTTCACAATTAGGAGATCCACTCCCTTAAAATAAATCTCTTTCTGTCTGTTATCCTCTTGGTGCTCTTTCTCTGGAGAACTCTGACTAATACAGACTCCAAGTCAAACTATGCTTTCTTCTTTACTAAAGAATTCCTCTTATTAGCTCTCCACCCACTGGTTTTCACAACATGAGTCAGGGAGCTGAAATTTCCACATATTCTGCAGATGTGCAGGTAATATGGGTCCCGATGACTTCCTTCTCCTGGCCAGCTAAATGGGGACGGAAGAGTGGGGGAGAGGATAATCAACCACAGTTTTTCAAGATTATAGCTGATTATGTAAAAACACTAGCATGAAAAATCATCTGGAGACTTATCTTCCTTTCTCACAATACCATTGCATTCACATTTACTGAACACGAAAGTAGATCTACAACCTAATTTGTCTAGATTCTAGCATAGTTTAGAACCCAAAATACCAAACATACAAGTTATGTTTGTATTTTGGATTTTTAGTCCTGTCCATCGTACTTATATGACTAGATATGACCATAAGTATAAAGTCTATGGGGAGTGTTTTCATAAGATGCTCCAAGATAGTACTCCCCCTAAGCCCTTCAGATTTTTAAAAATTTAAGAAACAAAATACCCTAACCTGGTACCACTCTGGAATCCTGTCATGAGAAAGTAAGGCTTTCCAGCGTCCCCAAAGGGTTGGGGCTGCCTTCAGATGCTTTCTTCGCTCTGGCTTCCCGCCCTCTCCCGGCTCCCCACTGGGGGGAGGAGGGCCCCCTCCCAGCCAATCAACGTTCAATAGGGCCCTCCAGACGCGCGTCTTTCAAAGGCACCTAGAAACCAATGGGCGGTTAAAGGCCGAGCCCAGGCACTCGGGGGCGGAGGAAAAAACAGGGAGAGGGTCTGATTGGCTCCTAGAAGACGCCGCGCTCCACCTCCCAGAAGGATCTACCAATGAGCTGAGCGAAGGGGCGGGCTCGGCGCGGGGCTCTAGCTGGGACACTGGTGCTGCTGGAGAGAGGCGGCAGCAGGTCAGGACGCGGGGCTGCCAGCGATGAAGCCGGTGAGTCGGGCCGAGGCTTGGACGAGCGATGCCACAGGGACGGAAGCGGCTCCGAGGCCAGTTCTCGGGCCTGGGGACAGCCCAGGCCTGATCGCGGCCTGACTCGCCCTGTAACCGTCCTGGGTCGGGGAGGTGGCGCTTCCCTGGATGGGGGAGAGCGATGACTGAGAAGGAACAGGGTCGGTGGCGGACGTGGGGACGACAGACATTCGCTGTGCACCTGTTGTGCTCCGGCTGGGTACTGCCGCCTGCGGAGTCTCCTAAGCCTCACGACAGCCCTGCCAGAGAGGGCTGAATCCGGTTTTACGGAAGAAACTGAGGCACGGAGAGCTAAGAGGTCTCAGTGTTATCAGTCTGCCTCATACCCAGCCCCAAAGGATGTCCAGGGATGCCCCGCGCGCCCCTGGTGAGCATTCCTCACCGCAGACGGGGAAAACTCGAGGAAAGACCTTTGCCAACCCCCGTTTGTGGGCGCGTCACCATCCCCCGGGGCCAACTGGCACTGCGTGCCTTTCTGGGGTTCAGAATCTCTGGACCTGGGGGAGAAGAAACGTCTGACTCTGTTAGGATTTGTTAACCTGGCTGGAAGAGCCTAGTGAAGGAGCCACACTCTGAAAATCTTGAATCGTCAAAACTGCTTTAAAGGGAAAGGAAAAACAGACGCAAGGAGCTGAGGTCCCACCTGACTCAATCACCTGTCAACCAGGGGTGACAACCTATGGAATATTAAAGGACCTTCATTTGAGTTGATAATAATAATAACGCAAAGAGATCCAAAGCAACTCACATCCATAGCCTAAATGGCTCTGCAATGTGATCTTGTCGTAACAAACAAGACCGTTCTAGAGTATAGCTTCAGAGCTAGAAAGCACATTAGCTGGTTACCCTTGCTAATCCCCTTGTTTCCTTGTGGAGGGGCGTCAGCTGTCCTTCACTCCTGGCCTCCTTTCCCCCTTGTTCCCTGAAGGGACGGAGCAAGAGATCTGATCCCCCAGACTGGGAGGAGCTGAACAAAATAGCGGAACCCTTTCTTCTCTCTGCAGTGTGTTGTTCACTGCTGCCCATGACTGGGTAGGTAAGTCCAATTCTGGAGAGAAGAGTTGACGGGCCCACTTGACTTTTATAAATTTTTTTTTTTTTTTAAGATTTTGTTTATTTATTTGACAGAGATCACAAGTAGGCAGAGAGTCAGGCAGAGAGAGAGAGGAGGAGGAAGCAGGCTCCCTGCAGAGTAGAAAGCCCGATGTGGGGCTCGATCCCAGGACCCTGGGATCATGACCTGAGCCGAAGGCGGAGGCTTAACCCACTGAGCCACCCAGGCGCCCCCCCCACTTGACTTTTAAAGCCACATTCTCCCTTTGACACTCAGTAATAAAACTAACATTGATCTCCATTTGCCTCTCCACTGTTTTATCTCTCCAGTGGCTCCAACTTGGAAATAATAAGAAAGGTGTGTTTTTTTTTTAAATTGATCCTATTAAACAACTGACTCTTATGTAGAAATTATGCCTACAGGATTGAGTTCCAACTCCTTAGATCCTTACACAAAGTCCATCTCGATCTCTCTAGTCCAGTAACTCACAAAGTTGAGGGTATGATATTCTACCTGTCCACCCCCCATTAACCAAACTACTAGGCCATATTGGGGTTGTTTTTGGAGAGATGGGGGTAGTTAAAACTACTTATCTGGCTTCATCACCTCGGCTCTGATGTCACAGTTCCTGAAAACAAGTTCTTTCTCCTTTTGCCTTTATTGCCTTAACTTCTTCCTTATCTGCCTAAAAACTTCCTGCTTGTCCTTCAAAACCCAGCTAATTTATCTCCTCTGAAGTTTTCTCTGCCTCTCTAAGCAGTCACTCAGTTGGTTAAGCATCTGTCTTTGGCTCAGGTCATGATCTCAGGGTCCTGGGATGGAGCCCCACATCAGGCTCCTTGCTCAGCGGGGAATCTGCTTCTCCCTCTCCGTCTGCCTGCCGCTCCTCCTGCTTGTGTTTGTGCTCTCTCTTTCCCTCCTCCCCATCAAATGAAAAAAAAAATCTTTAAAAATAAATAAAATGCATAGTTTATGCTTCCATTTTAGCACTTATAACTTTATTTTCTAATCTATGCACACATCTCTCCAACTGTACTGAAGTTTTTTATTTTATGGATCTTTGCATCTCCAGACCTTGGCAAACGAAGGTGTTTAAGAAGTGTTTGTGAGGGGCGCCTGGGTGGCTCAGAGGGTTAAAGCCTCTGCCTTTGGCTCGGGTCATGATCCCGGGGTCCTGGGATCGAGCCCCACGTCCGGCTCTTTCCTTGGTGGGGAGCCTGCTTCCTCCTCTCTCTCTCTGCCTGCCTCTCTGCCTACTTGTGATCTCTCTCTGTCCAATAAACAAATAAAATCTTAAAAACAAAACAAAAAAAAAAGAAGTATTTGTGAATTAACAAATAGGTCTCCTCACTTTATAGTTGTAGAAAACGGAAACCCAGAATAAACTGAGGTTGCTTGTCCGAGATTATACAGTAAGTGGCAGAGCCAAAACCAGGATCCTGGTTTTTCCCAGTCCAACTCTCTTTCCACTACAGAACACTATAATTATTAATAGGATGGTAAACTCAGTAATTTAGTATTTATATCGCTGATCATTCTGATATTTCAAGTTGAATAAATTGCAAATATGCATTCAGTGTGTGTTTAAGCAAGGATCAGCTTATACATACGTATTCTTCTTTACAGTTATTTAACATAACTGATTTCTTTTGAAGCCTAGTTCATTGCAAACAAGCGAGTTTGACTCATCAGACGAAGAGCCTATTGAAGATGAACAGACTCCAATTCAGATATCATGGTATGTTCTGATCAATGATCATTTCTGATCAATGATGAGCTAAATTATTTGATTATTTAATTATTTGATTATTTGATCATAGTCCGTGTAGATAGTGTAGTCCACATTTTGAAAATATTTAGTGATTCTCTTCTGAGGATTGGGTAATTCTGATCTTTAAGGGATCCTCTAACTCCATGATTTATTTACTGTCTATGATAGAAGAAGACTTTTCTTTTGGATGGGGGATGGGCAGAGGAGGAAGTCAATTCTTCATGCATTCAGAAAACCATAGTAGAAACAAGTAAGGACTTGAGACGGGATCAGCAAATCTGCAATTTAGTACCCAAACCTACTTATTCTTTTATGACAAAAGAACAATATACCGAACATAGGATGAGATATTTAATTGTTTATCATTTAGTCAAATCCTAGAACTACTTGCCACAATAATGCATCTATTAGCAGACCCTGACTAAAGATAAATGCCATGTTACCATAGATACAATAGCAAAAACAAATGTTTCTATATAGAATCAACTTCCAAATCTTGGCAGTGACTTATTACACCAGAATCTCTACAACAATCAATGCTTTCTCTCATCCCTGTAAATGTAATAATCTCTCTAAGAAAACACCATTTCCAACTATAGGAAGAGAAAAAGAGTGTGTTACCTCCAAAGGTCCTTTTGTTCTGTCATCAAATAGCAATTATCTTTCATTTCCCCTTACACTACCCCCTTTAAAACCCAAAAACTCATCTAATTTTCAGAGTTACATGGTATTTATACAATGCCCCCTGTTTTCTTCTAAATTCATCTTCTGTCTTATAGACCAAGCTAGCCTTTATCTGCTCTCTCCCTGAGTACTGCAAACTGGGAATATGATTTCTTGAAATTATTTTATTTGAACCAAAATCCATTGCAACAAGGAATGACCTGCAATTTTTATCATATGAAATTATATCTGTTTAAGGAAGTCCTACAAAGAAATCTTTAAATAGTAATGGAGAATGAATGCTGGGGATGAAATCATCAGAAGGTCATTTTCTAGACAATTCCCCAAGATTACTAATGCAAAATATCTCAGATAACATACCACAGGGTAACTTAAATATGTTTTATACTATTATATTTGCATACGCATTTTTGTTTTGTGACTGCAGTAAAACTTTAAAACACCCTTCTTCCATGCCAAGCACGCATTTCTTGAACTGAGTTTCCACTTACAACTTTTTAAAAACTGAAGTAAACTCAAAGTTTTATTCTTTTCAGGCTACCCCTGTCACGAGTGAATTGTTCTCAGTTTCTTGGTTTATGTGCTCTTCCAGGTAGGTAACACTACGGTTGGCTTCTGTTGATACTTAAGATAACCTGTTAATCAGCTAATACATCACTGTACTGAGCAAGAAGAGAATTTCCTAGATCATCAGCCTGGAGAACTCACTTTAGGATGCCCTCATGTGGGCTCTAGCTAAAAGAACAGAAATCACTCTTCAACCCTTCCAGACCCATTCACAGTTCTGCATTTCTGATTACCTATCTTTAAAAAAAACTTTAGCATTGGGGTACAAGGTGAGGCTGAGGGCAACAGGTAGGTACTTGTTACAGAAAGTACACAGAAAAAAGACTCTATGGAATAGGAGCTCCTTCACCTGGGGTCTATGAATCCCTTCAATTATATTCCTAGGAATATAAGAAATTGAAATCCACACTCAAAATGAAATTGAAACATATAAATGATCATAGAGGTATGACCTTGTAAAGTAACTGTGTATGTGTTTAAATATATTGTTATATGTGACCAAAAACTGACTTTTTCACTTGCCTTATTATTGCTTATAGGTTGTAAATTTAAAAATGTTAGAAGAAATATCGAAAAAGACACAGGTAGGTATAACATGAAACAACCATATTGTTTTTTCCTTAATAACACTGAAAATCTCTTTGTCAAAAAGAACAAATGCTAGTCTCTGTTCAGTATATGAAATATGTTTGTTATTTCATAATTTCAAACTGTAGACTTATTCTGACACAAAGAGATATTTGCAAAGGGCACAGAGAACTAACTCCTCATTTACTAAATACAGCATCGCTTTTCACTGATCATTGTAGTTACACATAGAAATTGCATTTGAGTTTAAAATGTATAAGTTAGAGGGAAGAAAGTATGTAAATAGAAAACTGCCATTTCACTGCCCAGATCTTTTAACATATTGTCCTTTACAGACATGCTTGTGATGTAGAAATTAAGCCTGAGCCAAGAACCCAGAGGTAGTACTGAAATTGTCCATCCTGGGTAGGAAATTTAGAGAGCTAGCATCTGGGTAGGAAAGATGGAATAGGGTCTGATCTTCCCGGGTTCAAGGATGTTCACCCCACAAATATCCTGATAGCCCACCCCAATTTGGAATTTACATATTCCATAGAACTAAAAAACTTGGATTTTCAAAACATTTTATCCTGGTTGGCCTGGAATATCTCAAGGCTAATAGTCCTACCAATGTCCCCATAATATACCAAAATAAATATAAATAAACACACACACACACACACACACACACACACACATCTTGATTCTGACCGGTATAAATTTTTTAAATATTAAAGTTTTTTCCTGGGTATTTTGGGATATCAATTTATTAATTTGCTTTCTCTAATTTATTCCTTACCTACCAAAAAAGACTTACAGAGGCTAAAAGATTAGTTGACTCTTGAATTGCTTGTAAAGATTCTATGAGCTAGATATACCTGCCATGGTAGGGAGTTTTTATTTGGAGAACATTTAGGTTATAGGCAAACTATAATGAAAATCACTGGCTCAAGAACCAGTCTTGCACATTTTGGAAAGCCCTATTCATTTAGTATCTTCTATAAATGGGGTTTCCAATATTTTACCAAACCTTTTGTTTTCCAGTGAGATCTTAAATGGAATCCAAAGTATAAAAGATGATAGTCTGGTGGGAGAGACCTAGACTCTCCCTGCATCAACCCCTATGGTTCCCTCCTCAGAGTCCTTTCTAGGAAAGTTTGAAAACCACTGTGTAATAGAAATTATCCATTGTGTGCAAGAGTCAAAGAGAAAATCACCTACTCTTAAAAATGGTTAAGTATGCAGACTTCAGTTTTAATTCTTTTAGAAGTATGAAAACATAATAGTATTAACTAAAGCAGCACTGTCCGGAGTCACAGATAGAAGCCACATGTGTAACTTTACATTTTCTAGCTGCCATATTAAAAAAGTAAAAACAGATGAAATTAACTTGATATATTTTATTTAGCCTAACAGAACCTAAATAGTTTCATTTTAATGGTTTTAAGCCTAAAACAAATTATTAATGAGATACAGATTTTTTTGTACTTGATCTTTGAGATCAGATATGTATTTTATACTTAGGATGCATCTCAATTTAGACTAGCCACATTTCAAGTACAAATCTGGAGGTTCATGATAAAAGACGCTTCGTTAAATTAGTCCCTGGATTTAGCAGGGAGAGAGAGGAGGCTGAGATCAGCCAGAATTAGTTATTCATTTTGAACATAAGACTCTAGAGTGAATATTGCCGTGAGAATGTTTTAGTGTATAGAATGACCTATAGTACTATTGCTTGGTTCATATTCATTATAGTGAAATTAGCTAAGTCACCTAATTCTAGCATAGTTAACGTTTTATTTCCTAGAGACCTAGTCCATAAAATGAAATGCATGGTGGCAAGACACAGTACAAATATAAAAGAGAACATGAGCTCAGGCAGCCTGGGCATTCAGGAGATTTTACATACAATGCTTAGGGTAAAACAAAACAGCAGAGGGAGGAAAATAGCAAACATGGATTTTGGGAGAAGAAAATGGGAAAGAAATATGCTTTTGTTTTTTCACAAGAGGTTATTTTGAAATAGCAGATTGTTTTTAAATTCATTTTTAAAGCCATATGGAAAAAAATATTTTTTTCAAGAACAGCAATATACTTGACTCATCTTAAAATTCAGTTTAAAACATTTTGAATTAGTAAGTCATTATAATATTATAAATATCATATAATTATTATAATATGATAATATAATCACTATATTATAATGCGATTATCCTATTATAATATAATATAATTATGATTATTATATTATAGTATGATTTTATTATTAAGGTGATTAATTTTAATCACCTTTTGGTCCAGGTGTTTCCAATTCCTGTTCTGTGCTTAGTGACTTGATTTTTACCCTTCTTTGAAGACAGATCAATATTGTTTTAGATTATTAATAAGTGTTTCAAATTTTTAGATTATCATTTGTTATTTACTTTAGTTTGGCTTAAGAAATTTAACACCACATCCTCTGTCTTGACTGTATTTAAATTTGTAATATTTTGTACATGTGTATCCGTATCTTGGTTTATTGGCAGAAGAACTAAAGAGCTATGGTATACAAGACATATTTGTTTTCTGCACCAGAGGAGAACTGTCAAAATACAGAGTCCCAAACCTCTTGGACCTCTACCATCAGTATGGATTTATCACTCATCATCATCCAATTCCAGATGGAGGGACTCCTGACATAGCCAGCTGCTGTGAAATAATGGAGGAGCTTGCAATCTGCCTTAAAAATAACCGAAAAACCTTAATACAGTACGTTATTCTTTTCTCCATAAATAACATGAGAAATGCCCCAGTCAGAAAGATTTTTCTAGTTATTGCATCCTTATTCACTTACTACCTACCTTACAGTTTGGTGAAAGGATCAAAAGGAGATAAAGCATGGCAGGTACTTGCATAATGTCTGCTACAGGGCAAGCACTCAGATATTTGCCATCAGTCCTTTTGAAGGGTAAGGACAATAGATGAGTAGATTTGGAAATTTTCAGAACAGATTTACAGGCTTTTTATTCTTTCTTTTTGCCTTAGAGCATTACTTATAATTTTGGGTCCCTTTTCCTTCCAAAAAAGATGGGGCATCATTCTTATGATACCCTTACTCACTCACTGGTCAGCCTTTCAGTGGCTTAGTTGCTTCTAACTACCAAAAAAAAAAAAAAGAAGAAGTCAGCATGGGGGGGCCACTGAGTGGCTCATGTAGTTAAGAATCTGCCTTCATCTCAGGTCATGATCCCAGGGTCCTGGGATCGAGCCCTGCATCAGGCTCCCTGCTCAGTGGGGACCTCTGACCTTCCCTTCCACTTGCTTTCTCTCTCTCTCAAATGAATAAATAAAAAATCTTGAGGGGAAAAAAGGTCAGTTTTTTAAAATTAGCAAAGAAATCATAAGCGATGAGCAATCTTAATAATATGACTGTAAAATTGTATTTGATGATATCAATTTGCCACCAGACCAAAAGAGGTACTCTCATTGTTTGTCGATGGCTATGCACAAGCTGCTGGTATGGAAATTTAAAACGAAATAAAATGAGCTAAGGGGGGAAAAAGGAGGCGAGAGGAGAAAAGTAGCTTGGAGAAAGGAAAAAGGGAGTGCCAATCAGCAGTAGACAGTAGCAGTACAAAGATTAGAAGTGAGGCTGTGGATAATGCAGTAGATGCTCTGCCTGCAGTGAGACACACAGCAGAGGTTCTGTGATTTTTGTACTTTTTGTATCCTAATAAATTGCTTAATCCTTCCTGGAACAAGGTAGAGTATTAAATAATTTGATACCTCAAAAGCCCTAAAAAAAAAAAAAAGCTCTGAACTAGAAAGTATGCAGACTATACCAAATAACCAGGTAGTCTCATGGCACCAAGGGAAAGGGCGAGCCCAGCCATTTTCTCCATAGACCTAGAGCTGGGGGGCCCTGTGCCCACAGTTCCCATTACAAAGGTGAACAAAGTAGTGCACGGGGCTTTGGGGACACACACTGTGGCTGAAATGAACTCTAATGTACAGAGAACTGGACACCATCCTACATTCTACAATTTCCAGCCTTTCTCTAGAGGAAAGCGTAATCTACAATTATAAGCAATTACTAACTGCTTTACTAATATTAAAAGCAAAATTTTAGAATAAAGTTGTCTATACTAAATTATCTAATAAGTCTAAGTAAAATAGCATTAGATAATTATATGTGGCTTGCAAAAAAATATTTTTCAATTTGGGGACCCATTTTTCAAATCAGTTCTGAGATTTTTTTTTAATTTTAATTTTAATTTTTTAAGATTTTATTTATTTATTTGACAGAGAGAGACAGAAAGAGAAGGAATACAAGCAGGGGTAATGGGAGAAGGAGAAGCAGGCTCCCCACTGAGCTAGGAGTCTGATGTGGGGCTTGATCCCAGGACACTGGGACCATGACCTGAGCCAAAGGCAGACACTTAATGACTGAGCCACCCAGGTGCTCCTCTTTTTTTTTTCTTTTTTTTTTTAATACATCCTTGAAAACAGCCTCTACTGAAAAGTTTCTAGAGATCAAACTAGCTCAGATTAGTGAAATTTAATGAATTTTACTTGAATGGGTTCTAGCACACCAAATGCTGTCTGATGTTTGAACAGAATACAAACAGGATGGAAAGATGGTTACATAGGTTGAATGCTTCTGGCTCCCATAAAATAAAGCATCTGTTGACTAGAAATTTTCATCATCTTAGAGCTTTTGAAGGTGTTCTACAGTGACTAATTTTCTATCCATTCTGCCATCTTTGAGTGCTTCCATTGCTAGATGGCTCTACAGTTTATCCCTCAGAAACTGGGTCTGGTAAAATTTTTTTCTACCATTTTGTTGACTGCTGGTGCTATCCCATTGATTCTCCCTGTGCATTTTTGTTCCTTTATAAAATCAGCAAAACTGCTTGCCTACTGTACTATGCTGTTTCCTAGCACTGTTGTAACAAAGTACTACAAAGTGGGTAGCTTAGGACAACAGAAATTTTCTCTCCCCCAGTTCTGAAGGTAGAAGTCCAAAATCAAGGTGTCAACAGGACCATATGCCCTCTGAGACTCTGGTAGAATCCTTCCTTGCCTCTTCCTAGCTTCTGGTGGTGGCCGTCACTCTTTAGCATTCCTTGGTTCACAGCTGCATCACTCCAATCTCTGCCTCTGTCATCACAGGCTTCTCTCTGTGTTGCTGTGTCTTCCTGGGGCATTTCCTCTTATAAGGATACCAGTCAGGGACCTGGGAGGCTCAGTCAGTTAAGCATCTGCCTTCAGCTCAGGTCATGATCCTGGGGTCCTGGGATCGAATCCTGCATTGGGCTCCCTACTCAGCAGAGAGTCTGCTTTTCCCTATATTCCTCCCCACTGCCTGTGCTCTCTCTCTCTCTCTCACAAATAAATAAATAAATCTTTAAAAAAAAAAAAAAAAAGGACACCAGTCATATTGCATTAGGGTCTACCCCTATGATCTCATCTTAACTTAATTACATCTGCAAAGACACGATTTCTAGACAAGGTCACTTTCACAGTACCGGGCATGAGGACTTCAACACACCTTTATGGGGCTACAATTCAACCCATAACACCCACAGTGTACCATACATTATGAATACAAAACAGGCACTGTGAGGTCCACTCCCCGCCCTCAAGGAGCCCATGCTAACAGCACAACCACGTAGGTGCAGTAAGACTCACACAAGATATACGCAAGGCGGCACAAAGGGCAGTGAGAGCTTTCATGGGGCACAAACGCAGTTCAGAAAAGGACATTTGAGCTAGATTTTGAAGGATGAGCAGGAATCAGAGGAGGAAAGATAAAGGTATGAGGAAGTATTCACCTTGCAGAGAAACAATGAAGTGCCCGTCTCTACCTTCCTATGGTAGATCCTCATCTCTGAAACGGGCCTCTATCCGGGACACTTCGTAGAAAGCAAACTTGTGACTACTCTAGGAGCCAGTATCTGCTTGGTCTGTGGCTTACATCCTCTCCTGGCTTCATCTACGGTACCGCACGCTCATTCATGGTCCTGAGAGGTTGTCGGCACTACTTTAGGTTCAATACACCCTCTTAAAAAGTTAGGAATTGTAGGGCGCCTGGGTGGCTCAGTGGGTTAAAGCCTTTGCCTTCAGCTCAGGTCATGATCCCAGGGTCCTGGGATCAAGCCCCACATCGGGCTCTCTGCTCGGCGGGGAGCCTGCTTCCTCCAATCTCTCTCTCTGCCTACTTGTGATTTCTGTCAAATAGATAAATAAAAATCTTTAAAAAAAAAAAAAGTTAGGAATTGTGTAACACATTTTTTAAGCATCTTCAAAAGTAATTGGGATGAATGGTTTTGTTGCTTGGAGGTTTAATCATGATTTTTTTCTGGAAAATCCAGTTCTGCAGTACTGCTGATTTCTTCACAGGGCTAGACTAGAGCACCTAACATGCATTGACTTTTTACTCTGTGCCAAGCTCTGTTGCAAGCCCTTCACAAATTTAGTTACCTCATTCAGTCCTAACTATGATGCGGGTACTGTGGCTGTCACCATTTTTTAGGTGATACGGATGAGGCCCAGAGAGGTTAAATCACTTGCTTAGGTTCACGCATGTCAAAATGACAGATTCACCGTTCAGCCCCAGACAGTGGGGCTCTAGAACCCAGCCTCCAAACCTCTGTTACACGCCACCTCTGTACTCTTTTTAGGCAATGAAGAGTCATCACATGGACTTGTTCCATAACCATGGTTTTGTTTAGACAGAGGAAAACAAACTGGCAGTTGGTCAAAATAGTCTGATTTCTATTTAGTAACATATTCCACTTCCCGGATGTGGATCCTGGTGTTTAAGAGGTCAATGAAAAGGCCCTGCCTGCATTGACCACTAGAGGTGTTCAGAATACCTCCCAACAAATAAATAAGTACACCCTGCTCTTGGTTAATTAAAAAATTCTTATTGGGGCACCTGGGTGGCTCAGTGGGTTAAACCTCTGCCTTCAGATCAGGTCATGATCTCAGGGTCCTGGGACTGAATCCCGCATCGGGCTCTCTGCTCAGCAGGGAACCTGCCTCCCACCCACCCGCCTTTCTCTCTCTGCCTGCCTCTCTGCCTACTTGTGATCTCTCTCGGTCAAATAAACAAATAAAATTTAAAAAAAAAAAACTTATTAACCTCTGTGTGCTAGGTGCTGTGCTAGTAGGCACTATTAGAAAGAGAGGGCAGAAAGAGCAGGTCTTCAGTTCTAATTGGTGGAGTAGAAGGAGAACACAATATTCAAAACTGTGCTTCCCTTTCAGCTGTTATGGAGGACTTGGGAGATCTTGTCTCGGTAAGAAATGTGTTTTCATTATTCAGTATTTTTCTTTATCCTCAAAGTAGGCAAAGTATCAGTTTCTGGGCCATATGCTCACTTTGTATTAAAATGAGACCAAAAAAATATAAATCTGCTAAGACTTAAGGAATTATTTAAGGTCCTTAATTTGATCTTCTCTAGAAAGCTAGAGTGCGAATGGGAAGTATTTTCAACACTGTTTTGAAGGATTCTGCAAAACATAATATACACCTTATAGTGTATATAGTATATATATAGTGTATATAGTGCAGTCTTAGCACCTGCATTCTTGTGTTTTTTGTTTTCCAATGTTTTCCCTATGCAGGTGTTATGATACTGACAGCAAATTCTAAATAATATCCATCGTAAGTATGAAAACCAAAGTGAATTACTTCATGCACTTACCGTTCACTTTTTTAAAAATGTATTAGGAAGAAAAATAGTTAACAAAGTGGCATACTGGAGTAATGGTTAATCCTTTTAATGTTGGACAGTATCAAAATTAAAAACTTCTATGCTTCTAAGGAAATTATCAAAATAAAAAGAGAATTCACAGAATGGGAAAAAATATTTACAAATCATATATCTGATAAGGGGCTTACCTAGAATATAAAAAGAACTCTTACATCTCAATAATAAAAAGACAACCCAATTTAAAAAATGGGCAAAGGATCTGAATAGATATTTCTCCAAACCAAATATACAAATGACCATTAAGGACATGAAAAGATGTCTAACATCATGAGTCATCACGGAAATGCAAATCAAAACCACAAAGCGGTACCACTCAATACCATTATCCAAATAATGGAAAAAATCCACTGGGATGTGGAGAAATTGGAACTTCCATACACTGCGGGAGAGAATGTGAAATGGTGCAGCTGCTTTGGACAACGGTCTGGCAGTACTTCCTCAAACAGTTAAACACAGAGTCACCATGTGCCCCGGCAAGTCCTGCCCAAAACAAGTGGAAGCTTGTCTACACAAAAACTTGTCCGAGAACATTTATAGCAGCATTATTCACAAGAGCCAACAAATGGAGCCAGCCTAAATGCCCATCAACTGACAATGGATAAACAGAATGTCCATCCATACAATGGGATATTACTCATCCATAAAAAGGAATGAAGTAGTGACACGTCACAATAGGTTTGCATCTTGAAAACGTTATCCTAAGAAGCCAGTCACACAAGCACACATATGATTGCATTTATATAAAATATCTAGATTAGGTAAATCCATAGAAAGCAGATTAATGGTTGCTTAGGGCAGGGTGACGGGGGCAGGGGGATGATGACAAGAGGGGACAGGGTTTCTTTTTGAGGGGATGAAAAGGTTCTAAAATGGACTGTGGTGATGGCTGCACCCATCTGTGAATACACCAAAATCCACTGAATGGTGCACTTTAAATGAATGAATTCTATGGTATATTAAATAGAGCTCAATAAAGAATGAAGCCAGTTTAAACTTCAACTCAACCACAGTCATTTAAAATCATAATTTAACTGTCAAAAATACATGCTAGAAGTCTTTTCATCCATTTTGCACAATGACACTAAACTCCATCTTCTGCACCAGCAGAAGTCTAATTAAATATGCAACGCTCTACCTTATCATTAATTATTTAATAATATACTATTTTCCTAACGTGTTCCATTAGTGGCCGCTTGTCTCCTCCTCTACCTGTCTGACACAGTTTCACCACAGCAAGCCATCGACAGCCTGAGAGACCTGCGAGGGTCTGGAGCAATACAGACGATCAAGGTAAGGAGGCTGTGTGTTCCTGGTTTAAGGAAGGTGATAGACACAGTGGAGTCCCGTCATCAAGAGGGCAATGAAAACCCAAAGCATTCTGTTAGTCGTATATCACCTGCTCAAAACTTACATTTAAATATAACCTGAATGTCTGAAGAAGTTCACCGTGTTTCTAACAAGCTGATGAAAAATATGACCTTTCCAGTTTACTCTTGCAGGATCTGCCACTGTTCAGTTTTTGCCCATTCAGTCTCAGAATGAATCCTCTTATTTGGAAAAATTGGGAAATTTTTAATTTAATATTTATTTAACTTTTCCAAATGAAAGTATTCCTATAAACTTGGTAGTTTCTTGGCCAGAAAGATCTAGTGAAGATCCTCTCCTATCACCAAAACAGTTAACAAAGGCTAATGAATGACTATAATACAAAAAAAACCCCACAAAGCTATGCTAATTATCCTTTGCTGTGGATAACTAAAATGACAACTTCGCATTTACTTTCCCCTTAACACTTAAAAATCTCTACGGTAGCAGTGCCCCAAGGATATTATTTTGTATTAATGTTCCTGAAAGATCCTGCAGATTTCACTTTATTTCTAGATTTGTAAAGCCAATTTGCCTTCCTTTCCCAAGTACACTGTCTCAGCATTAGAACTAAATCAGAAGATCAGGCACAAGAGTCCTGGCCTTCAGGGGCTTCCTGGGCTTGAGTCCATCTTCCCAGGGTCAGGGGTCTATGGAAGGGCCATGAATGTGAATTATTACAGTAACTGACAAATTCACCAAGCAGTCTGATTCTCGGGGCTTAACTCAGGTCATTCAAAACAATCCACACAGGATCCACTTCACTGTACAGGTTCTGAAAACAGAATTCCCCTTCTTATCTCTTAAAATCCAGGGATCCTTCAAATTCAAGAAGTTTTCAGGTCTCCCTCTGAAACAAAACCAAATGCTCAAACATATCCGACTGTGTGTTTTACATCTTTAATTTTGGAGCAAATTGAGCCCACATTATATGGGCTGTCTGCTGATCACCTCAGCACTCTCTAGCAGACAGGCTTTCCCATTTCTGTGCTGATAAGAGCTGTAGGAGGCAATTTCAACTTCCCGATAACTATGAAAAATGAGATTATCGGCAGAATAAGAATATCCTCCGGGAAACTATTAAAACTCCAAATAAATTATTTAAAGTTTTATTTCACTTATCTGTTAAGATTCGTGTTTTTAATAGACTTACTATGAACATTGTTCCAAATGGATTGTATCATCACAAGAAGCAGCAATCTAGGGCTTCCGTAAATTAAGAAATAGATTTTCTTGAAATATACCATTGTTAATTGCTATAGAAAGTACCCTCTCCTCCCTACTGATACCCCAGAGGAAAATACATTAGCAAAAAGAATGCCTTCACATATTATTTTTAATTTTAATTTGCTGCTGCCAGTAAAAGGATTTTACAGATTTATAAAACATTCATGTGTATTGCATGTTACCTTCTGATTTTTTTTTTTTTTTAGAATTTGGTACTCTACACATTCAGAGAAACCTCTCTAGTAACAAACTATAGAAATGATCCCTGAAAGTATAGTCTTTACCTTCTGATTTTTAAAGCAAGTTTCTTCACACTATATGCAGCTTTATTAAAAGGGGAAACTTCTCATAAGGCAAACACTTCCTTATCCAAAAGGATGTAGAACTGTACTTAGTAATTATTTTTTGATTCCTGATTCCTACTAGTATTGTGACTACTCTGCTAACTAGATTTCTACAATATATTTCAATTATCTTTACTTTTTTCAGCAATATAATTATCTTCATGAGTTTCGGGACAAACTAGCTGCACATCTATCATCAAGAGATTCATTATCAAGATCTGTATCTAGATAAAAAAGAATTTCAAATAACATATATATGACCATGTCTGAAATTTAAGAGCTATTTAACATAATTTGTATGGAAATGAAACTTACCAGTGTCACCAACCCGAATGTAAATGTTTATGTGCAGATAATCCTAAAGTTTTTATTGACAAATCCTGATTGTGTCTCTCATCTCTTATAAATCAAAAAATTGCTATACAATTTTCCTTTTTAGAAATGAACTGGCTTCTCTGGAATATTTTACTTGGAAGTAATGCTGAAACAAGCATATGGAAAAATATTTGACTGCCTACTTTTATTATTTACCACACTTTTACCTCCTTTTACTATGTGTAACTACCGGTGGAACATGACATGGTAATAAGCATAAAAATTGGTTTGAATACCCAAGCTAAAATCAAATAACTTTCACCCTCTATTCCTCCCACATTTCCTCCCATGGTTTTTTCTACTTCATAGACACAAAGTGTGACCGATCCTATGATTCATCTGGTCACCTCCCACCCAACGCTGGATCATCCCCAACAGGTGTTTGTTTAGCCAGCATTTGCTAGAACATTTTCAGATAAGAGGAATTCACTGGGTCAGATAACTGCTCTGTTCCTAGAGCATTCTTTTTTTTTTTTTTTTTTAACCCTAGGAACTACATGCAATGAATTTAATCCCTCTTTCACATTTATGTAAGAAAGCACTTATTGGGGCGCCTGGGTGGCTCAGTGGGTTAAAGCCTCTGCCTTTGGCTTGGGTCATGATCCCAGGGTCCTGGGATTGAGCCCCACATCAGGCTCTCTGCTAGGCGGGGAGCCTGCTTCCCTTCCTCTCTCTCTGCCTACTTGTGATCTCTCTCTCTCTCTCTCTCTGTCAAATAAATAAACAAAATCTTTAAAAAAAATAAAATAAAAATTAAAAAAAAAAAAAAAGAAAGAAAGCACTTATCCACAGATTAACAGTCTCCAATTCTCTCACTCCTTCACCTCACCCCATGCTACGGAATGTCTTTTTGTCTTCAACTGTAATGTTGAGCAGTCAGCACTGTAAACAACATGTTTCAGCCGGCATCGGTGGCTTCAGTGCCACACACAGCAGTCCCTTGGCTGCTGGCGATCACAAAGGTGAACCAAGGGTCACAGGCACTTCCACACAAGATTAAGTAAATGTCACCACATCAAAACTTTGTTTTTGAATAACCATGTAATTGCCAAAAGTTCTCTTTTGTCTCACAGTCTTCTTGCTGCTGATGAACTACTTTAACTTCACTGGGGAAAACTTTAAAACAATTACTGGTGCTGTTTGGGATCTTCAGACCAGAGAACCAGTATGTTCCATAATATAAAATCAGTATTTTAATACTTTCATATATACATTACTTCAGGAATTTGAGATTTTATAAGAATATGAAGGAAGATGGGAGAACCACATAGCCCACCAGTATCTGAATATTTAAACTAGGGGTTTCTTATCTAAGATAATAAATGCCAAAAGTTACAGCAGAAAATTTTTTTAAATAAGTACAGCCTGCAATAACAGACCTCCCTCACAGTTTCAGTACCAAATACAATTTAAAAATCACAGTACTGAAACTGACATTACCAAAATCTCATATTGCTGTCTCTTAATATGAATATAAAGCTTATTCATGAACACTTAAGAAAGTAGAGGGAAGCTATTGGCATGGATTAACCAAATCCTTTAATAATCAACTGAACTTTCAAAGTGGATCCTTCTCTCATTTTTACTGCAAATGCTAGTTAAGTCTTCCATGTTTAAAATGCTTAACAACTTTAATACTAAGCGTCAAAGGAAAACATCAATTATTTCATTAACAGAGAAACATGGAATGGCACTATTCAAAAAAAAAAAATGTAATTTCACACTGTTGGAAAAGTATTTTCTCTACCAAACCTGTAGGACAGACCTCCCTCAAAACAATGGGGGAGAGAAGGCAGAGAGACAACCTAGAGTCCTGGTTACACACAAGCCAGAGTTAGCTACTGAAACTGAATTAACAGAGACTCAGCCATTAACCATAAACTACACAAGGAAACATTTGAAATGGTTTTTATTTAATATTCAAAAGCAAAAGTCAAGCTCTGAGAAGGTAGAACTACTTAAGGGCATGTTCTTTGGACAGTGGTACAGCACCAATCAGGTTAACTCAGATTTTAACAAACCAGGAGCACAGATGGCTAACTACATTCTATGTTTCTCTCGTAGTTTTAGGGTCTACCTAGTCATCGACCTATTATTTAAAAAATTCTCCTCAGGCTACGTGAACATGGTAAGCAAAGAGATTTAAAGGTTTAGAAAACATATCATACAGTAAAATTAACTTATCCGTGTGAAGATGCTCTCTACATCTTCATGTCCACGATGTGCATTCATAAAATTAACGTAGAATAAAACCTTCACTCTAGTCCCACAGATCAGTCACTTTATACGGTTGATACTGTTTCCCAAAACTAAGCAGAACAAGCAGCAGAGCTGTTTACTCCTTTTAGATACTTAGATTCAGGACTCTCCATTTTAATCAAAGGGAATTTGTTCTAAGAAAGCTATTCAACATATCCAGAAACAGAGCCACATTTTTTCTCTTGGCATCACACTAAAGCATTCGTTCAGAATCATCTTCTGAGCTATAACGCTGGAACGAGGGACTCACTAGATGCTGCTCTGACCACAGATCAGAGATTGGTTTCAGCAAAACAGCTTAATTTGGGACTAACATTAGTAGTTTCCCAAAAGGATAAATATGAGTACTTTTATGAACAATGCTTGACAAGTATCAATATATTTATCTTTTCCCTTTGAAAATAGAGTTGGTTTAAAGTATTTTTGCTGTCAAAATTTCTAACTTACAATTATACCATACAACTGATTATTGAGATGCACATCTATGCCTGTTGAATGACATATAAATAATAAATGACATGAATACTTTTAAATACAGATTATTTGAGTGTGATACAACATCACCCTGCTGACGTAGCCACACCTAAAATGAAAGCTCACACCCCCACAGGGTGTAAGATACACAGAAGTCTTTATTTGCACCATGGCAATAATATTCCGTGAATACCGTTCATAAACATATAATTGGAAGAAAAGAGAAATGCTTTAGCAAGGAAAATACTTCTCTAGTTTCAGAGTGTATCTACATGTCTATCTCCTCTCCATGCACACATCTGACATATTTTCAAAACATGTTGATCTGAAGAGCAGAGAAGAGCTCTATGAGAGCTATCAGCATGAATGCTTCTCAGGCCAAATATACTGAACAGGCTTTTTTTTTTTTTTACAATTTTATTTATTTATTTGCCAGAGAGAGAGAGGGAGCACAAGCAGGGGTAGTAGCAGGCAGACGGAGAGGAAGAAGCAGGCTCCCTGCTGAGCAGGAAGCCCAATGCGGGGCTCGATCCCAGGACCCTGGGATCATGACCTGAGCCAAAGGCAGACACTTAACCGACTGAGCCACCCAAGCACCCCTCTGAACAGGCTTTAAAGGAGACACATACCACAAACTACCATGTACTGTGTTACAGATCCCCAGATCTGATCTTGACTGCTAGGTCAGGCTGTTCATGGTATAACCCTTGAGGCTTCTCATATGCTTTCATAATACTTGACACATGTCAAAAGCAACTGTCTGGTCATTTCCTATCACTTCCCCCCTTCCATGAAAAATAAACCAAACTTCAAACAAATTAGCACTCCATCCATCACCTGGGACCCAACTTTCCTCAACCATGGGACAACTGGATGATACCAGTTAAGCACTGTGAAAATCATTAAACATCATTAATAAGTTTCTACCCCTAAACCTCCTTAGCACTGAAGGGACATATTCCTGATATACTATTATTACTCCATAGAAAAACTGCTAAAGAGACTACATTTATTATTTGAGATTTTTAATTCAGGAGAATCTGTAGTATCATAACAAAGAATTGTCAGTATAGATACAAACCACAGTGTGGTATACTAATGGTTTCTGGAAGCTGGAAAACTCTTCAAGATAAATCAAAGCACATAAGAGCAAAAGCAATTGTAACAAGGAAAAAAAATTACCTACGTAAACAGCTGTCACTACACAGGGAACAGGGTGGTAAAAGCTGGAAGGGTTAGGAACCCAGGCTAACTATGCCACAGCTGGACCTAAAGGAACAGAACACGAGGGCTGCCCCAACCAGATTAATGGCAGGCACAAAACAGATTCCAAACAAGGAAAAGAGCCAGTAGGATATGCCTAATGCAAGTACTTTGTTTCTACTTCCTCCTGGCGAGTGATTTAAGTTCCTAAAATATCAAAGGGGGCAGATTTTTTTTTTTTTTTTTTTTGAGCTTCCAGGTACTCAATCTTTTAATCACTTACATGCCTACAAACCAACAACCTACCACTGAGATGGGTAAACCTCACTGGCAGTCAGCCACCTTTGAGGAATCAGCTAAGGACTATGTATCTAATTTTGGAAGCATGAGAAGGTGGCTTCCACAAATCGCAGCCAGTAAACCTTGCAGAATTTTGGAGAATATTCTGGAATACATTATTACAAGGAGATGTGTTAAAACTTATAAAAGAAAGTAGTGCTTGCTAAGAGACAGCAAGGGCTTGTGAAAATACTTTGACAGGAATGTTAAAGTAATGGCCCCAAGAAACCTATCTGGACTTGGCAAGGTCTCTCATGATCAGAAGTATTTGTGAACCAGAAAGAAAAATGAGGAGTGGGTGCTGACATAATTAGCTGGATTAGAAACTGAATGACTGCTCAAACTCTGAGCACAAATCTTCAGTGCCTAGCAACTGGCCAATGAATAATTTTCTACATGAACGGACCCAACAGCCAGATCCCTCCAGATGTCCTCCAGACCATAAAACGTAAGGTCTTTAAAGCTTCTCTCGTTATGAAACGGTGTGGCTCTCCTCACTCTTCTGAGTCTACATCCTCTTCTTCAGCACGCTCACCCTGTCACGCGATCCCAAATGTTAACATCTACTCTCCCAAAGGTGGGGAGGCATTTTCTCTGCTGAGAATTCAACAGCATCTAATTCAAAGAGCTCTCAGAATAAGAATTCCAGAGACTCATCCATCAAACTCCCATGAGCATTATGTGGTTTTCTTTCTCTGATCTTTTAAGAACTTCTGAACCACTTACACTATTTTCAATTGCCTTAACTACCTCATTCCAAATAAAGCCCAAGAATTCTTCCCCAAACATGCAAGCCATAATTTACCTGCCTTATAAGCAGCAATAAAAAGTCAAATTTAACAAGTTATTTTTCCTTGAAACCTGCTGTTTCAGAAAGGGGGGAATATTTTTAACATTTTAAGTCTCACAATAACTTTTTAAATTGGTTAAGAAAAATGATGATGCTGTGCCATCAGTGTTTCTAAGTCTTGTCAAGTGGTGACAGAGGGTAATGTGCTTTTAGCCATTTAAAAATACTCCTTTTTAGATGCAGACATGATATTTAAAAAAACAACAACACACGCACATACACGATATCGTACTCTACTATTTTTTTTAAAAACTGACAGTAATATGTCTTTATTATGGATTAAGCAAGTGTAAGAAATAGCTATTTGTAATCTTAAAACAATGCACTGAAAATAAGTTAATTTCAGAGTTTTATTGTATTGCACTAAAGGAACAGCAGGACGGTTATACAATGTTCTCTCATTCAGTTTTGAAAATCTAAAGCACTTGCAAATTCTTAAGAATACCTTTACCACCAGATTAGAACAGTAGGTATAATAACCAATTTCTTATTAAGTGATATCTTACAAATTAAAACACATTTAAAATAGCTTTAAATGCATTCTTCACAAGTAATTCAGCATATGTTTTTATATCATGTTCACTTATGCTTAAGAATTAAAGCAAGTATATTACTCTGATGGAAATATGGGAAATCTCTCATTCATGCAATATACAGGGATAATATTCAAGTTGAAGGGGAAAAAATCCCACTCTTCTTATTTTGTAATGTGTCCATATATAATCACATACATGATAAATGAGGAAACCCATGAAGTTTCCCACAAGTCAGATATATATTTTCAGTTCATCAGAAGCACCTGATATCTACAGCTAATTTATAATTAGACGGCATTTCAATAAACCAAAATGAGCCCTACAAGTTCCTATATATAACAAAAGCTTCCAATGGACTAAGGATAGTCAATAATTAATGCAATCATACAAGGGATTATGGCTGTTCCTTAAGGAGTGCAAGTTCATACCTGTCAATACCAGAGGTAATCATTTTATATTAATTTATACGTAATTCCATTTAAATTCTTTATCCGTGTATAACATATGAAAACAGTCTTTCCACAAGCAAAAAATGTGGAAACATTTAAAAAATAAGGAGTCATTTTTTTAAAGTAACTGATCAGATTCCATAGGCTCCTCTTGGAAACAGGACCTTGCTGGATGGAACCCCTTCCTTTGGTGGCTTTTTGCATGCACTTACTGGGCCAGTTCCTCTGTGTGTTGTTCTAAGAGCTCACCAAAACATAGATCATGCTGAAAAGAAGAAAAAGCCTATTAATTCAAACGTTCTAACTAGAAAAACTAAAAACACCAAAAAGCTGAGTCTGCTTCACACAGCAAACCGGTGTATAGTATCACGCCGCCGCAGAAAGTGAAAAGACCAACGACCAACCAGTTCGCAGTATGATCTCAGTGTGCCTTTATGGACTTCTGCTTAAGGTAGGACTTGGCTCAGTGCGTGTGCTGTGGTTGTCCCCTATTTCTTTTCCAATTTTAGCAAGTAGAACAGCACAGCTGAAAGCTTAATAGGGGACCAGAGCTTAGAGAAGCAATCCAAACAGTACACTGCTCCGGAGTTGTCTAACAATAGCAGCGAGCATCTCCGGAGGGCTCACGTCATGCCGGGCATGATCTTTTATGTACATGACCTCGCTGAGTCCTCCAAGCAGTCCCAGGAGGTGGGTGCCATTATTATCCCCATTTTACAGATGGGAATGGTCAATTAAGAAACCTCCCCATTAGAGAAAGGCTCTAAACAATAGCAACGGGGCTGACAAAGTGCACAAATGAGCAAAATAAAAATAACCATTTAATTCAGGGCAATTTTACCAGAATGATGTGGGAAAGGCATGCTTCAAAAGCACGGATCTCTATGTGGAAATACAAAGCAAAGGGTTGTGTAAACTCAATTAACAATTTAAAGCAGAAATGAAATGACCTAGTGCCACCATCTCCTGGTGAAAATTTTCCCTCAACTGTACATCTCCGATATTATCACTTATTCAATGATTCATTTCTTCCTTTCAACAAGTATGTCTTTTTTTTTTTTAATTAAGTAGGCTCCACAGCGAGCATGAAGCCTAACATGGGGCTTGAACTCATGACCCTGAGATCAAGACCTGAGCTGAGATCTAGTCAGACACTTAACCAGCTGAGCCACCCAGGCACCCCTCAACAAATACATCTGAAGTGTCTGCTATATGCCAGCACTGTTCTAGGCATTTGTTAAAGAAACTGAAAAAATGAAAATTAACAGGAAATGAAAATGACACCTGGCATTTCACTTTTCAGAACTTACTATTTTTGTTTCATAAATGAGCATCTGCAAATGCTCTAAAGTCTACTCATTTTCACAATTAAAACCTCTAAAAGCATAAACATACCTTTTTCATAAATTTCAGTCTCATACTTCATTGTTTTCCATAATGGAAACTTATATGAAATAAAAAGAAATAAGAATATAAACCTACCATCTAATACTTAGCAAGTTTTCAAGTAACAAAAAGGAGAGGGGAATAGGAAGATGCTAAATGATTACAATTCCATCTTACACAGCCAATTTTCTTCATAGTTTGAAAATCAAGGGGCGCCTGGGTGGCTCAGTCTGTTCGGTAACTGGAGACAGCAGCTGTGTATATGTGTGACTACCTGCACGGTGTTCTACACACAGAAAGTGCTTTTTCAAAATAAAGAGGGGCGCTGGGTGGCTCAGTCGGTTAAGTGTCTGCCTTTGGCTCGGGTCATGAGGGATCGAGCCCTTCATCGGGCTCCCTCTCCCTCTGCCTGCCGCTCTGCCTACTTGTGCACTCTCTCTATCTCTCTGTCAAATAAATAAATAAAAACTTTAAAAAAAAAAAAAAAAAGAAAGAAAAGAATCAGGTGGAATGTCCTCTGGTTGAATATATGATAATAAAATGAGAAAGTATATTTATGTGGCTTAAAGAAATCTAATTCCACACTTGTGTCCTTTTCTCATTTTAATGAGAATCTACAGGACATCTAGGGTGGTGGTTCTCAACCAGGGCTGGTTTTTGCCCCATCTGGCACCATCTAGATACAGTTTTTGTCTTGGTGACCAAAGGAGGTACTGCTGGCGTCTAGTGGGTAAAGGCCAGGGACACTGCTCGAAACCCCGTAGTGCCCAGGAGAGCCCCCACAACAAAGATTTATCCAGCCCAAAATGTCAATAGTGCTGAGGTTGAGAAACCCTGAACTAGAGGAATGATATGAGTCCATCATGGAATAAAGGGAGAAGAATCAATAACTGCAACATCATATAGGACAGATCCGTTTTTCATTCAGCCCATTCAGGTCAAGCAAGCCAGAAAATAAAGGGTAGAGCATACAGTTTGTAAAGAATGACAAAAAAATCAAACATCATCTCAAAATAGACAGTGAAGCCAAGCAAACATTTTTTGGCAAACTCACACTTTTTTGCAATCCTCTCAAGGCCATCACTTTGCCAGGAGAATGAGGATTATCCTTCACTGACTGACTATGTCCAAAAATTTAGGAAGCAGCTCCCCTGCCCAAAATTTTTACCTCTGATTGCACACCAGCTGGCCGCCTTGACAAGTACCAGTTTATAATCATAGTCAGTGTGCGTGCATTTGGGGCATGCACTGCGCCATTACCAGTCTCCACCATGCAAGACACTGAGTTCTTCTTTAAGTGGATTTTAAGGTGTTAAGACCATAATACCTATAGACTTTTTTGGAAGCAAAAGGAAATCATATATTCATTTTATTTTTAAACTTACCCGTATAGGTAGTAAAAAAATGCTAGAAGATAAAAAGCTAATTTGCACCAGCCTTCTTTCTGACAATAAGCTAAAATGTCTGCATTCATGATGGTTGTAGGGTCATAGAGTCCCGGTCCACTCATCACTGGTCTACTCATATACCTGTAATAAACACAGTCAATTAGCCGTTCCAAATGGGAAGACAACCTTTAAGATGGGAAGGAGGGGTTTTCTTCTCCAGTAACATTTGTTGCAATGAGAGGTGGTCCACACAGGGAAGAGTAACTTTAGTTCTAGGGTGGAGTTCTTTCCTCTTATCATCTTAATTTTAAAACAAGAGCCCCTATAAGAGATCAGCACAGTTAAACAAGTCCTATCTGGTCTCCCCGACAATTTCATAAACACAAGAAAAAGAAAAATAACTGTAAAAATGAAGTGAGATTTTTCTTCCTTTTAATAACTTTTTAACATAATTTCAGGCTTACAGAAAAGGTGCAAGAACACGTCACCAAAATATTCCAAATGCTCACATTAATCACACAGCTTTACCCTTCTCTTTTTAGTCTTACCTCCAAATATGCACACATTTTTTTTACAAAACAGATGTGATACCATCAGTTACAGATGTGATACCACTTTACACCTAAACACTTCTTAAGTATATTTCCCAAGAGCAATGAGATTTTTAATATTCCCATTAAAAAAAAAAACAAAAAAACCCTCTAGGGGCGCCTGAGTGGCTCACTGGGTTAAAGCCTCTGCCTTCGGCTCAGGTCATGACCCCAGAGTCCTGGGATCGAGCCGCGCATCAGGCTCTCTGCTCCGCGGAGATCCTGCTTCCTCCTCTCTCTCTGCCTGCCTCTCCGCCTACTTGTAATCTCTGTCTGTCAAATAAATATATAAAATCTTAAAAAAAAAAAAAAAAAAAAAAGCTCTAACTCTATTATATAGATCAGACATAACTTTTAGTAGTTATGAAATGTGAATATATTTTATAAACAACCAAATTTAAAATCATAAACATGGAGAAAGAAGTTAGACACCCTGTACATTTTGAATTATGTGAAGTTCAAAGATGGGCAAAACTTACACAAGTTGACAGAGGTCACTGCTGTCCCGGGGAGGTACAGGGGTAACTGACAGGGATAGGGCTTCAGACTTATGTACACTATTGTATGTAAATTAAAACTCACTTTTTGAAAAACTCCTTTAAAGGGTAACAAAGTAAGCACCATAAATGGTATTGAAACAGTGATTTGTTCATCTGCTAGATTTTTAAAATAAATGCCAACCATTTTTCAGTTTTCATTTAGGTGACTAGCATGCAAGATAACTGTATCAACCATAGTATAATTAAAATATAACTAGGTAAAGTATTAGAAATATATCTAAATATTACCTCCAAATATGATATGCCAAGAGGGGCATATTGAGACCCAGCGTAAGCCACTCTGCTGCACAAAGAAACATGACACAGAAGAAAGCGTGGATGAGGTACTCTGGGAGTACAAGCTGGAAGAAAAATACAAGCCAGTTATCAAAATGCCTTGGCAGTATGTCAAATGCTAACTTGAAAGCAGGTGGCAACCAAGTGTCCATAATGAAAAAAAATTCACTGCTTTCTAAGAATCAGGCCCGAAAGATGGTACTGAGGTCTGTTTCCATATTTAACTTTTTACCAAAAGCAGAATTACAAGCAAACTGTCCAGATGATATGGAAAAATAGAACCTAAAATTTAAAACTCATATTCTTACAGTAACAGGTTAAATTACACAAAGTTACTACCCAGACAGTTCAGTTATTTGCTGATCACTTGGAATACTTTTTCTTTCCACCATTCAGTAATGATAAAAATACAAAAAGGAGGTATCTGGTCACATGCAACATGATAAAAAAAATCCACAAAACAAAACTCCCTTTCAAAATATTTTACACATTAGTGTTTTAAAGCTTTTAACAGAAACCAGGAATGCTACATAAACAATATTTAGCAAACCACATCACATTATCACAAAAGTAATTTTTCAATGGAAAGCCAAAAGCCAATAATCTCAGCACAGTCGGGGGGGAAAGAATACTAATATACACAGATGCAAACAATGTGCATTCTGCAATGTAGGAGGGAAAAGACAGTTCTGAACCATAAAATTGAAATTTTCCCGGTTCCTGAGCTCCAATTCTAACATGGCTTCCTGCTTCTTTAAACCTGCTTTCCAGTGAACTTCTACAGACACAGCAGACCAGGAGACACTCAGAACTCAAAAACAAAATGATTTTTTTTTTATTGTAGGTGGTACTAAATGAGAAAAATTAATTCAAGCAAAATGCTTTTTATAATATGACCAAAAATTCATGCTTTATTTTTAATAAATCTTTTTCATCCTAAAGACTTCATTCAGCCTAATGACTCTGTTAAATGAAAGTCCCAAACTTTTCATTGCAAGTTTAAGCTAAATAACTTCCTGCAAGTCACAGACACAGAGCCAGCTTCTCAAATGACTGTATCATACCAAAGTAAAATTATATGAATCCTCAACATCATCAGATCATTCCTGAGAGGAAACCGTTGCTGTATAATTACAATTGTACTACATATTCAAGCCCACTTTATAATACTCCCAAGTCACTTTTTCCATTTCAAAGCTGTAAAGCAAAGTTTTTTAATGAATAATATTTTAAATGAAATTCCAGTAAAACCAACTAATCTATATTACTAACCAGGTATCTTCTACAAACTTAAGCAATATAATAACAAAAGATAAACTCCGCATATGTATATAAACTTGTAAATAATACGAACCATTAAGCCACCATGTAATTAAATCAAAATCAAACATCTGCAAGAAAACAAGAAAATGTCCACAGGAAGTCTTTGAAACACAAGAACTACAACCAGGACAAACCAAGAAAAATAAATATTATAGTAGGAGTTCCACTAGAGCTGTTTATAATGCTAGTTTAAATTACAGGAGTTTTCTTTACAATATAATAAGTCTATCTCAGCTCTCCAAAGCCAAGTGATAGCTAATACAAATCATCATTCAAGTTTTCATCCTACACTTCCAGACTGAGATATGGGGAGAAAATTATTTTGAATGCACAATACCTATGGCTCTTAAACAATATACTTTAATAAGAGTGAGAATACGGATAATCTGCAACTCTTCCAGTTCTAATATGAAACACATGCCACACTCCTTTCTCCTCAAAAACATCCAGAAACTTTTATAATGCATCTCTTATAAAAACCAGTCCACTCCAATCATTCTTTAATGGTGAAATTTCCCCGTAAGTGGCACAAAAATTGTTCCATTTAGGAACCAATGTTTACCCAAGAGCTAGTACCCAAAAAAATTCCTCATGCAAATATGGCTGAAATGATAGTACTTAAATGCAAATCATAATATTCTCTAGTTAAGGCTCACATTTTTAAAAATAATATTTGTCTTCCCCCATACTTTGGCAGAATTGTCAAAACAAATTTTAAATCGGGAAAACTGTCAGATGCACTGCTAGTAAGCCAATTATCGGCACCCTATCCAAACACTAACTTGTGCTGTTGCAAAAACTTCCTTCTAATCTATGTAGCATTAGGAGGTCCTAAGCACATGTATTTTTTTAAGTGAGAATTTCCTCCCATGAAGGAGAGTCAGAAATCACACATATGTAAAAATTAAATTAGTCCCTCTTAAACTTACCGTAAATTAGGGAAATACCAAAGCATGAGTGTAAAAATCCAGTTGTCTGGGTTCAAATGCTGGTTCTACCTTAGCTGTGTGACCCTGCTGGTATAGTGCTTCAACCCTGCTAAGCCGCAGCCTATCCTCCTATTCAAGAGAATGGCAATACGCGTACCCTTTAGGCTGGTCATGAGCACTGAATGAAAAAGCTCAAGGAAAGCACAGCGCCTGTTGCCTAGGAAAGCCCTCATCTGATTTCAGCTCTTATCATCCTCATCATCGTTTGCTTATTTTAAGTAATGAGAAGCCAAAGAAGACAGAATACTATTAATGAACAAATGTCAAAAAAAGAAATTTTGGTTCCTTATTCTCTTGGTAACAATCAGTTTCAACAGTAGGTTAAGACACTTTACAATCAACCTTATTACTTTCCAATGAGAAAGCAGATTCTTCACCTATTTTATTTCGTAAGAACAGAGAAACAGGGGCGCCTGGGTGGCTCAGTTGGTTAAGCAATTGCATTCGGCTCGGGTCATGATCCCGGAGTCCTGGGATCGAGTCCCGCATCGGGCTCCCGGCTCCATGGGGAGTCTGCTTCTCCCTCTGACCTCCCTTCTCATGCTCTCTCTCTGTCTCTCAAATAAATAAATTTAAAAAAATAAAAATAAAAAAGAACAGAGAAACAGCTAGTAAGTTAATACTTTTAATTGTCATCAAGACATCAAGTCTTACTGTAGCGGTTCTCTAGAGACAAACTAAAAATCCATCGCATCACTCCTATTTATAGAGGAAACAATGATAAAGTAGCACACTCACTTTAAAGACCCCTTTCTAAATAAGATCCCTTTGGTGTGCTAGTGTCTTATAGTTTTACACAACTAAAGCCTACACAAGTTCTCATCTTAAGTAATTTTTAAGATAAATTATTATATTCTATTTCTTGGAGACATACCCACGGTCTTCTTACAAACAACCTTTCAGCTTCCGACCAATTAGGCAAAATCAAACCTACAGGTTAAAGGAGAATCTTCCTAAATGAATAAACTGAATGAAGCCAAAAATATATACAAATCCCTAAGCACAATGGAGCCATGTTATAACGAAATCCATCAGAGCTCAGAACTTAGTGTAAGACAAGTCTGGCTGAGAAATTTAGAATGGATCTATATTAGAAATAACTATGTAGACATTTGTAGACCAACTGTTATCCACAAAATTCTGGCAGCGTGAGTCCAAAGGTCAGCACGACTGATTCCAGAGCCTAAGGAAAGAGCTATCCACCTAAAAGGTTCTGAATAAACATCACTGAAAGAGTGAATGATTAATTCCAGAATAGACATAACAAAAGATAAAAGCAGACATGGTACTGAAGACTCCACTTTGGGACTATCTCCCAATAAGTCACAACAGAAAACCCATCTTACCATCTATAAAAGTCATTTTCTGTTAATCAACTTTCAAACACTGCACCAAATAATTTAATATAAAAGTGCCTATGGCTATAACATTTTTAAAAATGCATAAGCATTTAACAGCTTTCCCTACTTGACTGGGCCAGCAAGCAAACATTTGCATAAAATGCAGAATTTCATGAAATCATAATCCTCAACAGGCATATGAACAAGCACACCAAACAGAACATTTTACAAATACAAATGCCCTAACCCTCCCCATGAAATGAATGTAGCATTAAAACATTAAACTAAAAAGCAGTACACACCTTTAACGCAATTTTGACTCTTTTAATCTTTTTGACCTTTTCAACTGTCTTTGGCCGACAATGTAAAAAGCAGATTGGAAGAATGTTAGTACGACAGCTGACAAGATCACTGGCAGATTAATAATAGAACAGTCAAGCAGGAAAAAGAGTATTTCTGTAAATCCTGCCTACTTCAAAAAGAACAAATATGTCATGCCACTGAGAATATTGGCCATTTTCAAATTATATTAAGAGCAAAAACAGTTTAAAAATCTAAAGAAAAATCCTATATTATAACTTACAGGATTCAGGGTATTACACTGGTCTATAGGATTCTTGTAATCAGTCTTCAGTTCATCAAAAGCTATAATCTAAAATAAAATTAAAGTTAGTTAGGACCTTTAATAAAAAGCAGCAACAAACTTGCCTCATCATCAAATGATAATTGAATAAAGTTAATAAAACAAAAGCAAAAGTATACCAATACTACATGTACCAATTTACAGTAAATTCACCATGTCCTAATAAATAACTAATACCATTTAAATGATCTGGTATCACTGTGATAAATATCTTCAATTTTCAATTTTTCAATGACTCTATTCAAATTATTTTCTCTTCTTAAAATGATCTTTTCTATCAAAACTCGTCATCCTAGGGGGCCCTGGTTGGCTCAGTGGGTTAAAGCCTCTGCCTCCGGCTCAGGTCATAATCTCAGGGTCCTGGGCTCTCTGCTCCGCGGGGAGCCTGCTTCCTCCTCTCTCTCTCTCTGCCTGCCTCTCTGCCTACTTGTGATCTCTGTCAAATAAATAAATAAAATCTTAAAAAAAAAATTTGTAATCTAAAAACCCTCTTCCTACATCAGCTCCACTCTGCAGGTTTCCCTGACTCCTTGGGGCAGAAATAATTGCATACATGTCTAACAGCCCCAGAGCAGAGAGCTTTATGATACTACCAATATGGCATTTCTTCCAGTGGAGTATCTGTGTACAGGTTTGTGTGTCCCTTGGGGTGAAGTTTGTTTTTTTTTTTTAAAGATTTTATTTATTTATTTGACAGACAGAGATCACAAGTAGGCAGAGAAGCAGGCAGAGAGAGAGAGAGGAGGAAGCAGGCTCCCTGCTGAGCAGAGAGCCCGACACGGGGCTCATCCCAGGACCCCAGGATCACGACCTGAGCCGAAGGCAGAGGCTTTAACACTGAGCCACCCAGGGACCCCCCGGTGAAGTATTTTTAATCATTTGTGCATGCCCCACCCACATCAGAGCTCAGTGGGACACTAGAGATGGACTCACATGCTTCAGTTTGTTCCCACTGTGCCCAAATACATACATTTCAAAGTCCTGCTTCAATAGGGAATAACAAGAAATGGCCTCAGAATAGAGGAATACCAGGCCTGGACTGCCACACAGAGTAGTGCAATTTCTGCATAGGACAGAAGGCCAGGATGGAAGCTCAAAGCCAGCCTGAGCTCCTGCTGCCAAGCACCCTGGCATTGGCCCTACATCAGGCTCTGCACGGAGAAGCATGTCTGCGTGGGCAGGAGGATTTTCCTAATTCTTCTGCCCCAAGAGGCATCTTGTTCTAATGCACCTAATGGCATCATAGAAGCAAGAGCTACCCCGTTCAAGGCCATGATAAAAGTCATCCATCTAACCTCCTTCTGGGTCCTATGCACATCTCCTACACTTGAGGGTGATTTCCCGAGGTCACCAAACTAAAGACTGAAGAAGGATAACCCAGGTAAGACCAACTTCTCACAGTAAGAGGAGTCAAACAGTTATAAATGTGGTAACAGGAGAGATCTCATCCACTTATGAAAAATATGAAAAGATTGTTTCTGTCTACACTCTGGAGAAATGTGGCTGTAAAACAGGGTCACTTAATGCACAACTTCAAAGTCAAAATGTATTAAAAATCAAAATAAGGGCAACACACCACTTTGTGGTACTTGGTCAGATGTCAAAATAAGAAGCCATAGGCACCAAGTTTATAGGAGAATTATTTTAGTTGCTGTCACTGGTCACGCAGGAGATAGAGAACTCAGTCTGCCTTTCCACTTGTGAATTAGGAATAGTATCTTCGTGTGTGAGGCTGTGTTACTCAATATTACCAGTAATCAATGGAGTTCCATATTCCTAGCTTTTACTATGCTGGTTTATTTACCTGTTAAAGTTCTTCACTTCATAAAAAGATGGTTGTTGTTTTTTAATTTCTAGAATTTTACAAAATGAACCAAGCTGACCAAATAAAAATTCTAACTAAAATAGGAATAGAAAAACATAATTAGACATCAAGATGTAAACTCCATGACAATTTTGCTGTACTGGCTGCTATGTCCCTAGCCGGGGCACATACTTAAATGTTCAATCAATATCTATTGAAGGAAAGGGACAGAGGCGAGTCGGGGGGGGGGGTGGGGGAGGGGGCTGGCTTAAAAAGAATACAGAACTTACCAAAAGGCATTTGCCTTTGTTAATGAAACCTAACATTTATAAATGTTAAAAATATAAATGTAGGGGCACCTGGGTGGCTCAGTGGGTTAAAGACTCTGCCTTCGGCTCGGGTCATGATCCCAGGATCCTGGGGTCGAGCCCCACATCGAGCCCCACATCGGGCTCTCTGCTCTGTGGAGAGCCTGCTTCCTCCTTTCTCTCCGCCTGCCTCTCTGCCTACTTGTGATCTCTGTCAGATAAATAAATAAAATCTTTAAAAAAGAAAAAATAAATAAATGTACAACTAGAAGATACTAATTTCTGATTACTTATGGATATTATTAACCAAATACCTGACATTTGCTGTGTGATATATCCCCAATGCATCTTAGTAATAAAGTTCAAAGTAAGGACTCTCATCGCAAATAAAATTACTTGCCTATAGTAAGATCCAATTTAATAGCAGAATATAAATCTTATGTTTTAAAACTAACTCTTTTGACTCGACATTTTCTTCAGGTGACCTCAAGGGATCTTTTAACAGGTATGTTACTATATAAGCTTCCGTTTGAGCACTATAAGCTGGACTTTTCAACTCTTCTGTAAAGATTAACCTACTGGTTTTCGTTATCTTTAGTGACTGTGCATCTGGACAAAGATATTCACAAAAGTCTCACAGAAGTGTTAAGGCAGAACAGATATATACCTAAAGCTAACAAACTATGCAATTCAGAATACCTTCAAATTTGATGCATGTCTTTAGGGAATGACTTCTGTTCAAACAAACCTATGCTCTTACATCTACTCTCCACAGAGTATCAATCACGTGAACTAGGAGTAAACTGACAGATGTAACCATTAGCACAAAAAAAATCCTCCATACAATGATTAATGTAAACAGGATTCTTTGAATTTCTATTTGAAATTTCCAAAATGAGTTTTCTGATACTTAAATGACGTAAGAAAATAAACTGAAGGTTATGTAGTTAATAGAAAAATCAAAATTATATACTTTAGAGTTTTCAATCTGTTCCCAAAGGATGCATAATCATCTGAACTATGAAGAAATCCCTAAGGATAAAAGCTCTCAATTAATCTGTGGAGTATAAATGAATTTTTAGAAATTCTATAATAGGACTTAAAATTATCAGAAACATTCTCATTTCAACACTGAAACTAAGTTACCCACTTTTAAAATTTATTTTTTATTATTTTTTTAAGATTTTATTTATTTGAGAGGGAGAGAAGGGGACGGAGAGAGAATAAGCGGGGTGAGGGGCAGAGGGAGAAGCAGACTCCCTGCTGAGCAGGGACCTCCACACAGGGCTCGATCCCAAGATCCTGGGATCATGACCTGAACCAAGGGCAGATGCTTAACTGACTGAGCCACCCAGGTGCCCCAAATTACCCTTTTTTTTTTTGCAGTTCAGATTTTCCTTAAGCCAAACAAACAGGTTCAAAATGTAAACAAAGCCATCCACAGCTTTCTGGCTTAAAATCCTCATGTCTCAAAAAGACAAAGAGTACCCATCAAGCAGGAAATGACTTAAATTCACATCTACAAATGGAAGGGAGCCACACATTTCAATTCCACCACGGGCTTACTAAAGTGGAGCTAGTTTGCATTCCAAATTATCTTTATTTATTGTTCTTCCACCAAAGAGCCTAAACTGCTCTTAATTTATTGGTTCCTACTCACAAGTGTTTTGAGGGAGCAGTTACTGAACAGCTTACCTAAGCATTCCCCACTATACTGCAGTTAGGTTCTAAAATAATTGCAAACACAATCACACTCTTTATCTAAAGAGAATAATTTATGGTTATCATTCTACATTTGAATTTTTTTTTTTTTAACACAAGACACTGCTGCCATTTAAATCATTCCGCCAGGCTATGTTCCCTAAGAAATCCTTGTTATTGGCATGATGAAACCTGACTTAAAATGTACATGAATGAACATGTACAATCAAAAGACTGGGGTCCCTGGTGGCTCCGTGGGTTAAGCCTCTGCCTTGAGCTCAGGTCATGAGCTCAGGTCATGATCCCGGGGTCCCGGGATCGAGCCCCGCATCGGGCTCTCTGCTCAGTGGGGAGTCGGCTTCCCCCTCTCTCTCTGCCTGCCTCTCTGCCTACTTGTGATCTCTGTCAAATAGATAAAATCTTTAAAAAAAAAAATCATTCAAAAGACTAATATTCCAGAAGCCACTAAAAGAACATGAGGAGGGCGAAGCAAATATAAGATACACTTTTAGTGAATGCTGACTTCCAGAAGGCTGCTTCTAATTTTGTGCTAGAGAAACAAGAATCCTTAAAAATCTGTTGTAGAGGGACGCCTGGGTGGCTCAGTTGGTTAAGCAGCTGCCTTCGGCTCAGGTCATGATCCCAGCATCCTGGGATCGAGTCCCGCATCGGGCTCCTTGCTCGTCAGGGAGCCTGCTTCTCCCTCTGCCTCTGCCTGCCATTCTGTCTGCCTGTGCTCGCTCTCTCTCCCTCTCTCTCTCTGACAAATAAATAAATAAAATCTTAAAAAAAAAAAAAAAAATCTGTTGTAGAACTGTCACGAGGAACTTACTTGTTCCTTACAGACACCAGTAAGGATGTGCTTCTAACCTGCAGCAAGATGTGAGTAAAAAGAAAGAAAAGAGAAAACAAAAAACTGCCCTGGGGAAGTTTAAGATTTGTGAGCATTTTCGAAATCAAATTAAAACTACCTCTACTGAACCCAGCTACCCTGAAGACGGGCAGCTAGGAAGAGTGTCTCTCGAGAAACTCTGGCGGTCAAAGTATGATTTAGGGGGAAAGTTTGGAGACGCAGTCACCAAAGTGATGAATCAATCTGCATCAAAGTTCACAAGGGAACAGAATCCGGAAAAGGGGGCGTTCTACTCAAAGAGCGCCCAACAAGTGCTGAAAAGAGAGTTGGAAATTCATCTAAAGTAGGCTATCCGATCTCATCTGAGCCACACTCCGGCAGAAACCCGGAAAGAAAGACAATGTGATTAAATAACAGTAACCGGCAAACTTCGTTCCCGCTAAGCACGCAGCATGCCTCCGTGCGCCCTTGACATCCTCCCCGGGGATGCAGCGTCTGGGGCCGGCTAAGGTCCGCGCGGGAGAAGCGCTGTCCCGCAAGGGCCCCCGCAGGACCGCGGCCGCCCCACCCATCCAGTGAGGAGTAGCGGCGCGCGCGGCCTGCGAGGGGACACAGCGGGCGCATCCATCCATCGGGCCACCGCAGCCTGGACCCGCAACCCCCGGACCTGCAGCCCCCGGCTCGCAGACGGAATTCTCATAGAGCCCGCACCGCGCGGCCTGCCTCGCTTCGGCCCCGTCGCCCGGCGCGCGCACCTCTGCGGGCCGTGGCCGCCCGGACCGCCGACCCGGGGCGAGAAGAGGCTGCGCCGCCTCCTCGCCCTTCTTCCCCCGGCCCCGGCTACTCACGTGCCAGATGGCGAAGAAGATAAGCGCGGCGGTGAGCAGCAGCGCCAGCATATAGCAAAAGGCCGCGAACGTGAACGCCATGGCCGGGAAAGAGGAGCAGGGAGCAGCGCCGGTGCCAGCGGAGAAAGGCGGCGCAGGGCCCTCTGGGTAAAACCATTCACTTCCCCCGGCCGCAGCCACGACCGCCGCCGCCGCCGCTGCCGCCGCCACGGCGCCCGCCCTCCCTGCGCGCCTGCGCACCAGCTGAGGTGCGCCTGCGCCCTCTGATGGCCAAAGCCTGCGATGCACTTACATTGTCCGCGCCCCTGACTGATTTTTCTTTCCTTTCCTCGTTTATTCTTTGAACAAACATTTATTGAATGAGTGCCTAGTATGTTTCAGGCGCCGTGCTTCTCCTTTGAGATACAAAGATGAGAAACATAGTTCTTGCGCTGAAAGAACTTAGTATAGTGCCGGAAACGAACGCTTAAATAAATCTTTATGGTATTACAACCCTGTTAACTCAAGTCTGCGGCTCGTGATGAAAGGTCAGAGAAGGGCATCCATCCCGTTCTGCAGCGTTCAGAGCAGGATTCCTGGAGTATCCGTTTCTTAAGCTGAGGCTTATGGGATGAGTAGAAGTCCAGGCAAAGAGAAGGCAGAACCAGAACTCCTAAGAGAAGGTTCAGCTTGACAAGAGAGAGAGAGAAAGAAACAAGAGAGAAGGAGGAAGGAATGAAGGAAGGAAAAGAAAGGAAGGGGGGTTGAGGAAAGGAAAGGAGGAAGAAAGGAGAGATGGAGGGAGGAAAGAAAGAAAAAGAAAGAAAGGAAGGAAGGAAGGAGGAGGAAGGAAGGGAAAAAGAGAGGGAGGGAAGGAAGGCAGTAAAGGAGGACGAAAGAAAGATCTGTGTCAGTTGAATCCACCAGCAGTTCTAAAGTAGTGGAACCTAGCAAAAAACAGTGTTGAGGGTTAGGGGTTAGCTAGGGTTTAGATCAGAGAGGGCCTTATAAGCTTAGTTTTGTTCTTACACGGTTGTGACCCACAAAATTGATTCACCACCTGCTAACTGATCTCTACTGATGGAAGTGGAAATCATTGAAGGCATTTAAGCGAGAGAGGGACATATTAGATTTGTATTAAATTCATTCACCCTGGCAAATTGTATAGAGATAGGTTTAGAAGTGGAGTTCATCCAGTGCTGTCCAACAAAACTGGCAGCAATAGTGGAAATTTTCTTTTTCTGCACTGCTCAATACAGTAGCCACTAGCCACATGTAGCTACTGAGCCCTCGCAATGTGGCTAGTATGATTATGGAATTCAACTTTAAATTTTACTTATTTCCATTAATTAAAATGTAAGTAGCCACATGTAGATAGTGGCTACTGTCTTAGATAGTAGCTCTATACTACCAGGAATATATGGCACCTGCGTGCACATCAAGAAGATATTCTCTCCAGATAAACAGAGGTCCACACTAGGGCACAGGAATGCAGGATGTTTGTGCAGTATACAAACTGCCCAACTGTGCACCACAATCCTGATTAGAGGAGTGAGAGAGCAGCAGGAAGGAGCACACAGCAATGGTCCCAGAAGAAGCTGCTGTGGCTCTGACGAAAGCAACAGAAACCAGGAGAGAAAAGAAAGATAGATTTGATAGCATCTGAGAGTTAAGCTCAGCAGAATAGATGGGATGCAGTGGTGAGAGAAAGGAAGGCCTCGATGAAGGTGTTCGGTACTACAGCAAAATACAACATTGGGCAATATTTGTCCAAGAGAGTTCATCATCTAATGAGGGGTAGATGCAGTTTCCTGGCGTCAGGGAAGTTCGGGGGCCAGGGGGCGGGGGAGGGGGGAATTGTCTAAGCCAGACTATGAGATACAGCCTGGTTCTTATACATAAATTCTGTCTACACTTTGGGAAGTGATGGTTCATCACTAAGAACCTCCAGGTCCTCCTACCTTTTAGCAACAAATTATTCTCTTGATTCACTTGAAATATATCTTTCCCTTACCTGGTAACTACGTCCAGCACCTTACTACACAAAATGGAACTGCCCCCCAAGAACAAATCCTTGGCTCTAGAAGGGACGTCCCAAGTTTCACCCGAGGAGATGGAGAGACTTGGCAAGAGAAATTTCATCTGTCCCAACCCCCGTAACTGCTGTTATATAAAATCTAAGCCCCTCCACTCCATTCAAGGGTAACAATTTAAGTATTTCAGTGAGGGTTTACTGAGCGCCCATTCTGTATTATGTGGAATGCCAATTCCCTCAGTAGCTGGGGCAGTTCGAAGTCCTTTCCCATTTTACCAGAACACGCAGGTAAATTGTGGACTTGCATAGTCTAGTAGAGGAGCCATTTAGTCACAGGGCTATTTAAATTTAAATTGATAAAATTAAATAAAATGAAAAATTCAGTTCCTCAGCTATGCTAACCATACTTCAAATGCTCACTAGCCTCGTGTCGCTGGTGGCTACAATGGTGGACAATGTAGATTTAGAATATTTCCATCACCACAGAAAGTATTGTTCACACTGCTTTAGACAATATTACACAGCGGTGATTGGTTAGAGAATACACCCATTTTAATGAGGGCAAAGAGCTAATGAGATCAACCAACTATAGATGAGGCAGTCAGTGAGGAAGATAATGGGTTTACTTGACATTTTGGAGAACCATTACAAGTAGCAAGTAATCGATACCATCCTCATTCAATCAATTCTCAGCATTCTTCATAAGTTGCATTAACCCTTTTACCTCATGGGAGTAATTTTGTAGTATATACTGAATTAAGTTCCTGATTCTACTTGTATCTAGGACTGGAGCTGGATGATATGGCAAAGAAATATTAATCTTATGTTCTCCCTCTCTCTCTCTCTCTCCTGCACCCCCCTTATCCCACTCAGACTTCCTTTGTTCAACTTCCCTTTCACCAGTTTGGTCCCATTACACCCACATTGGCCATGCCCCTGACCCAAATGGCTGGGCACAGGTCAGCCACCAGAGAACTAGGAAAAAAAAAAAAACAACAACAACAAAGCATGCAGTCTAAGAATGAGACCCAAAAAGGTCAGACACACACCTGAAAGAACTTTCTAGGCCCCTAGACTAGATAGAGAAAGACAGTAGTGGGAAAAGGGAAGGGAAGGTGCTGAGCAGTTAAGAGAACGTGAGCTCAAGATACCTCCAAGCCTCTACAGGAACAACCTCAGCCTTGGCAATCCCCAGGGAGTAGCCTGTCCTCCCCCCTGAGCTCAGCTCATCCATCATCCAAGTGGTAGTTATGTTTGCCACTCCACTCAGCACCCCATCCAGCCCATGCCAGGGAGACAATCCTCTTTCTATGGCCAAGGAAACTCATAAACCACACACTTCCCCCAACACAATGGGGAGCAGTAAGTAGGATACTTAAAGGCATGATAGTAACATAAAAGGGAAAGCTCTTGGACTCTCGTGAATTTGTACTCAACCAACCTGAGCTTTCCCACAGATATGGAATGATAGGTGAATGGTAATCCTAGTTACAAAGATCATATGGTCCCCATGATGCTTTGGGAGCATCTGGGCCCTGGCCCCAAGTAATGAGGCACTTCCAAGAGGATTGAACCCTGCGCATAGAAAATTGTAGGCCAGCAGTTCGCAATCTTCCAGAAGAGGTTTGTACATTTGAAGGAAAAGCAATGTCACCTGGGAGTTGTGCGTGGCACATGGATCTGGACAGTGACATGGGACTTGGAAAGAATAGCTATAGAGCTGAGAAGAATGTGAGGTGTAGCAGGAAGTATTGGTTGCCCCCAAAGCCACTCCACTTCTTTCTTGTTGCTGGAGCACAGGTTTTTGTCCAGGATTCATGGCCCCCATGCCATGTGCTTAGAGGAAGAGCCCTTCCAAGCCCAAGGTTTTGGGAAAAGGCAACTCTTGTCTCCGGAGTGATGTCTGACTCCCGGTTGCTCTCCACATACAGTTGAGCTGATGACTATCGGTGTAATTTTTTGTTCACTATACACATTTCTAAAACGTTGGGTTGCAGCCACATGTCCTACAGGGCGTTGGTCTGTCCAGCAGGTTGTGGCTTCTCAGTGTCAGGAGGCTGTGTCATCCACCGTGCCCTTTGCCCTGGAAATACCTGTTACACAACCATTTGCAAGAAGAATCAATGTACAGAAATGACTCACTCAACAATTCCATGTGTGCAAAATATGTCTTCATTGTTATTGTTCCTATGTGTCTTTTTTTTTTTATAAAATCACATAAAAGTAAAATTTAAAGATCGTGAAAGACTCAGATTTTAAAATTTGAGGACTTTCAATACATGCATAAGTCCATGTAATGACCACCCCCACGCAAGACAGAGAACATTGCCATCACCCCACATAATTCCGTCATGACCCACCGCCATAGGCAACAACTGTTCTGCTTCCAGTACCATAGATTAGCTTTACCTGTTCTTGAATTTCATTAAATAGAAACATCTGCATTCTTTGTGTCTGCTTGCTTGGCTCAGAATAACTTTTGGGGGCTTTTCTCTTTGAGATTCTTCTACATTGATGCATGCATCAATAATTCATTCTTTTTTTTTAAAGAAACAACTTTATTAAAATATGGTTTACAAAAAATAAAATGTACTCATTTTAAATGCACCGTGGGGGCTGGGCTGCAGGACTCTAACGGGGAAGGCGTGGGACCCTCTGGGGTAAACCCAGAAAACTCAGTCTGTGTGGCTGGAGCAAGGTGCTTCCAGGTCTCAGGCCATATTCCGACTTCAGGGAGGCTCCGGTGAACAGCCGTCCGGGGGTCAGGCTCTTGTCATGAGTCATCCGCATGCTCTATCATTTCTATCATGAGCTAATGCCATGACAGGGACGGATTAAAATGAATCCCCAGACATTTCAACAAGGAGTGTGTGCTACCAATATGGAAACAATTAAACCATCTCACTCAGATATACAAAAGATGTAACTAAAGATTTTCCTTGATTGAAGTTTAAAAAATGTCATTTTCCCCAAATATATTACGATTGTAATCAGTATCTCAATGAGATTTGGAACGAAATTATTTTAAAATGTCATTTTCCCCCAAATTAATTTATATTACCATGATTGTAATCAACACCCCAATTGATCTGGAGCTAAATTACTTTAAAGTTGACCTTAAGGGGCACGTGGCTTCGGCACAGGGCATGACCTCAGGGTCCTGGGATCAAGCTGCATAGGGTTTCCTACACAGTGGGAAGCCTGCTTCTCCCTCTTCTGCTCCCCCTGCTTGTGTTCCCTCTCTTGCTGTCTCTCTCTGTAAAATAAATAAATAAAATCCTTTTTAAAAAAATTAGGATAATTTGAGCCTTTGATAAAGGGCTCAGACTACAGACTAGGAAGAGATACCGCAGTCTTCAATGTTCTGCTGTTCCCATCACTAAGCCTAAGGAAGGAGGGGAAGTAGTGGTTACGAGGATTCAGAAAGAGAAGTCTGTCAAGTGGATGAATGACTTTCCGTGGAAGGCCATTGCCTGCCGAGCCCCTAACGGAGTGATGAAGGGAATAAGTACCTGCCTTCCCTCTCCATCCTCCCCGGAGATTGGCTGACCTTGAGCAGAAATCGGGAGGCAAGGGGACCACTGATGTAGTTCCTCAAGCTCAGCCTTCTGGGGGCAGGGGCCAAAGTGGAGAAAGGTGGAAAGTGATTCCGGAGAGGCAAACGGCAAACGGAAAACATCCAGCTCAGGAGCCAAACCACGGATCAACTGCGAGGTTGGAGTGAAAAAATTTTCCGAAATACGAAACCTCTCCTCCCATGTGCCATGGGCTTCAGCAAAATGAGTTAATAAAATAGGGAGATCCAACCAAGAGGCTCCAACTAAGAAGCAAGGGAGGGAAGCTTCCAGATGACACGCTCATGCTTGTAGAGCCTCCAGCACAGTTTTAGAGGGAAGACAGATGGGGAAGGACGTCTCCAGGAAGGAGGGGGGAGGGGGAAGAAAGAAAGAAAACCTAATAAATTTTCTTTTTTTACTTTTCCCTGGAAACTATTATTTAACTACATATTTCTTAAACATACGTAATTTCGATTCTCCTTTCTTATTTTAAATCTTTGGAATGGACAGATTTTCTTATTTGTTGAAGCATTTGGTAGAATTGCTAGGCATTTGAGCAATCCGTTGGAGGTATCTGAGGAAAAAAAACAATAATTACATTGAAAACTAAGAAAACGGGGACAAAATATCGTTTAATTCAAGTCAAACAAAAGTTATAGAAAGGGGAATCATGAAGAGACCCTACAATGCCATACAAAGACGCAGAAGATGACTTCTAGGAAAGAATCAGCATTGGAAGGCTTGCCCTACTCTGGGAACTCAAGGCCTAGTGTTCAATAGAGAAGCAACAACATCCAAAAGAACAGCAACCTACTTACCAGCGACATGTGCACGTGCGAAAAAGGAAATGGACCCAGCAGGTTAGAGTCTGTGGCCCTGGGCAGGCACATAAGCTAACGTCTTTTCTGTCTCTGCCCTCATGTCCCCAGCACCATGGGGGAAGCGCCAGTAGCAGGACAAGAGAGCAGAACTTGAGGACAGGTGCTCCCTCCTGCCCCTCCCAGAACAAATTTAATGTGCGCTGAAGGAGAGAAGAGGTTTGAATCTAATAGGATACTGAATTTTTAAAAGGAACAGAACCGAATCTTAGTAACACAAAAAGGCACTTGTAACTGAAATATTATGGAAATAGATCACCAAGGATGCCTTTTAGCCTGAGGGAAAAAGGAGAGGTCTGATGGGGAATGGAGGTATCATTTTTTGAAAAACACCCCCAAAATTGTTATGTGATGACTTTTGAGAGTCCTTCTTCAGACCAGTTACAAAAATTAGACAACGATCAGATGGTGGTCAGTGCTGGACAGAGAATTAGAACAGCTGGGACATGGTGGAAGGTGTTGCTACCTTGGGATGAAGGATCAGGGAGAGCCTCCGGGAGGGGCTCAGTGAAGCTCAGTTCAGAACAAAGGACTCAGCCAAACGACTACTGGGGAGGTGGGTGCAGAAAAGCGAGAGTGGGCAACCTTCCTGGGAAGCAGCTACAGCTAGTGAGAACGCCTAAGCTCGGCGTGTTTAAAGAACAAAAATGGCGGGGCACCTGGGTGGCTCAGTGGGTTAAAGCCTCTGCTTTTGGCTCGGGTCGTGATCCCAGGGTCGTGGGATCGAGCCCCACATCGGGCTCTCTGCTCAGCAGGAAGCCTGCTTCCCCCTCTCTCTCTGCCTGCCTCTCTGCCTACTTGTGATCTCTGTCAAATAAATAAATAAAATCTTAAAAAAAAAAAAAAAAAATGGCTCAGGTGTAGTAGGCTAGGAGAAGAGGCCAGAAGAGGGTCAGAGAAGCGTGTACAGATAGATCTGAGAGCTGCCCCTGATGGCGGAGGAAGCAAACTGTACCCTCCCTGATGGCAGCAAGGCAAAGAGACATGCTTCTTGAGGGCCAGTCTGAACCCTGAGGAAGGGAGTTGAACAGGAGACACAGAGCATGCTTGCACGAAAGGAGGGTGTTTAGTTAGGCTTGGGCATGGTGGCAGGTGAAACCGGAAGTCGTACTAGAATTAGCTTCTCTGGCATGCAAGTGAACAGACATGTCCACATCAACTTCATTCCTGGTAGGGGTGGACACGCAGAGGAACCCAGAGAGAGCTAAGCAACCAACCAGGCCTCAGAAAGAGGGACTCTGAGGAGCAGCCCTGGGTCAGAGGAGGCCCTAGGAAGCTAAAAGGCGGGAGTGTGGCTCTTCAGCGTGGGGCTCTGCCTTTAGCGTGCTTCAGCTACTCTGTGAGCCTGCTTCCTTCTAAGCTGCCCCAGCCAACATCTTCTCTCCCTCTTCTCCGTCTAATGGCATTCTTCCAAGCTCAGTTGCCACTTGGAGAGAATGGGCACCTCTTTCCAAAGTCAGGATTTGAAAAGTACCTCTTGGTAGTGACACTGGGAGAATTTGGCCCAGCTCCTTGTTTGGTCCCAGTAAGGCAAACATCTCAGAGGCGAGGCTCTTGAGTTCAACCAGGGGGTGCTGGAATGAGACACCCTGTGCGTCTTGAGGATGGAGAGGGGCTGCGGACAGCAAGTACAGCCATGTGGGACAACTCATGGCGACCTAAAGGGCTTTGGCAAGGAGGGGTGGCTGGGGCCTTTCTACCTCACGAAGGGCTGCAGAACATTTGGGCTTGGCTGTCCACCACAGGTGAGAAGTGGGCCAAAATGCTAAGGGCTTTACATTCTAGGATGAGAATCTGTGCTTAATCATGTAGGTGGTGGTGACAAGGAGTGTCTCACTCACGCACGCTCTCTCACACACACTCACGCACACGCGCGCGCGCACACACACACGCATTTTCTCTGAGGACTACAGCATGGCTTTTGAGTGCAACCTAGGCATTCTGCTTTTTCTTTCCTGTAATTGGAGAAGGGGGGTTACCGAGGCAGGGCACTTTCAAGTCACCCGGGGACAGATATCAAGAACAAGAGACGGTGTGAAAACTCCCTGACACTCAGCAGTATGATCTTTAATTTACTTGGCTCCCCAACCTAGCGAAAAATATACTGTAAAGGATTCAACATCCACTCAGGGTGTGTCCTCATGCAAATGATAGTGGGCCCACCCTGGGACATTAAGTGGTCAGAAATGCTTTTTGCTGCTGAAAAGTGAAAAGACCAAAAAACAAAAGCAAAAACAAACAAAACCAGCCAACCAAACAAAAAAAACGTGAAAAAATTTAGGAGCTGGCTGTTTTGAATAGGTAAATGGACAAATTTGAGAAATAATACCTGTTTCCAAGCTCTGGGCAATTCTCCTTGTGAGATTCTTGAAGACAGGAAGACAATAAACTATTCCTTTCACAAATATGAACAAATCATGACTTTTAGCATGTATTCAATCACAGGAAGTGTATGGTAGACTCTATAAATCAGGTAAGTAGTGGTGTCTTGACACTTGACAGCTATGAAACACAAACCATGCAGAATAGTCTAAAACAAAGGCAAGATGGACCTTCAATCGATGTCAAATAAATAGTGACATACTATGTTCAATAAAAGATCCTTCAATTTGATTTCTTAGAAGTGCACAGCCCCTTTAACTTACGGTTTTCCCTTTGAGAGCAAAGGGTTCATCATTTGAGATAATGCCCTCTGCCACTACAAACAAATCATTTTAGCCTCAGAACAAGTTTTAGAAATCTTTATAGCCTTGTTAAATTCTCCCTCACCCATTCCGATCTTTGCCAAGTGGTTCCTATTTATTTTGCCTCTCAGTCTTTTCCAGAGAAAGTGAACTGTTGAATCTGTGTGGCTCACGCAAAGGCCACAACTGAGCCAGGCAGGTAATGGTAACTCCAAAAGGGAGAGGAGGTGAGAAAAAAAATGAGAAGCCAGAAGTCCTTTAATGTTAACATTTTATTTAAACCAGTACAAGCACCATGCTTAACAGAAGACTGTCCAAAATAAACATGCAATATGAACTAGCAGAGACTGAAATCACAGCTTTAAGAAGTTGTGCCAGTTGTTGAGTTTGTTAAATGATGACAGGGAACTGTTAAAATTCACAAGACTAAACCATTAATGTTTCAAGCCTCCTAAATGAGATTATATTGGACCATCCAGATCAGTGGGAACTGCCCTGGCAAGTTAGTGATCTCAAACAATATTCAAGTAATATATGTGTATGAACTATACTCCAAAAAGCAAGAAAACACAGTTTCTATCACAACCTTAACATAGTTGTTCTGAATATTATAGGAACATGGTCACTGATTTGAAATGTCAAACGGCATAACAAGAAACAAATTTCTCAAGAATATTCAACTTGGGACCATTGGTGTTAAGTCACCTAAGAAGATTTACATTCTTCCAGAAATACAAAATAGATTTGTCCAGAAATGTTTGAGACACTTTTTCACACAAGTTGTAAAGGCTCAAATTCTATAGATTCCAGTATTATCAGTCCATTGAACAAACAGGGAAAGCAACCGTACTAAGAATATTTGAATTGACAGAATACAAGTTACTTTCTACTTCCACCAAATATCAGCATTTAAACTCTTATGAAAATATCTATTCATCACTAGTCCACATTATGGATTAATGACATTGCTCAGGTTTTAAAGTAGTCCAAACGTTTTTTTAAGTATACCTTCCTTACTATCTATATAGGTGGGGAACAAAGACAGCCAAATTTAATTTGGCAATAAATTCCTCTAACTGGAAATTTTTAGTTAAAGTGTCAGACCAGGATACAGTTTATGGCTACATTTGACTCCTGAAAATAGGAGATAAAAGGGGAGAGAAAAGTGCTGATAGACATTTTGCTACAAAGGGTTGTAACGGTAATAAAAAATTTAGTAACACCCTCTTAAACAAGAGTATGTTTAACTGCACTATGCATTTGGTAAACTTTTTAGAAATAGACAATTTGAACATTTATTTTAGAAGTCAATTAAACAAAAAATGGTCTAACAACCTTTCTCCTAACATGATTGCTTCAATACCAGAACAAAGCAAAGACTATTCAAAACTCTGACATTTTGGAATTTCAGCATAGTAACCTGAGAACAGTTTTCTTCATATGTCATTTATGTTGCCACCAAAACCGTACTAAAAACATGCTAGGATTACTAGTTGACTCTATTAGATGCTATGCAGAACTTATGCAAGGCCAACAATTTCAAAACTAATGCTGACTTAGAAGACCATGAAGGAGGTTCCCAGGAAAAAAGCTGATGCCAAAAGGGAAAGATTGTGACATAAATGGGAATGGCTGCACCAGAAAGCTATGGAATGTAAAAACTGGAATTATCCAATCTGGAGTTATTATATGAGAGAAGGCAGAAAAAGAGAGCAAATTGAACATATATTTGAAAAGAAGAATGCAAAATTTGGTTACATGGAAGGGAAGTTTACATAAAGGTCTGAGAACATTCTAGAGCATTGGATGTGTAAATCTCCCTAATCTCCCTATAGGACAGAGGGAGCCAAAACACGTTGTTGTCTTGCAAAATACATGTTATTGATAAGGAGTCAAACAAGCTCAAAAAGCATGATTTATCACAGCTCTTCGTCCCTGTTAGAGAACAGGGGAACTAAGTTCTGTTTATGGAAGTCAGTAGCCTCTGACAATATGGAGGACTTTCAAATTCGAAAACTAAACAAAACAACTAAAACATGCAAGACAAAATAAAGAACCTCATTAAAAAATACATTCTTGCAGCACTAGTTTCTCTTATTGCTGCAAACATGGTGAAATGAAATCTTATTTCCTTCATTTAAAAACATTAAAAACACTCTCATTCACCTGGGTTATATCTGCATTTCCACAGAATTATAAGCATTATTCTCCAATATCAAAATAGCTGTTTAAAGAATTCATAATTTGTAAACTTCCTGGGTGAAGGTGTCTCTTTCTCTCTCTCTCTCTCTCTCTCCCCCCCTGAAAATTGGAATAAAGAATCCTTCCCATTCATTAACCAAAACAAATGCCCACTCTAGCACTTCCTCTTCTCCAACTAACTTCCTATTGCTTCCCGTTTTTTAGATTAGTGAAGCCAAACAGTGTTGGCCACAAGAGTCAATATTGTGAAAATTCCAACTATCTTTACCTCTTTATTAGTGTTGGCACAGAAACCTTAAAAAAAAAAAAAAAAAGCAGAGAATATAAAAATGAAAAATACACCGACATAAAATAATGCCTTTATAGTTTTGAAATGACTAAGATATTCTTAATATAAGAATTCACTCACCAAATTTGGTTAGTCTTTAGAGTCCTAAGACCTTTTGTCAAATTAATGTTGAACAGTAACTTTTATGTTGTTCTTAAAGTACACTATATGTTAGAATCCTTGCTTTATGCCAAGGATGCCAACAAGACATATGTCCAGTTCAGAATATCTTCTGACATTTAGGATAGAAGATGTAATTTCTACTGATGTGTTAATGTTATTAACTCCAGCCAAGATTTTAAGATAAGTTAATTTTTCCTATGGCACAAGGGTAATCATAAATATACCCCAAACTTTCAACTGCCATATATTCACCAATGCAAGCAGATAGTTGGAATTTTTAAAAATATGAAGTTGATTTTATTACAAATTTCAGATACACACATTAGAAAATTGTTTTACTTGGACCCCTTACAAAAGTATTAATTTCACCAAATCTGGAATACTGGCAGTGTAAAAGTCTTAAACTAACTTTAAAGCTAACAAATCAAAGGCACAGTATTAACACATTTAAAATAACTTGTGTTCACAGGACAACATTAAGAGGTGCTTTATAAATAAGGTGTTATTAACCTAGATGCAAAACTAGCTATGGCACAACCAGGAATGAAGTTCTTGATTAGTTCCAATCTATCAATTTCCAAGACTACGATGCTATTTTCTGTAAGAAGAAAACATAATAGTCATAACTACTATAAAATCTAATACCAGACCTTAAGAATGAATGATTGATGAACAAAGTTTCTGCACTTGATTTAAAAGATACAGGAAACCACAGGAGGTATGGAATTGATGACAAGTGTACCTGTAATGCAGCTTACACTACAGTAAATTATTTTTCATGGCTCTGTATTGGGTCATTCAAGTCTTTTACCCCAAATTAATTTTAAAGATTTGACAAGTGATAATATGCTATTTTCATATATAAACTGCTAATATCCAGTATTTGTCAAAAGGAGGCAACTGTTGTCTATCACAATCTAATACCCACTTTCCAACGGTGTCTGTAAATAGTAACAAATTCTGAACCATAGGTTATAGAAATTAGTCACAAGAGTGCAAAAAGTCCCTGGAGAGAAGTAGTCCACCTAACAATTACAAATATAAGGAAACACTTTACAAATTTCATTACTATGAAGATGATTTCCCCTTTGTTCAAACTTTGAACAAATGAATAATTTTTCTTTACTGCAGGAAACAAACTGTAAGTAACAGTGCATTTTTAGGCATAAGTATTTATGTCTGGTTCCAGTATGGTCAGGTTAATACATAAATACTTTAGAAACACAGAAGTTCACATTAGTGGAAAAATCCAAGTTTCTCACGTAACCATTCTTCAGTTAGGTCTTCAGTATTTCTTATTTCAAATACCTTAAGAAAAAATGTTAGGTCATACTTTGAGACTCTCAAAAAAAAAAAAAAAATCAAACACATTGTATATAGGAGTATTAAATACCCAATTCTCCTTCCTTTCATTCATGTTGGTCAGGACTTATCTTTGTAAATTAGATATACTTTTACTTTTTTAAAATGCTAAGTACTGACTTAAACCAAAGTTTAGCAGTAAGATGGCATAAAACCAGAACTCTCTTAAAAGCTATGAATATTCTAAAAGAATCTATGGATCAAATGTACGAACCCCAAGAGTTCTGTACATCTTACCCATTAGAAGAGATACCCCAAGTACACAAAACTAAAATCAATCTAGTTAGTTAGGAAATGGAAGAACATACTCTAGTCTTCCATAGTTGGAGGAAAGACAAGCTGTAGATTGTTCTGAAAAGGATGGACTACAGGTCCACAGCCACCAATCTGCAAGAATCCGTACACACACAGGCCCAGGAAGTATAAAGGCTCTACAGAAACAATGTAATAGAGCAGAAAGGATGGGTTTGAAACCCAGCAGTGTCATTTACTATTATGCAACCCTGGGCAAGTCTTTCATCTTCTGAACCTCAGTTCTCCCATCTCCAGAACAGGCATAACATCATCAACCTCAGGACTGTGGTGAGGATTCGATGTGATTATTTATAATAGTAACTTATAAATTTTAATGCCTTAATACCAGCACTTGATGGTGTGCTGTGGGATTAGAATGGAAATGAGGCTGTTAACAGAGCTCCTTCTTATCACCCAACCCTCTTAGAGCAATTCCAGGGTGTTCCTATGGTACAAATGAGAAAAAGTAGTGTCTATAAGTTGTTGGTGTCAATGACAATTACATGAGCTAAAGGGAAAAGGCAGAGAGCACTTAAAGACATCTCATGGGCTCATGGTTAAACATTAAAGGGGAAAACACTGATGCTGTACTTAAAATAAAACCTGAAAGGAAAGGTTATTTAATATTATTTTAGTGATATAATATCCCATCTCAAAACCTTAAAAGTATATACTTTTTTCAACTAAACTAATACATGGATGTTAAATAAAGTTTGAGAATATGTACCTCTCTTACTGTTAAACTTCAATAATGCCGTAAAACAATGGGGGCATGTTAAATTTTAAGGAAAGTGTCTCATAAAAAACAGAATGGTCTAGCTTAATAAAGCTAGTAAGTATTCTTAACAATTTCAGACTTGGGAACAATATACAGTTAACTACATAATATGGAATTCCTGCACAGAATGTGGTTCATTGAGCCCATGGTAAAGAGCTCTGAGAAGCTTCAATGCTTACTTTTATCTACTAGAAACTACATTCTGGAAAATGAAAAACTCACAATAGATTGAATAATGGCAGTGGCTTTTCTCAAGCTGCCTATATTTTAAACATGATTTCTGCTAATCAACTTATAATTTCCGTTCAAAAAACATACTTTGATTAAAGACTTCTATCATGGGGCGCCTGGGTGGCTCAGTGGGTTAAGCCGCTGCCTTCGGCTCAGGTCATGATCTCGGGGTCCTGGGATCGAGCCCCACATCGGGCTCTCTGCTCAGCAGGGAGCCTGCTTCCCTCTCTCTCTCTCTCTGCCTGCCTGTCTACTTGTGATCTCTCTCTATCAAATAAATAAATAAAATCTTAAAAAAAAAAAAAAAAAGACTTCTATCATTCTATTTCCAAATAGTAAAACTCTTTTAAGTTTACTGCTCTAGATAACATTCACCTGAATAAAAAATACCTAACTCTTCAGCTTACTTTAGCTAATACTCTAATAATGAGGGAAAATATTATCTCAACAAGCCAATCAAACACAAATACCACCTTGGTTAGTTCAGCTGTTTGGACTAGCTTATTCTTACTCCCAGCATACATCATCTGTTGTTCAGGCTTACACCCTGGAAAAGAGATTAGTATAGAAATGAGACTTAGAGTTTGAAAAAGTGATGGGTTTTCATTTTGTACTTCTACAATGACACATTCAGGATTTTCTTATGCACTCAGGTTTAGAGAAAGCTTCAGTCTAACTGTGTACGGGTGTATTTCAAGAGTCTTAACACTGCATACTGCCTGCACAGAGCCATAGCTAAATGACAAACAAGTCCCTGGGGTTGATAAAAATAAATGTGATTGGATCTCTGCCGATCTTTTAGACCTCTGTAAATACTTATGAACTTTTCAGCACAATCTTAATTTTGACATTAAATATCAAGTTCAGTTTTATGGATGCCTAACATATATGGGTTTGGGAATGGTGATGGATCAGTGTGGGGAGATCTGCTCTGGAAAAAAGTTACAGGCTGCTTACATATTAAGTTAAAAAAGTACTGTAGCGACAGACGAATGGATAAAGAAGATGTGGTATATATACACAATGGAATACTATGCAGCCACCAAAAGAAATGAAATCTTGCCATTTGCGACGACGTGGATGGAACTAGAGGGTATCATGCTTAGCGAAATAAGTCAGTCGGAGAAAGACAACTATCATATGATCTCCCTGATATGAGGGAAAGGAGATGCAACATGGGGGGTTAAGGGGGTAGGAGAAGAGTAAATGAAACAAGATGGGATTGGGAGGGAGACAAACCATAAGTGACTCTTAATCTCACAAAACAAACTGAGGGTTGATGGGGGAGGGGGGTTGGGAGAGGAGGGGTGGGGTTAAGGACAATGGGGAGGGTATGTGCTATGGTGAGTGCTGTGAAGTGTGTAAACCTGGCGATTCACAGACCTGTACCCCTGGGGATAAAAATATATTATATGTTTATAAAAAATAAAATTAAAAAAAAAAAGTACTGTAGCTATTTTAAGTGCTAAGTAAATGATACAAGTAGTAAAGTTTGGAGAGTTTAATGTGGTCTTAAATGGTAGTAGTACTGGGAGTTCTGGGTATAATGGATATATCTTAAATAACAGAAAGTGACTTCAATATCCAACATTAGCTACTCTGGGACTATTTGTAAGGTTACAGGCATATCATCATTGAGTACTATTTTAAAGATAAATGCAAATATATATCAAAATTATACATGAAGTTCACGTACTTATACACGAAACCTAAAAAGAAAATGTATGTTGTTTTAAAATGTCGCTACATTTTACATTCCTTAAAATGTATGTATGATTTGACCAAACAATTACACTTCTAGAAATTTATCCTAGAAAACAAGCAAGTTCTAATAGACGACACTTTATAGCCACTTCTTTCTAGCGATGAATTCACGTGCACATGCACACCTAACTCTATTTAGGTTATTCAACACTTCACATCTTTAAAACAAGCACACAATTTGTCTCCTAGAAAAATGGTTTAATTAGATCAGAACCAAACATGCACTACTCAAAGAAATTCACTCACCAACAGGACTGGAGAAAATAAAGCACAGAGGATATGAAACTCTTCCATCGTCATGTTGGTATTTATAACTATACACAATGAAGGTTTTTCTCAAGTTAAAGAAACTAAAATTACTGCTCTATTTGACACAAGTACTTACCAACAAAGTTTTGAAAGAAAATACAAACCTGGAGAGCTAGGGAGTGGTAAATTTCTGTCCTTTCCATTTGAGCCATACCTTTATTATCATTATCTTTCCACAAAAGCATACATGAGCCCCAAAGATAAGGTATAAAAACATATAATCTGTCAAAAATAAATTTATTAAAAGTATGGATTTTTTCTAAATTTTTACTGTAAACACATAATAATAAAGGGAATTTTTTAAAAAGGAAATAATTCAGGATGCCTGGGTGGCTCAGTTGGTTAAGCAGCTGCCTTTGGCTCAGGTCATGATCCCGGTGTCCTGGGATCGAGTCCCACATCGGGCTCCTTGCTCTGCAGGGAGCCTGCTTCTCCTCTGCCTCTGCCTGACATTCTGTCTGCCTGTGCTCACTCTCTCTCCCTCTCTCTCTCTCTCTCTGATAAATAAATAAAATCTTTAAAAAAAAATAAAAATAAAATAAAAAGGAAATAATTCATCCCACTAGTATGTCAATTTCCCATTTTTCTTAGTCCAATATGTGTGCACTTTTTGATTGTGATCATGGTGTAGGAGAAAATTTTGTAAAATACAGGACTTTTAACAAACCAACTTCATAAATAAAATTCTGACCACTAAAGAAAACAAATCTTTTTAAAGCACTAAGAAAAGGATATCGAGGTTGTCGTTCAGGTAGTTCATCTTTAAGTTCATCTGGTGAAATGCCCTGGTACCATAAAGAAAAACAACTTGTAAGCATTTTCTGACCCCTAAATCCTTAAGAAATATTCCAAGCACCCATTCTACTAACAGATATAAATTCATAACCATATACCACAACATAAAATCTTGTTACTAAATTGTATATAACCTGAGATTACTCAACCCTCAATCCACTGAAAGCCCACTTAGTTCAGTTCCATTTATTAACAAAACAGTTGTGCTCACGTTCCAGCTATCGGGAAATAACTGAATAAGATAATAAGCCAACCGGCAAAAAAAATCAATGTCTGATTTAGGAGGAAAAAGTGAATTTCTTTTCAGTCTAAATTAGTTACTTAATTTGACAAACTAAGTGCTTAGGTTATAGCATTTTAGTTTTTAATTACTGGCCAAGCAATTGAGAAGTTACACCGGACATGTAGCGTTATCTTCTATCACTTATTACACTGGATTTCAGTAATGTTTTAAAGAAGGTGATACAATTAGCAAGACAACATGCTACCTAATAATTAGCACAGGCTTTTCATGCATAATGAGCGTTTATTTAGACCCATTGTAAAAGTACACGTAACTAATACATCAACTCTTAGGCAGTAATAATTGCTTAACTATAAAAATGTACTTAGCTGATCAAACAAACCTCAAGCTCTTCATCCAGTACCACCAGGCGCTTATCCTTATCAATCTTCACTAAAATAAAAATACAGTATAAGTAAACTGTGATTCTAATGGACCTTGATCTCCCCAACCCAGAGTCTCAGCCCTTTTTCAGGCATCTAAAATTAAAACGTTAAGAAACACAAACATAAACCTCATTTGCAGTTTCGTTTATGGTCTATTAGCTAGCTGAGCTTTTCAAGCAGTCTGCATTTAAAGGCTTTTACCCACAATTTCCATCACCTGATTTGCGTATTTAGAATTTTATGTCAACTCCTTACATTTTCTGAGTATCTGAAGAATTTTGTAACTCAAATGCAACTTCCTACATAATAAGGTCCGAAAGGGTGACTGTAAATGAGACTGGTCTATGTAACATGGTTAGAACTGCAAGGGACAAGCAGACCAGGAGTTAAGATAGAAGAACCACGACCAATTCCCAGCTTCTCCAGAGTCCAGACTTCATAGAGCAATGGGATTATTATGAGATAGTGGGTTACCAAATAGCAGTGAGATCCATATCCCAATATACGTAACATAATCCAAAGCCAAGCTGAAATATGTTTAGATAATCTATGCCTTTATTCTTTCTATTACTCTAAAAAGTTGGCCATTTTTGGTTTTACACTAATTTCATAGTAAATTCTGTAAGATATTAAGGTCTCAAATAGCTTTACTTTTCACAGCACAAAAGCACGGACACGAATTTTCACTTTTAAGAACTGTTTGCCTAGGGGCGCCTGGGTGGCTCAGTGGGTTAAAGCCTCTGCCTTCGGCTCAGGTCATAATCCCAGGGTCCTGGGATCGAGCCCCGCATCGGGCTCTCTGCTCAGCGGGGAGCCTGCTTCCTCCTCTCTCTCTCTCTGCCTGCTTCTCTGCCTACTTGTGATCTCTGTCTGTCAAATAAATAAATAAAATCTTAAAAAAAAGACTCCCTTTCATTTTTTTGGTGCATTCATTTTTAAAGCCATTGGAACCTCCAAGAACACACTTTTTTGTGCCTGGGTGGCTCAGTGGGTTAAAGCCTCTGCCTTCAGCTCAGGTCATGATCCCAGGGTCCTGGGATGAACCCCGCATCGGGCTCTCTGCTCAGCGGGGAGCCTGCTTCCTCCTCTCTCTCTCT
>NW_019154088.1:51227815-51359168 GCF_002288905.1 Enhydra lutris kenyoni
GCCTGCCTCTCAGCCTACTTGTGATCTCTGTCAAATAAATAAATAAAATCTTTAAAAAAAAAAAAAAAGAACTGTTTGCCTACATTGTAGGTTTTTTTTTTTTAAGAGGTTTTTTTAAATTTATTTACTTGACAGAGAGAGATTGACCACAAGTAGGCAGAGAGGCAGGCAGAGAGAGAGGGGGAAGAAGGCTCCCTGCCCAGCAGAGAGCCAGATGCGAGCCTATCTCAGGACCCCAAGATCATGACCCGAGCTGAGGCAGAGGCTTAACCCACTGAGCCACCCAGGCGCCCAAAACTCATTACAAGTTGTCACTACCTTATTAACTCACATCTGCCAGATGCCTCTCTGTTAAGTATAGTCTATAGAGATCTACACTGTTACCCCCTTGCCCTTCTTTCACCTTTCTAAATCCCTACCCCACATACTAAATACTACTTAAGAATATAAAAGAAATCTGCATGACATCAGATAAGCTCACAGTGGGAGAGGCAATATGCAAATCATTCTTCCCACTGTCAGAAGTCAGTGACACTTAAAAGTAATCTCTATGAAACTAGCAGCTCAAATCAAGAATTGAAATAAGGCCTCAAATCACTGTGAAGACAATGCTGAACACTTTAACGTTTTAGGTGCAGGCAAAGGTTTCTGGCTCAGACTGAATGAGCAGGCAATTTTTAGCCTCCTGAGAAGTTAAAGGATGGAGTTGGATGGGTCACTACAATGACCAGGTGGCTAAGATCATCTCCAGAGCTGTACAGGCAGCTGAGGAGAGAGGTAGGGCGCTCCACCTCTGTTCTGGGATAACAGCTGTTACTTACTTTTTAAAGTGATGTAAAAGCAAGGCGAAGGGACACCTGAGTGGCTCCATCCGTTAAGATTCTCCCTTTGGCACAGGTCATGATCCCAGGGTCCTGCGATGGAGTCCCCATTCCCCCTCTCCTTGCTCAGCAGGGAGCCTGCCACTCCCCCTACTTGTGCACACCCCTGTGCGCCTGCATTCTCTCTCTCTCTGACAGGTAAATACATAAAATCTTTTTTTAAATAAATAAATAAATAAATAAAAGCAAGAGGGAAGATTAAAACAGAAGGAGGCAAATTATTTCCTAATGGCTCAGTTTATTCAATGTAGCTACAAGATAAAAATCAATGAAGACCATGTAACTGAGGCAATCACGTTTAGCTTACTTATAATAGCAGCATTGTTCGTTTCTTTGCGAAAACGAAACTTTCTCAGCTTTTCCACTAAATCTTCAGCGACATCACAAACCACCAAAGACTCACTCTAGAAAAGAAAAAAAATCATGTATAAAACACCGTAACTTCAGTACAAGTATGTGTGTTAAAGTTATAAAACTTAATACCTTTAAAAACATATACTGACATCTACAAATGTCACAGTTATGTGGGTTAACATGAAACACACGAAAACTTAAAAAGGTTTTAAATCTACCAATGTTTGTATCTAAATTATACACATTTGATCATCTTACATCTAGGCTAAGCTTTAACTTTCTCTTTGGCTAATAAATAGCTTAAAGAACTAGATACAGGGGCGCCTGGGTGGCTCAGTGGGTTAAAGCCTCTGCCTTCGGCTCAGGTCATGATCTCAGAGTCCTGGGACAGGGAGCCTGCTTCCTCCTCTCTCTCTGCCTGCCTTTCTGCCTACTTGTAATCTCTGTCAAATAAATAAATAAAATCTTTAAAAAAAAAATTTTAAAAAAAGAACTAGATACAATAATGTGCAACTTCATCAGAATCATAGAGGAAGAGAAGAATATAGGAAATTCAAGGATCACTGTCTGCTGTTACAAAGTATGACATTTTTGCACTAGGCAGGAAAGTAATCTTTATTATACTTTGAATTAATAAGACCTTGGTTCATTTTTGTGTCTCACAACTATGAAAAAATACAAATAAAGTATGAAAGATAAACCACAAGAGTAAAGACCAATAACATTTTCTATCTTAATGAAATGACTATGGGAATTTTAAAAAAGAATTATTGAGAATTATGAAAGTGAGATGCCTGGCTGGCTCAGTCTGTAAAGCATGCAACTCTTGTTCTTGGGGTCATGAGTTCAAGCCCCACATTGGTTGCAGAGATTACTTAAAAAAAAAAAAAAAAAAAAAGGAACTATGAAAACAAAACCAGATGAACAAATATAAAAACTAAAAGCAGGGGCGCCTGGGTGGCTCAGTGGGTTGGGGCCTCTGCCTCCGTCAGCTCAGGTCATGATCCCAGGGTCCTGGAATTGAGCCCCGCATCAGACTCTCTGCTGAGCAGGAAGCCTGCCTGCTTCCCTCTCTCTCTCTGCCTGCTTTTCTGCCTCCTTGTGATCTCTGTCAAATAAATAAATAAAATCTTTAAAAAAAAAAAAAAAAAACAACTAAAAGCAGCTTTTACAAATTACGAAAAAATAAGAGATTCATCTTCAGAAATGTGGCAAGGAAATGACCAGAGGACTCTTCTCGTAGTAATGCAAATGTATTACTGATTGTAAACACAAGCATGGATTTTTTTTTTTCCCTTTTTTCAATGTGTGAAACTTTGAACACATACAAGAGAATAGTATCGTGGAACCCTATGCACCTATAATTCAGCTTCAAACATTATCAACACACAGCCAATCTTATCACATGATCACTCTCCACATTGCCTGATGGACTGTCAAAAGCCCAAAGTTATTTCAACTATAAATATTTTAGTATGTATCATTAAAATGACAGTATGTGACATTAAGAATATAAGGACAAAAACATTATCTCACCTTAAAAAAAAACTAACAGTAATTCCAGTATCAAACAAACAAACAGGATTCAAATTCCCCTCAATGTTTTGTTTTTTTCCCCCAGCAGTTGGTTTAATTAAGTCAGATGCCAAACAAGGTCCACATTCTTTAATCTTTTCATATATAAGGCCCCCACCCCGAACCCCCCACCTCCACTCCTTCAAGAGAATTAGAAGAGTTCTGAGACCAATGCTAAATACAGATGTGTCATTATAACCCAAAAGGACTAATGTTGTCAATTTTAAGTTAAAACACAAATTTAATAAAAGCTTGCTTTTTTAACCTCATATTGGGTAAATGAGAGCATAGGTTAAAGCAGGAAATAGCTGTCAATTTTAAATTGTCCTTTAAACTCAGAACACTGGTAATATGTAAGGTATGATATATCCCAGGATATGCTATTTACAGTAAAAAGGGCATTCCACCAATAATTATTATCCAATGAATAAGGCTCCTGCAGGAGTCAAGTACATGCATCCTATTAGTTCTCCTTAGAGAAAGAGGTGCTAAGTCATATGGAGCTTCCTAAAGGTAGTATTCAATCCTAGTCTATTTTTTTCTATCTTTGAAGAAAGCTGTAGAGTGAAAAAACTAGACTTTTCATTCTCTCTTCAACCAAAGGTAGAACCCATCAGTGAAACGAATAAGTATTTTAGATTCCTCTTCAGGCAAAGACCAATTTATCACAAGTCTTATCTTCCACCTCTCATACTCAGAGCTGCTCGTGCAATCTTGACCTTCTAAGGACCAGGCACCAAGTGAAAAACATGCTGTGATTTAATTTATATAGCTCTTTTTGGGGGCATATTCACCCCTCCCAATACCATAATAAGATTCCTTTCTACAAGAAAAGGGACCCAGGCTCAGTCAATTCTAATTGCTTAGTAGAAGCATTTAAGAATAAGTGTAACATTCTGCAAATAACTCTATATGAGAAAATATCAACACACAGTTAAGGGCAGTGTTGAACTCAAGTGTTCACCTACTGGTTTATCCACGTCAGGAACACTTAGTGTAAGCACTGTGCTAAGTGCTGGGGATACAATCGTATAAAATTATATCGTATAAAATAAATAAATAATATGGGTCTGCCCTCAGGGAGCTTCTAATATAGTCTACACAGAACAGACCTACATCAAAAGGATCACGTAAGAAAACACACTTGTTTGCACCTGTGATAAGAACTAGGCAGGAGAAACAAAGGCTGCTGCTACAAGAACTTAGGACTGAGGAAGACCACCGCAAAAGATCTGCCTGAAAAAGGTATCTGGAGGACCAAAACTGCCTATGCATAGACTCTTTGATTAAAGGGATCACAGCACATCTAAGTTAATGAAAGGCCTGCACGACTCAAGCACAGAGAATGAGCAGGAACACGGTATAACAGGAAGTTGGGCAGGGGCTGGACCACATAGGGCCCAGTGGGTCATATTTTGGTCTTTATCCTATGAGCAATGGGAAGCCACTAAAGTGTTTTAAGCAGAGTGGTTATGGGAAACGTGACCAGATCTGCATGCAGGAAACAGGCAGAGTGCCAAGATGAATAAAGCAAGACTAGTTACTTGGCAAGCTTAGTACAAGGAAGAGATGAAAAGTAGCTGAGGTTGATGGAGATGGCGCTAGTGACAGATTGGGTATTGGACAGGTGAGTTAGGAAAAAGTGTTATCAAGGTGACTGGGAAGCTTCCCACTTGTGTAAGAGACCAAACAGTAGCTTTCACTGAGTTAAGAACACTGAGGAAGAGCAAAGAGCAGGTCTGCAGGGCAAGAGCACGAGTTCTACTTTGGACAAACTGAGGTGGCTCTGAGGCACCCAAGTGGAGAAAAGCTTCCTAGAGGATAACTAAATAATGGGATATATAGATCTGGACTGGATCTCAGAAGCAAGCGTGATAAAAATTCACAAGTCATCTGCTTACAGAGAGGAGTTAACTGAAGCTATGAGTGTAAGGGAAGATGAAAAGAATACAGAATGGAAAACAAAGCATTAGACTGGAGCCTAGAACTCCTACATGTGATATTCAGGTAAGGAGAACAGTCTGCATGGGACACAAACGGTCCAACAGGAAAAGTAGAAGAAAAAAGAGAAGCCAAGGGAAAGCGTGCAGGAAGAGAATGCTTCAAAAAGGAGAGAGTAGTCAACTGCCTAGAATGCAGATGAAAAGTCAGGAAAGATGAGAACTGAAGACAGTCCCTTTGATTCGGTGACCACGACAAGATCTATTAGATGGAGGTGGGTTAAGAAATGAGTGGGAGGTCAGACATAAGACAGTGGGGGATTGTGTTTTGTTTCTAATCAGAGAAAGGCGCATATTTAAACACCCGGTAGGAAAAGATCCAGCAAATTCTTGTTAGGCAATTTATTTATTGAGTTAGGCAATTTATTTTTGAGTTAGGGGTTCAATCCATTCGAGAACGGAAGCGAAAGCACCCAGAACAAACTAAAGCTTTTGACGGTCACTTCAAGGCTAAGAACCAAAACCGTAGGTCAAAAGATTTCCAACTGCCCTAACTGGAAGAAAGCAATACGTAAAAATCCTTAAAGGCAGGCCGGGGAAGGAGGAGACAAGCTAAGGCGAGGCCGTGAGAATGGAATCTGAAATTTCGAGCCCTTCCTGCAAAGGCCGCCAGGCGGAAGGAGCTCAGCGCCTGTCTGCCCTCAGGCCTGGCCCGGGTCCTGGCAAATAAACTGGTGTTTGGGGCAGCCCTTCGAGGTGCCAGACCCCCGGGCCCCCGACCCTGCAGTTGAGGAGCTGGAAGCCTCCATCCAAAAAGACCAGGCGAGAATAACCTAGCCGTACTGGCCGCACCCCAGTCCCGAGATCCGCTGGGCGGGTCGACCCCAGGCACGGCTGGAGGATGCTGCCCTTAGGCGGGGTGGCAGCGGCGGCGGAGGGAGGCCAAGTCCCTGGCTGTGGGCACGCGCCAGCAGCCGGAGCGGAAGCGGCCGCCGACTCACCCCGGGCGCTGCCCGCCGAACTGGGCTCTGGCAAACGGGAGAGCCCGGCTGGCTGGCCCAGCCCTCCGGCCCCCGCCCTCCCGGCGGCAACTCACCATTTTCCTTCCGGCCGTCCGCGGCTCCTCGCCTTCCCTCGGGCCCCTTTAAGAATGGCACGGCTGCCGCCTCCCTTCCTGCCCCGGCGCCTGGTAGAGTCGCCCCCACCCATCAACGCGGCCGGCGCGGGCCGCCACGTGACGGCGGACGGCGGGAGGCGAGGCTCAAGATTCGCCAAAACGCGAGCGCCCGCTAGTTCCTGCTCCTTTTAGGAAAGGAGATTCTGTCTGCTTTAGCCAAACTCTGAGAGCAATTTCATGCTGACATAATTAAGTCAAGTCAGTCGTTTCAATGGCAAGTATGTACATTGACCAGAGCCTACATTCCAAATTTAACTCTCCACTGTGTTTTTTTTAATTTATTTATTTGACAGACAGAGATCACAAGTAGGCAGAGAGGCAGGCAGAGAGAGAGAGGAGGAAGCAGGCTTCCCGCTAAGCAGAGAGCCCCATGCGGGGCTCGATCCCAGGACCCTGAGATCATGACCTGAGCTGAAGGCAGAGGCTTTAACCCACTGAGCCACCCAGGTGCCCCTCCACTGTATTTTTGAGCATGGAGTTCAACCCGTCCCAGAACTGAAACCAAAGCCTCCAGGACCCTCAAAGGACCCTCAAACGTAGGCATGCCTGCCTTTCCTCCACCCTCTCTGAACATCCCACCCCGGATCCCCACCACTTTCCAGGACTGGATGAATACATTCCTTTTCTCAACGGTGTTTGTTTATTGAAGTGTAATTGAATGATGACTGCTGTCTCTGTAGGTGTTATGAACCACAGCCTAATGACACTTTAAGAAGTTTCTGTAGGAGATGCGAACTTACGAGAGCAAGCTAATTTTTTAATGTGGTGAGGAAACTAGTTTGGAAGAAGCAAAGTTTGAACTCTAAACTCATGCAGTTCTGCCTTCAATAAAGAAACTCCCTACGGGCGCCTGGGTGGCTCAGCGTCCTGGGATGGAGCCCCGCATTGGGCTCTCTGCTCAGTGGGGAGCCTGCTTCCCTTCTCTCTGCCTGCCTCTCTGTCTACTTGTGATTTCTGTCAAATAAATAAATAAAATCTTTAAAAAAACAAAAACCCTCCCTGAGGCAGGATATCATTTAATGACTTGTTAGCATGTTAATAAATAATATTAAGTCAGGGCTCAAAATACATAAACTGATACAATATCTACCTTTGCTCGTAAGTTAGAAAAAAGTATTAGCTTTAAGAAATTCCACAGCTCAACTACATTCTCATAGTGATCTGCCCCCATAATACTTTTTACTATGAGAAGGGGACCAGTAAGTTTGACACATACTATCTGTAACAAATGATGGAAGAGAAAATGATGTTAGTGGTCCATCAGCTTATTATATTCGACTTTAACATAGATTCTCCCACGAACTCTGCACCTTTTCCCCAGATCTCCTCTCTCTACATCTATAAGAGAAATTGGAGGAAATGGTGAAAAATTTAACATTAAGCTACATAACATCACACTTGATAAAAAGAAAACCCATTGTTATTTTTTTCCCCTCCCCTTTCATTCTGGTTTTTTAACATTTCCCAAGTGTTACTGGCTATGAAATGGCTGGTTTTATATCAAACCAAAGAAAGGTTGGACTGGGTATACTGACAAGATAAGAACACTGGTAAAAATGTGATTTATTTTCTTTTATGGGAGGTATAAAATTAATATAGACTATGTACAGAAACTTCTAACTCATTCTATACAAATGTTTTAACCACAAAAAATATTACAGCTATTTTAAATGGGGTTTGGAAATGCCATCCAACTTGAGTTATTCATGAAGGGGGTGGGTGGGGGTATGGCACAAAGTTCCAGAATGTTTTCCAAAACTTTTCTGCTTGGTTAACCTGTATAAAAAGGTGAAGAACCTATCAATACTAAGATGTGTTGAAGTCACTGAAATGTGTTTTATCCCTGGGAAGCATCTGACATGAAGACAAGATCAGGGTCAATGGTAAAGGGGTATTCTAAGTAAAAATTAATGGAAGATCAGAATTAGAAAAATCTTTTCTGGCCTGAATTTTTTCTAAGTCCTTTTTCTCTGTAACAGCAGGCCTGCTAAAGTATATTTGTATTATTTATATATTCCCACCTGTTTATTCCAGCAATAAATATTAATGAGGGCTCATTATGTAATCAGCTCTGTCCTGGGCACCAAGATCCAAACAGATTAAACATCCCGACCATCCCGGAACTACCATTCTAATGGGGAGGAAAGGTAACAGAAAACAAGAATAAAAAATGAGTAAACAATATTGTATGTTAGAAGGTGATTAGTGTGTGGAGGGGTTAGGAAATGAGAGATTGGGAGTGCAGGGGAGGAGGGATTTGTGATTTTAAATAGGGTAGTAGTCCTACTTCTCATTAGGAAGGTCATGTCTGGGGCACCTGGGTGGCTCAGTGGGTTAAGCCTCTGCCTTTGGCTCAGGTCATGATCTCAGAGTCTTGGGATACAGCCCCACATGGGGCTTTCTGCTCAGCAGGGAGCCTGCTTCCTGCTCCCTCTCTCTGCCTGCCTTTCTGCCTACTTGTGACCTCTCTCTCTCTGTCAAATAAATAAATAAAATCTAAAAAAAAAAAAAAAAAGGAAGGTCATGTCTGAACAAAGATTTGAAGCTGTGGAGATTAGCCATGAGGATATCTGGAGGAACATTCCACATGGAGGAAACAACACTGCAAAGGCCCAGAGGCAGAAGCATACATGCTATTACAGGGGACCAAAAAAAGCAATCAAATGACTGGAGTGGATGCGCTGGGGTGAGTTGTAGATGAAGTCATAGAGGGATTGGAGGGCTGGATCTTACAGGCTTGTAAATGATCATAAGGACTCTGGCTTTTACAGAGTGAAGATATAGTGTTATTGGAGACATTGAGCAGGGGAATGATGTGGACTGTCACACATTTTAACAGGAACATTCTGACTTAGTGTCCTTTTAAGAAGATCCTTTTCTGCTGTTTTATTAGACTGTAGGGACAGAGGGACTTCCAGAGCCAGCAAGATGGAGTAACCAAGCTACAATCCCTTTTTTTCACTGATTATAACTAAAATCTCTGGACAGAGTAAAAACACAACTACCTGAGGACTCTGAAGAGTAAATAATAACAAACTAGCCAGTGAATTGAAGAAGGAAATGTTTTGATGGTCTCCTCTTCTTGCTGTTTGTGAAGGAGCGTTCCTGCCCCGGGGTTATAGAGATAGCCCAACACATAACCCTCAACACTAGGCAGATGAGACTGACAGCAGTTTCCTCGTCAAATATACTCAGTCTGGGGGAGGGAGACACCAAATGCCATGCAGGGCCAGGGAGTTGCCCATGGGAACACAGTGAACAAAAAACTAGACTGTGTGAGACAGGCTTAAAGAGGGTGTGGTGCCCAGGCGGGTTGCGGGAAGCCTGTCGCTGAAGAATAAGCCGGCACTGTGCATGGTCCCCATGATGAGGGTTGTCTGGGTAGAGGACCTTAACTACGCGAGCAGAGTAGGGAGTAGAGCTTGAACTTAGGTCATACCCAATGTTACCAAATGTCGTGATGGCACATAACAGAAGACCTTAATTTAGGTCTTCCACCACAAGAAGGTAGAACCTGAAGCATAACCAGTAGGGTGTCAGTGAATTTTCTTGTTCTTTTTTCTGTAATGGCCTATTTAGCCAGAGCAGCTCCATCCTGACCCTGCCCCCCACCCCTTCAGTGAACTTACTTAAAAACAAGTCCTGGAAACCAGTCCCAGGTAACAAAGCCCAAATATAAGGGTGGGTCAGGCCAGGTGGAGGTATCCGATCGGTGGGGGGCGCATACTGTTTCCCAGCTACCAAGGTGTATGGGCCCGCGCTTTGGGTGCCAATTCTGACCAAGGTGATAGGCTAGTTCAAATATCTATTATAGGGTAAATTGTAATTCAATTGCTCACTTATGTGTGACCTAGCAGGACTGTGCAGCTCTCTCTGTGTTACAATCTCATTGGTCACCTGTGCATGGCCAGGCCCAACCACATGGCCTTTGCCCTTAAAAGCTAGTCTGTAAAGAAGAGAGAGGTCGCCTCTTTGCAAGAGACGGCCCTGGCCTGTCAGTTTGATTCTCGATGCTTGGCGTGAAATAAAGCTTTGCTTGACCTTCGCTTTGTATCAGTCTCACTCCTTTGACCATGGACCCAACATTTTCCTCCTCCACTGCCTGACAGGAGAGCAGGCTGGATCAGGGAAGACTGTGGAACAGGAGAAATGTGGAAGGAATTCTTCCCCCTTCCCCTTTTTCCCTCTCGTTGCCCTGCCCTGAGAACAACACCAACTGCCAAAATCATTAGCTTTGTCTCAGCAGGGCAGGAACACTGGCACCTAAAACCTGAGAGAAAATCCATCTTTCTGTGAGGAATTTGGAAAGGGGTCCTGTTGTGCGTAGTGAAGAAGGTGTGCCGGTTATTTTTTTTTCTTCTTTTTCTCTTGCCATTTCATCTGCAGGACAAGCTCAGTCACATAGAACTGTGCAACAGTGTAAAATGGAGAGCCCCATCTTTCAGACCAGAAAAGGATAAGGGAGCCCAAGTATGTAAGGGAAGTCCTGAAGAGCAGGGTTTGAAACAGACAACAGGCACACACCCCCAGGTCCATGTGTGCAGAACACACCTACAGAAGCACAGCGAAGACTAGACAACTTACCTACAATATAAGCCATTGCCAAGACTCAGATTAACCCCAGAGTGGCTCCTGGGAGAGACAGACCCAAAGAGCATAATAAAGACCTGGAAAATTGAGCTGCCATTCTGTACCTTGATGGTGCTAATGTTGACCTAATGGTGCTAATAATGACCTCTAGGCATTTGTTAGAACTCACAGAACTGTACATGAGATGTAATGAATTTTACTGTATGTACATGACCAATTAAATTTTAAAAAAGTAAAACAAATCTAAAAAGAATAGACTATGGGAGATAGAGAAGCAAGAAAATCATTTAGGAGGCGACTGTGGTAATCCAGGAAAGACATAGCCTGAACCAATATGGAAACAGTGATTTATTTGGTGAGAAGTGCCCAGAACAAAAAGAATTTTCTGTCTCAGAGTTTCTCAACTTAGCAATACTGACATGTGGAGGTAAATAATTCTTTGTTGTGGGGTGCAATGTGGTGTGCATTGTAGGGTGTTTAGCAGAATATCAAATACCATGCAGGGCTTGGGGGAGTGGGGGTTGCACTGGAGGCCAGGAGCACCTCCCCCCACTGGGAACCAAAATGTGTCCAGACGTTGCCAAATGTTGCCAGGGCAGAGAGGTGGAAAAGCAACCCCAGTCAAGAACCACTGTCCTAGATGAATGTCCTAAGCTTTGGTCCACAGACCACGTACCACATAAATCATCAGTGTCAGCTCAGTTGGAATGAGTTTCAGGTAGCCTCCCGTCACATAGTATATACATAGATGATGAAGCCCAACCACTAAGACCATGAGAAGTTTTTACTAGAGGGACTTGGAAGTTCAATGGACTACTAGGAGTCAGGTTATGCTGAGGTACTACATACAAGATTTTTCACAATTCCTGTCTATGGATTATACCCAACTGCACATTCTTTCAATTCTTTTGGGCAATAGTCTCAAAGTTTGAAACTCAGAGTTATGATGATTATTATGTGCCTACTGGTGTCTTCACATAGACATAAATTTCCCCTTCCAAGAAATAATGTAGGCTATAGAGAGACCATAGAAAATGAAAGGATTAGCAGCTCCAAGAAAATTATATAATGCCGATAATAATTTTAAAAAACATGTTAATCTCTACTTGCATTTCTCTTATGAGACTTCCTCCTTGGTCAGTCAGAAGCATGCATAAGCCTCAAAGGATAAACAGAACTGTGATGCTGGGAATGCAGAAGAAAGCAAACAGCTTTTGGCTACCAAAACGGGATTTTTGAATCCCCAGAAACACAGTAATCTAGAAAAAGCCAGAAACTACTGAGAAATTTTAAAGCTCCACTAACAATTCAAAATCCAGACCATGGCAAAATTCAAAGTGGCATTCAGTCTGTGCCATGTGGTAGAGGAAACTGAGGCCAGGACAGAAGGCCTGTATTTGCAGAGTGTTAAGGAGGGGAAGGCTTTCCCTTCCAATGTGCTGGAGCATGGCAAGAAAGTGGGGCTTGACTAAGTACAGCAGGCCATACTGTACTGATGTAGGCTTCCCCTCCAGGCTGCAGTCTCAGAATGGGAAGGGGGTGGTACTGGAGGGGGTTGGAGTAAAGCCATCCAAATAGGTATGGTACTGGAGAAGCTGAAGAGACTGAAATTGGCAGTCCACTTTCTCTTTAAGAAAGAAGGAAAGGAGGGGCGCCTGGGGGCCCAGTCAGTTAAGCATCCAATTCTTGATTTAGGCTACGGTCATGATCTAAGGGTTGTGAGATGGAGCCCCTCATCATTGTTCAGCTCCTCGATGGGGCATGGAGCCTGCTTAAGATTCTCCCTCTCCCTCTGCCCCTCCTAGGATTTGCATTTGGCTCTGTACCACCTTGAACAGAAGCAATAGCGTTCAACAGTAGAGGGGGCTGCCCTGAACGGAGACTGTATTTTCCAACCTTCCTTCCAGTTAAAGGTGGGCATGAGGCTGAGCTGTGGCCAATGGAATAAGTGGTGCCTCCTTAGAGTTTCCTTAAACAGAAGTACTCTCCTTCTCCCTCTCTTACCTCTTTGCTGGTAGCAAGAGTATGGAAATGATGGCTGGAGCTACAACATGCATCTTGAACCATAAGGTGAGCTTGGGAATGGGGGCTTCGCACAGTGGAGGAAAACAGAAGCCTGGGTCTCTTGTACTGTGCACCATATCAGTCCTGCCTTGACCCACCTCCAGACTTTCACCTGAAAGAGAAATACATCTCTATCTCAAGTGAATTACTGTTTTGTTTCAAGTTTTGTCACTTACAAATGCAATAATTTCTAAATAATAATCCACTTCACTGCAAGTCCCCGTCCCTATCCTAGTTAGAGTTAACAATACTTTTGCCTGGACTTTTTATTTTATTTTATTTTATTTATTTATTTTAAAGATTTTATTTATTTATTAGACACAGAGAGAGATCACAAGGAGGCAGAAAGGCAGGCAGAGAGAGGGAGCAGGAAGCAGGTTCCCCACTGAGCAGAGAGCCCGATGTGGGGCTTGATCCCAGGATCCTGAGATCATGACCTGAGCCAAAATTGCCTGGACTTTTTAAAGAATCTGTTAATTGATATCCCCATATTCAATTATATCCATCCTAACCTCCTTCCAATAAGTTTTCTACACAATATCCAAAATGACTGAAAATGCAAACAGAATGTCACTCCCTGTATTAGTCTGCCTGGCTACCATAACTGGACACCACAGACCGAGTGGCTAAAACAAAAGAATTTCATTTTCTCACAGTCCTTGAGGTGAGAAGTCAAAGATCAAGGTGCCAGCAGGTTTTCTGGAGAGAACACTCTCTTTGGTTTGCAAACAGCTGCCTTCTCACTGTGTCCCACATGGACTTTTCTCTGTATACACTTGCACACAGAGAGCAATCTCTGGTTTCTCTCTCTCTCTCTCTCTCTCTTTTTTTTTTTTTTTAATAAGGGTACTAGTCCTATTGAATTAGCATCCTACCCTTATGATCCCACTTAACTTTAATTACTTCCTTAAAGGCTCCATCTACAAATACAGTTACACTGGGGTCTAGAACTTCAGAATATGAATTTTAGGGGGATATAATTCAGTCCGTAACATGCCCCTTCTTCAATCATGTCAGTAGATTTTCATTGCTCTAAGGGTACAGTTGAGTAGTTAAAATAGGAAGACTCACATATGGTCTGGGCCCTACTTATCTCTCCTTTTCATACCCCACATGCTCCTCCTCACTCCATGCTTTAGTCACATCGGCTTTTCATTTTCTCAGGTGTGCTATGATTTCTCCCACCTTAGGACCTTTGCACATGCTAGAGCTCTGTCCTAAATTCTTTCTCCCCTCCTGTTCCTTTCCTCCCCTCTTGTTCCTCTCTCCATCAGCTCTCAGCTCAATCATCTGTTTTTCAGGGAAGGTTTTCCAAATTTTCCTTATGTTTCACTATTCTCCCATTATATGCCTTCATAGCTCATGTATCTCTTTTTAATAGCACTTATTATAATTGTGCCTTTATATTTTGTTCAAGGTTCTTTGATTTTTTAAAAATTATTATTTATTTATTTGACAGACAGAGATCACAAGTAGGCAGAGAGGCAGACAGAGAGAGAGAGGAGGAGGAAGCAGGCTCCCCGCTGAGCAGAGAGCCCAATGTGGGGCTCAATCCCAGGACCCCAGGGATCACAACCTGAGCCGAAGGCAGAGGCTTTAACCCACTGAGCCTCCGAGTCGCCCCCAAGGTTCTATGATTAATGTTTGTCTTTTCCATTAGATGATAAACTCCATTAGAATAGAGATATGTCATTTTGGCTTATTATTGTATCCTAATACCTTCTACAGTGTCTGGCACATACCTGACACTCAATAAACATTTTGTGAGTGAGTAAGTAAGAGGTAAGTGGGTGGTATGTCAAACAAGGAACTCAATACTTCATCTTCAAGGATATATAGCATGGAAATCAAGGATTTGAGATGGTGGAATAAAATAATGTTTTAAAATGAAGATACATGTTAAAAAAATTTTTTGCCAGCACTGTGTATTGTGTATTATATGTTAGAAAGAATCAATGTTGGAAGTAAAGTGACAAGTTTGAATAGTTGTAGCAGATATCCAAATGGATATCCAAATAGATACCCAGATATCCAAAGCAGATATCCAAATTTGTGTTAGTTCCTGTTCCTTTTGAGAATTCTTCAGTGTAAATCAAGTTGAGTCGGTTTTAAGTTGAGTCTGGTTAGTGAATAATCCTTGTTCAGCTGTTTTCTATCTTCCAGTATGTGCTGCTGTTATTTTATTTCCTGTTCTTGTTTTTGTTGATTTATTTTTTACATCCCTTTACTGTAGTTTTAGTAGAGTTTGGGGAGAGAGCAAAATTATAGGCATATGTTTAATATGCCACTTTAACTTGGAATTCCCTGTTTTCATTATGAAAACTCTTTATCGATAGTTTATTGCAATAAAATTGCCTTTCCCACTGGCCAAGTTTTTAAAGTGACAATATCAAATGATCGCAAAACTGAGGATGAAAGTGTGGAAGCATACATCAGCACAATATTTCTGGGGAGTATTGCTTCCCTAAAGGTTTAAAATGTACAAACTTTTTGAACTAAAAGTTCCACCTCTAGGAATTCACCTAAGGAAATGATTTAGCTTTAAGAATGTTCATTGCAGGGGTGCCTGGGTGGCTCAGTGGGTTGGGCATCTTCCTTCCACTCAGGTCATGATCTCTGAGTCCTGAGATCAGCCCCCTGTCTGGCTCCCTGCTCAGCGGGGAGCCTGCTTCTCCCTCTCCCTTTGCCTCTTCCCCTGCTTGTGCTCTCTCTCTCTCTAATAAATAAGTAAAATCTTTTTAAAAAAATGTTCATTGCAGTGTTGTTTATGATAAAAAAATTGTCCAGTGATAAACTATATACTATCATATATGTAGTTGTTAAAAATTATGTTGTTGGGGGCGCCTGGGTGGCTCAGTGGGTTAAAGCCTCTGCCTTTGGCTCGGGTCATGATCCCAGGGTCCTGGAATCAAGCCCCATATGGGGCTCTCTGCTCGGTGGGGAGCCTGCTTCCTCCTCTCTCTGCCTGCCTCTCTGTCTACTTGTGATCTCTGTCTGTCAAATAAATAAAATCTTAAAAAAAAAGTATGTTGTTGAACCAAGTTGTTACACAGCGTCACTCCCTATATATACTACTACTACATACATATACAACAACATATACACTACTCCATACAATACAGGATCATTTGCCAAAAGACCTGTGAAGCCATACAACAAATTTATCTCATCTTTCTCCAACATTGATTTTACTAGTGATTTGGGAGTGTGGAGGGGGTACTACTTATCTACCCCATGGTCCTCTGTCCCTTTCTTCCTTGATAACAAAACCCTAATTTGTAGCAAGGGGTGTTGCTGCTCAGAATAAAAGACTACGTTCCCCTGTCTCTGTGGTAACTGGGTGTGGCCAAGAGCTAAACGCAAACCGCTGAGCTCTCAGGGGAGGTGTGAGAGACTTCCCGGGAGGCTACCTTGATGGAGCTGGCTGAACCGAGAGGAGGAGAAGGAATAAGCATTTCGCTCCTTTATTTAAAGGCTTCTTCTAGCTAAAAAATACATACATACATACATACATACATACATACATATTTTAAATTATTGTTAAAGTAAAAATGAATAGAAAAAATTCAAATATCTAATTCTAATTTGAGGGTGGGGGGGGGGAGGAGAAAAGGAAGGGGAGTGGGCGGACAGTTGGTGTACTTCTATGAGAATCCCGATACGCAACGCTAGTTTTCGTCTATCACTAAATCCAACTTGAGAAGGCCGACAAGGCTCGTATAAACTGTTTGTGAGACTCCTTCTGGTCTTTCCTAGTCTCTAATAGTAACTTTTCTAGATCAAACAAGAGCAGGTGCGGGACTACTTCGCTTTGTAGAACCCAAGATGCCGGCTCTTCTCCTCTCAAATTTGCCGCGGATCCAATATGCGGGATTTAGACTCTGTGACGTGGATTTCGGACCGTGCCTCCTCTCTGTGTCATCAGAAAAACCTTACCTGAGCCTTGGACAGCTTTGGCCGCGATGCGTGTTTAGAATTTGCCGCAGAAAAGCCTTCACCGCTAGGACAGACGGAAGCTCTCCGAGTACCAATCCCGTGAATCAGTCCGGGCACCGCCCCTCTGCGAAGCCAATAGCTCGGGACGGGAGCTGGAGGGGCGGGGCGAGCCCTGCAGGCGGCGTCGTGATTGGCACTCCGGTTCCCGCAGCCGGCGAGGTTGCCCCGACTTCTAGCCCTAGAACCCCGGGCGAGTGCGTATCCACAAAGTTTGTCAGCTCCGAGGCGCCGTAGTGGTTTTTACCCCGGCCGGGTGGGCCGGGCTGGGCGGCTGAAGCTCGGCTCAGTGTAGGACATCCTGATGGCTGCGGTCTTTCTGGTAACGCTTTATGAGTATTCGCCGCTTTTCTACATCGCAGTGGTCTTTACTTGCTTCATCGTGACCACCGGCCTGGTATTGGGATGGTAAGTGCCCCATGATTAGAAACAAGGGACGTAGGGGCGGACAGCTGGGGTAGTGGTGGTCGCGGAGGGCAGCGGAGGAGGGGTGCATCGGCGCCGGGGGATCCAGCGGGGCTGGGGCGCCCGGCGCTGTGGGGAAGCTGGTGTCGCGAACTCCGACTGGCTCCGGGAGCACAACGAGGTGCGGTGTGCACCTGCATCACTGCTCTGCATCGCTGTGTCGTCCCCGTCGCTGCGGGTATCTGGGGGTGGTGCGGGGTCGAGGTATTTTACCCAGCTTTGTTTCTAAGAGATAAAGCGGTCTGTCAGGGCCTGGTCTCGGTGTTGGGATAGAGTGCTTGACCAGCAGGCTTCTGTCCCGGATTGGGGCCTACGGTGTGCCCGGAGTGAATCGGTCACCTGCGGTACAGTGCACAGACGTGGACAGTAAGCACAGCTGATTGTTGTTCTCACCAGAATTGAGGACTTGGCCTCAGATCTTTGAGCCTAACTTATAACTGAACTCCGTTACCGTTTGAGAATTTAATGGTTTCTAGATACATTCCACGCCTTTTGAAGTAATATTTAGTCGGTGGAACTGTGAAGTCATAATTTTAGAGCTGGAAAAGACCTTTGAGATAAGTTACATTAACGGGTAGGGGCAGTTTACGCATTGGAGACAGGGAGAATAGACTGTTAGATAATCCTTGAGCAATTGTTCTAGCTCAGAGATTCTAAAATTTCTCTTTTGAGGAGATGCCATTGTATCATGTTTAGAGAAGCCTTATAAATACAGCTAGTTGAAACCATTTTACTAATTCATCCATTGCGGAGGGAAACATGAGCTCAATTTTGAAGAATCAGTGTTCTGAGAAATAAATGAAGTTAAGTCTGTATGGTAGAGAATAGAAGACATCTCAGGGGTACAGCATGATCAGAGAGACAGAGGAAGCGTGTTAGTGAATAGATCTGCCTGTGTAAAACGAATCTTAAAATACCTTTTGATCACATATATAGGATTACTTTACAGAAAGGAAACAAGCCCTTGTTAATTTCTGAAACTATATGCCTTCTTGAGAAACTAAGCCCAGTCTTAATATTTCCATACTGCCTCTCACCCTGCCAGCTGTTGAACACAAAATTCCTTGTTTGTGGGTGGGAGAAGACTAAAACCAGTCTTACACAATTTGTTATTCTTGACTCACCAAATTTCACTGCTATTTAATGTTCATTTCAATAAAGTTTGTAATTGGAATTTGCAACTTGGTTGCCTAAGTCAGTAAAGCAGTCTTAACACAGGATTTCTTAATGACTATAATGTCAGTGTTTTTCTCTTAAAGAAATGTGATATTCCTCCATTAAGAAAAATTGGTAACTAGTTGACCATTGCATTTTATCCTTAAATTTTAATTTTCTGGGGATGCCTGGGTGGCTCGGTGGGTTAAGCGGCTGCCTTCAGCTCAGGTCATGATCCCAGGGTCCTGGGATCGAGCCCCGCATCGGGCTCCATGCTTGGCGGGGAACCTACTTCTCTCTCTTCCTCTGCCTGCCCCTCTGCCAGCTTGTGCTGTCAAATAAATAAATAAAATCTTAAAAAAAAATAATTTTCTGTAGGCCAGATAATTAGATATCTTAGGTATAGTACTGGGAAGAGGAAAATGAGTGAGGGCCACATGGCTAATGATGTATCTGTGGGTAAGGGTAGTCAGGAACCTCATGACCTCATGTTTGTACTGGTTAAGAGACAGACTTTGGAGTCAGACAGACCTAGATGCAAATTCTGGCTCTGCCAAGTTTAGGACTTGTTTTGAAAACGTAATGACTGCCTAACCACTCCATTTGGGTATAACTTTGAAGGGTGGCAGGCCAGATAACTAGAATTTTTGGAAGTCTGGGCTAAGTATTGCTGAAACGGTGTAAGTCCCAATCACTTTCTATCTAGTTATCTTGAACCTAACTCAACCATTCCCTTTAGCTGGGTTACCTTTGTCTATATAGGTAAACTTTTTACTAGTGTTTATTTGCTAACATAAGCCAAGGCAACGGGTACATCGAATAGCAACAAAGAAAACCATGTAGATCTCATAAAAGCAACTTTCTGATAGTACCCCAGCCAGAAGGTAAACCCATGAATCCACTATGCTTTTCACCTGTGTCATGTTTTTTTAACCTCCCAAAATATAATCCCTATTGGTTTTGTGTCTTCGCCATTATCTCAGTACTGCTCTGATTTTCTTTTCCACTGCTTCTTTCTCCTGTTCTTGTCTGCTTGCACTGTGTGGGAGTGGAGAAAGAACAGGAACATCTGAATCCCAATAGCAAAGAATCGTGCCACTGAAGTATGGTATTTCTCTTTAACTCTTGGTGGTTTTGTGAGCTCTAATAGTTCACATTTATTAAGTTCTTGCTATTTGCCAGGTGCTGTGCAGAAAGGAGACCAAAAAGGCCATATATCCTTTAACAGTTTCATATAATCGGGGACCCTAACTCTGCAGCTGCCCCCTGCTTCCTCTTGACTACAGGTTATTAAGCTATTGTCCCTCAGCTTCGTAGCACCCCTTTAGATTCTGTTTTGTGAATCTGGGGAGCACCTCTAAACCACATTTCTTCTTTGCTAGCTGGCTGCCTAGCAGGCTTTGCCAGCAGGGGAGGGTGAGTGGAAGGGTAGAGGACAAAAGGGCTTGCTGCTTCCTGTGTGATTCTTTTCTTGTCTGTCTCACCACAGTGATAGTGCCTCACTCTGGCATTAACAGTTGGCCCCAGTTTTTCCAATTTGTAGTTTTCCACTCTCTTAGAACCAGCCCATCACACCTCTTCAAAGATATCAATACCCTTTCCTCAGATCTGAGTCCCAGCTCCATGGCAGTTCTTGCTCCAAATTTCTCAGCTGTAGTAATTCTCTTTATTCCTGTTTTGGAGTGATAGCTGCTTCCTACTGGTACTACTTCTATGATGCTCACTGTCCCCTTTTAGCGTTTTCAGTTCTTCAGCATATGGTTAACAATTAACCATATTAAATTCCCTCTGTTAAAATAGCTTTTGTGGTTTTGGTCTCCTGGTTGGACTTACAAAAGGTATTAATAAAGAAATTGTTACTACAATTGGAAACCCCCCGGGGGGGGGGGGGGAGAAGCTTTCAAAGATGGGCTTCAGCAATTGCTTTGGTTACATCTTTGGCTCCTTGCCAACATGATATAAGGTCCTAGTAATCCATGGCAATTATTTGCATAGTGATTCATCAGATTACTACCTTTGATTGATTGTGATAAAATGATTTCTGAAGTGTTTAATGTGGCTAAAGCACTTTTTGACTATAAGGACTGAGGGATGGATGGGATGGTTGCTTCTCAGATCACTGGAGCCCTTACAGAAAGAAAATGAGAAGCTAACGTCTTAAAACACTCAGGGCAACCCTTAGAGAATCAGAGAGGTTCTGGGTTCTAAAGCACTTTATTTCATGTAGCCACAGAACTAAACATTGAACACAGTTTTAATTGTGCTGCTAATAGAATTATACAGCTTTGTCGATGTCTCATTGAGGACACTGAGTGGAAAGAACCAGACCCCTGAGACTTGGAATGGGAACATCTGAATTGGCTTGGATAAAACTGAAAGTCTTGAAACCCTGGTCATTCTGACTCTCCTTTATAACCTTTCCTAGAGTAATTGCTTTGCAAAGGATGTCTATACTCAAGACCTATCTTTATAACCTTTTGCTGTGAGGCCCAGATCTCTTCATGTTCCAAAGGACAGGAACAAAATCCAACTTGGTTGGAAAGAGCTTAGCCTCTAAAAGATGTGCAAAATTTTGCTAATTTGTGCCATTGCGAACAATTGATTGTAAATAGATTAGGCCAGGAAGGATAGAATGTAACAGTAAATCAGATAAAGTGAATTTATTTATTTTCTTTTCTTTCTTTATTTTTCAGTAGGCTCCACTTCAGTGTGGGGCCCAAGGCAGGACTTGAACTTAGGACCCTGAGATCAAGACCTGAGCTGGGACCAAGAGTTAGATGCTTAACCAACTGAGCAAGCTGGGTGCTGGAGATAAAATTTATTGATCTGGGTGTCTTCTCAAGAAATTCTGAATCTAGCCCCGCATCGGGCTCTCTGCTCAGCGAGGAGCCTGCTTCCTCCTCTCTCTCTGCCTACTTGTAATCTCTGTCTGTCAAATAAATAAATAAATTAAAAAAAAAAAAAGAAATTCTGAATCTAAGGTATTAACTCAGATGTGGTTGACTGAAACTTGGACTCAGTGGTGGCCTATATGTAATAAGGTTAAGGTGTTAGAACTTTCCTAGCATAACGAGGAAAGAATCTAACGATTTAGAAAGATAAGAATATTGGACTGGATTTATTATGTGCAACCTGCACACCCATCCCCCTACTGCATCCTTTAAGACTTCACAGAAGACACATTTTTCATGAGGGCACTGAGAAATAAATTGCCGAGAGGAGACTTGTATCCTTGAAAATCTCTGTTCTCTCTAGGCTGTTTGTGATGGTGGGAGCTCCTGACCTGAGGTCCAGTGGCACCTCACCGGAGTCGAGGTGGACATATGTTCCATAATGGGCAGTGGAGGACAAAGCAGAGAATGTTTTGGCTCACAAGGATTTTTGGCGGTGGCTAATGGATTAGAGTGTCTCTAGGAATAAAATAGATGGGCAGCCTACTAAATGCTACATGAACTACATAGAAGGAGAAACTCCATGTCTGGAGCCAGAAACCTGACTTGAGTGGTCACAACGGCGAGTTACCACCTTTCACCCAGTTTATAGATATAAGCCAATCCATAGACCTGGAATGTCTGATTAAGGGGAGGTTGGGTCCCCTAGAGAAAGGACCCTGTACCCTTCTGTGCTGCCACAGGACATACTCTAAATCGTCCTCCAGATCTTTCTCAAAAGCTGTTGTCTCTCAGAAGCAAACATGCTCTTCTGTACTCTGCGTGGTAATACTGGGACGGGGACTTTGTATGTTCCTCTTATCGTTTGCTCCCTATTAGAATCTGCCAGTAGACGATGCTAGAAAGAAACAGGAAGGCTGGAGGAGGAAGAAGGGACTTCCTCTTAACAGTTTGCTTCCTTTTCCTAGTCTGCATTCCTGTGGCACTGCCCTTTGCCCTGGCACTGGCAGTTGACCTGAGTAGCAGCAGTTTATTTTAGTTGACAGTTTTTCCTAGAACTAGCCTCATCACACTCCTTCAGCGGTATCAGTGCCAGCTGGCAGCACTCCTACCACAAAAGTCTGCATGCCAGCTCTGGGAGATCCCTTATCTAAGCTTCTAAATTGTAATAATCCCCACTCTGTGGGGCACCTGGGTGGCTCAGATGTTAAGTGTCTGCCTCCGGCTCTGGTCATGATCCCAGGGTCCCGGGATCGAGCCCCACATCGGGCTCCCTGCTTGGCAGGGAGCCTTCTTCTCCCTCTTCCACTCCCCCTGCTTGTGTTCCCTCTCTCACTGTGTCTCTCTCTGTCAAATAAAGAAATAAAATCTTAAATAGTCATCATCATCATCATCATCATCCCCACTCTTCCCTTTGTTTTTCCCTACCCTAGGAGTGATAACTGCTTCGTGCTAGGATACCTCAGTGTCTCCTTCTTGCATTTTCAGTCTTTAGTACTTGATTAACAATTCTTTGTATATTAGATTCTTTACATTAAAATAATAGATGTGGCTTCTGTCTCCTGCCAACCCTACCTGATAGACTGACCTTGACTATTTCTCATCTTACTTGTTGAATGCAGTAGGATGTCTGTGTATGATGAGGTTGGTGATGAGGTACAGATTCTTCCTTAGGAAAAGAACATGACTGGTTTGTATTTGTTTAGAGTGCACAATATTCCACCCTTGCATTGGCAAGATTTTTTTTAGAGGAATCTAGAAGAAAACACGAAGCTGTTAGAAACAACATTTCAAGCCTTCGGAGGGCCTTAAGGTCACTTATTTTAAATCCTCATTTTACAAGTAAAGGCACGGAGTATTCAAGACTGGGTCATTGTCCCAAAGTCCTATCATTAGCACAGCAGTTCCCTCAGAGACAATCCTCTGAGTTTACCCACAAATGGCTTTTATATCCTGATCCAGTGTCAGTATCGAGCTACTGCATGAGACCATCTTTGGGAGATCACCGTGGAGAGAAGGCCCCCCAAATTAACAATTGCATGTCTGTTTTCTGATTGGCTTGAGGACTCAGAGCTGAAGGGGTAATAAAAATTGTTTACTGCTGAACCTAAAATTTTATCTTCAAAGTAACCTTTATTCATGAGGAGCTCTATGAGATTCCAGACACAAGGAAAGGAGGTCTGGTCTACCAATTCAGCCTCTGATTAAAAGCTTTGGAAGTGTATGCTATATAAGACATTATATAAGCAATAAGAAAAAATGTGGTCAGAATTGGAGGTCCGGGGCTCCTGGGTGGCTCAGTGGGTTAAAGCCTCTGCCTTCGCCTCGGGTCATGATCCCACACTCCTGGGATGGAGCCCCACATGGGGCTCTCTGCTCAGCGGGGAGCCTGCTTCCTCCTCTCTCTCTCTCTCTCTCTGCCTACCTCTCTGCCTACTTGTGATCTCTGTCTGTCAAATAAATAAAAAAAAAAAAATCTTAAAAAAAAAAGAGTAGAACGAGGAGGCAAGTTATAGCATATTGATTGTACAGTAGAATATTACATAGCTACAAAGATGTGCTAGGTATAGCTACATGGATAAATCTGCAAGCATAACATTATAAAATAGGAAGTAGAAGTGTACACAGCATCCTTCCACTTACATAACAATTCAGAAACAGGTACACTAAATTACAGCAATTGAAGTCAAGATAGTGGAGAGGGAAGGGATAGTGCCTGGGAGGGGACACCAGAGACTTTCTGAGAATATTGTTCGGGTTCTTCACCCGAATACCAATTACTTTCTAATTCATTGAACTATGTTTTGTGTACTTTTCTGTATGTTATCCTTCACAGTAAAAAGGTTATGTGTGATACAAAGGCCAAGGGTTTAGCATGATTCATAACACCAATTTTAAAAGATATATCCGACTCAAATCGAGGACCTTAGGCCGTTAAAAAATGCAGACCCAAGACAAAGCATGAGGCGGAGAAATAAAAAATCAAGGGAGATGAATTTCTTCTAATAATAGGTGTGGTTTGGGGGCGCCTGGGTGGCTCAGTGGGTTAAGCCTCTGCCTTCGGCTCAGGTCATGATCCCAGGGTCCTGAGATGGAGCCCACATCAAGCTCCCTGCTCAGCGGGGGGACTGCTTCCCTCTCCCCCTCTGCCTTCCTCTCTGCCTATTTGTGATCTCTCTCTCTCTCTCTGTCAAATAATAAAATCTTTAAAAAAAAAGAAAAGAAAAGAAAATGTTAGGTACAATTTGATAAAATATCTGAAATATAATGGTTGAACCTACAGTAGAACTGAACAAAATGAGCTCTGAATTCCAGTATTTACTGCTGGTAGTGTGGGTGTAAGGAGCCAGGCAGTGGGGGTAAAGAAAAAAAAAGGGGGGGGCAGGTGGACGGTAGGAAGAATTAAAATGATGAAGGGGCCAGGAAATAGAATGAGTATATATACCATAGAATGGTGTTTTCTCCCCTTGTTTTTTTCACTCCAAGGGATGAAGGAAAGAAGAGGGAGGTGTTATCTTATGGCTCTCTTGGGAAGATTATATCTTGTGTCCTACCATTTCACATTCCTGACTTAACCGCTAAAAGGCACTAGGGCAGTGTTGGGCAGTGGACAGAGTGGCTGCGGGGTAACTGATTCTGAGGTTCAAAAAGGAGAAATTACTGGATTTGTTCTTTCCCTCTAGCTCTTCTGCCAACCCCTGTGTCTACTCCATCATCGGCATTATCATCACTAGCACTTACTTAGTGCCACACTCTGTTACAAGGGTTTCCAGATGGGAAACCAATTACACAAAGGTTGAGCGATTGCCTAAGGACACATAGCTATTAAGTGTCTTGTTCCTGATTTTAGGAGGAAAGCAGTTTTTCATTAAGTACGATGTTAGCTCTACATATTTATTGCTGCCCTTTACCAGGTTAAGTTCCTTTACATTCCTGGTTTGCTGACAGTTTTTATCAGGATGAGACATTGGATTTGAACAAGTGCTTTTTCTGCATGTATTGAGATGATCATATAGTTTTTCTTTTTCAGTCTGTTAATATGGTGAATTATGTTAAATTTTTAATGTTATGTTAAGCCATCATTAGGTCACGACATATTAGCCTTTAACGTATTGTTGGATTCCATTTGTTAACATTTTGTTAAGTTTTGCGTCAAGGCGCCTGGGTGGCTCAGTGGGTTAAAGCCTCTGCCTTCAGCTCAGGTCATGATCCCGGGGTCCTGGGATCAAGCTCCACACTGGGGCTCTCTGCTCGGCAGGGAGCCTGCTTCCTTCTCTCTCTGCCTACTTGTGATCTGTCTGTCAAACAAATTTAAAAAAAAATCTTGAGAAAAAAAAAAGTTTTGCATCTATTTTCCTGAGTGATACACGTCTGTAGTTTTCTTGTGCATCTCTGCCCTTTCTCTGCAAACTGCATGAAGTTGTCCTTCAGCTCGTGATGTTTTGGGTGATTTGGGGTTGTTTTTTTTTTTTTTGTCTAGCCTTTTTTTTCCTCTCTCTGTTTCATATTGGATCCTTTCTGTTGATAAGTCTTCAAATATACTAATCTTTTGTTCTATAATGGTAAGTCAGCTATTAATTTCATCCAGTGTATTTTTCATCTCAAATATTGTATTTTTTCATCTTCAGAAATGGATTTGGGTCTTTTTAAATATTTTCCACATCTCCATGTAGTGTGCTCAATCTTTACTTACTTTTTTGAAAATATGGAGTATAGTTATAACAATTATTTCAATGTTCTTGTCTACTAGTTCTAGTATATCTGTCATTTATAGGGTCTATTTCTTTTTGATTATTTTCTCTCCTCATTATGAGTTGAGTCATACTTTCTGTTTGCATGGCTGTTATTTTTTTTTTTTAAGATTTTATTTATTTATTTGACAGACAGAGATCACAAGTAGGTAGAGAGGCAGGCAGAGAGAGGGGGAAGCAGAATCCCTGCTAAGCAGAGAGCGCAGATGCGGGGCTCGATCCCAGGCCGCTGGGATCATGACCCGGGCCGAAGGCAGAGGCTTAACCCACTGAGCCACCCAGGCGCCCCTAGAGTGTAACTTTATAGTGTGTGTTACTTTTATTGGTCTTCTCTTGGCATTAGATTTATTGAAGTGGTTTGAAATTTTGTTTTGCAAACTTAATTTTTATAGTTTTCTTCCCTACCCTTTGTTATCACCCTTGCTGCTTAACCATTTTACGATTGTCTCCAACCCAATTCCTAGATGCCTCCTAGTTAAGGACAGGTATTATAATGACATTTCTTCGTCTTCTTCTTCTTTTTTTTTTTTTTAAGATTTTATTTATTTATTTGACAGAGAGAAAGAGATCACAAATAGACAGAGGCAGGCAGAGGCGGAGGGGGAAAGCAAGCCCTGCTGAGCAGAGAGCCTGATGCAGAGCTTGATCCCAGGATCCTGAGATCATGACCTGAGCCGAAGGCAGAGGCTTAACCCACTGAGCCACCCAGACACCTCTTATAATGACATCCATATTGATATTGTCCTAACCCAGCGCCTGGATTCAAATTATGAACCTCGGTCTGGCTCTTGTTTTGAATGGACAACCTATAAAGTCCTCTTACTATGGGAAGGCTTACTTGCCACTGCCTGCTGCCAGACTTGGGACCTATCAAACCCTGGCATCAGCCTTACTCATTCCTTTATATTTATTTCCCTTTTTTAGAACCGTAAAGATTGTCTTTGAACCCGCTTTGTCTCTTTTTCTCCTACCATTTTATTATTAAAATTTTTAAACATACAGAAAACTTGAAAAAATTATACCATGAATATATATATATGCCCATCACTTAGGTTCTACAATCAGTATTTTAGTATAGAGTCTTTATTTCATATTTGTCCATCTTATTTCTTGATCACTTCAGAGTAAATTGTTACTCTTCCCATAAACACTAAAGCATTGCATATTATTAGCTGGAGCTCAACGTCTGGGTGTTTTGTTTTGTTTTGTTTTGTTTGGGGGGAGGGAGTAGGAAAGGGAGAGAGGGGCAGAGGGAAAGGGAAAGAGAGCCCGATGTGGAGCTCGATCTCACGACCCTGAGATCATGACCTGAGCCAAAACCAAGAGTCAGATGCTTAACCGACTGAACCACCTAGGTGTCCCTCAACATTTTTGTTTATAGTTCCTTTTTTTTCTTTCGAAGTAATATTTATACACAATGAAATATACAAGTCTTCAGTGTTATTAAATGCATCATCTATACTCAAACCTCTTCGCAAGGTATGCAACATGACCATCACCAGAGAAAGTTTCCTCATGCCATTTCCTGGTCAGTCCATACCCCTTCCCCCCGCCTCAGATGCAACCATTGCTCTGTTTTTTATTTCTACTATGAATTAGTTTTGCCTGCTCTCAAATTCTATATTACAGAATCATAGAGCGTGTACTCCTTTGTGTAAGACTTCTTTTGCTCAGGATGTTGTTTTTGAGATTTGTCCATGTGGCTCTAGCAATAATTTATTCCTTTTCATTGCTGAGTACTACTGTTCCTTTGTTTCAACACACCATGGTTTGTTTGCTCATTTCAGTGGGGTCTTTTTGATTTCTATGTTTATTTTTTATCCACCACTGCTAAGTGTCTGGAGAGAAGAGAGTGCATCAGAGTATGAATGCCATCCTATTAATTTTAAATTACTTTTTTCTTAATTGAGTGAACTAAGCTGCTTTCTGACTTGATAACGAATTGAGTTGGGTCCGTTTCATTTTCCTTTTCATCTGTTCAGTGTGCATTTTCATAGCTTTACCTGAAATTTAAAAGTAGAAAACATGTTATGTAAATGAAGTGCTATATTTGGTGTTCAAATAAAAATTCTCCTGGCCCATAAATAATATCAGATAGTCTACATGTTAAATATGAATTTGCTTTTATATCATGTAAAAAGTTCACTAACTCTTATCATGTTTTTGCTGTCATATTAAGTATAATTAATCTCTAATGACTGTACTACTTTGTTATCACCAACAATATTAAAATAGAACTCTTTGTTTCAGGAGTATGTCAGTTCAGCCAGCTGAACAATATATTGTATGGGGCCTCTCATCTGTCACTTCTAGATTAATTCTGTAATATAATGTAAACTGAATAAGTTAATCTCTTTTTGTGGTACTTGTGTTAAAAGGAATAATTAATGAAGCCCAACATACTTCACATATAACAAAGTTTCAACATTTGCTAGAATTATGTATTATTTTATTTTTATTTTTCTTCAGGTTTGGTTGGGATGTTCCAGTAATTTTGAGAAATTCAGAAGAGACCCAGTTCAACACAAGAGTTTTCAAAAAGCAAATGAGACAAGTCAAGAATCCTTTTGGCTTAGAGATCACCAATCCATCTACAGCTTCAATTACAAGTTGGTGGCTATTTTCCAAAGATCTTTTTCTTTCTATGCCCCTTTCTTAGCATTTTTCTTTCTACATTGCTTTTTCTTCATTAGACTCAACAAGTATTTATTGAGCACCTATTTTATTCTGGGCACTGTACAACATAGTACTTTGTACTATAGTTACAAAGATTAATAATTCACCGAACTTGCTCCTCGGGAACTTAATCAACTAGCAAACAGAGGCATTCGTGTGAGAAGAATCAAGTATCTTAACTGTTAATGAGAATAGTTTGTTAGGACACTGCCATTTTCATGGTCTTGAGTGCAGTGAAAAAGGTATGGATTATATAGCATAAACAGTTACTGTAAGGGTGCTAACCTCCAGAACAAGTGTTTTTAATCTGAAATTGTGGTATTTTGGGTCTAAGTTATTTTAGTATAAGATGTTATTCTGGGAGATGGTAATAATAGATGACAATTGTTTGTTTCTGTGCTTACTTGGGAAAATAAATTGTCTGCAAGACTATCTAGGAACCATTGGAGTGAGGGAAAGAAAGGGAGGGAAGAGGGAAGGAAGGAAGGGAGGGAGGGAAGGAAGAAATGATTAAGTTCGGACATATTCAGGAAAAGCCTCATTAAAGAATGTGCTGATTCTGTCTTATTTATTTATTTATTTATTTATTTTTGAGTAGAGTCTTGAAAGATAAGTAAGTGTTTATCACATGGGGTTGGAAGAAATTCTAGCTAAAGAGAGAAGCATGAACAAAGCACCAGTACAGAAATAGAATAAGACAGTAGAGAAATAATAAGTAGTTTGTTATGGATGAAACACAAGGTGGAGCAGGTAAGAGAGAAGAGTAGGGGAAGACAGGTTCTTCACAGGGGCCCTCCATAGACAGATCCTATTACCAGGATAAAAAATACAGGAGGAGCAGCAGGTTTTGGAAGAAAGGTAATGACTGCAGTTTTGAACTTCTGGACTTAGAAATGCTCTTGTAGCAGGTAAGTAGAGACACAGAGTAGGAAGTTCTAGGTACAGTTCTGTGGCTCTACAAAGATTCTTGGGCTGAGACCGTATCACCCTTTATACTTGGTCAGATTTCTGGAATCTTAAAAACACCCCAAACTTTCTCAGCGTTTTATCATATTGTACCTACTGCCTTCTTCCTCTTCCCTTCACAGTCAAGCTTCTCTAAAGCAGGTTGCATTTGCCTTCTTCCCTTAGCCTGCTTTACTTTCACTCCTCACATCAGTGCAGTCTGGTTTTTGCCTATGAATCTCTGCTGAACTGGCTTTCCCTGAGATCACCGATCCCCACTTCTGTCCCCCTACCCTGACCCTCAGGCATTGTAGGCCCGAGTTAACACTATTTCTGCAGAGTTTAATAGAGTTGACCAACCCTTCCTTCTTGACAGCCTGCTCCCCTGGCTTCTGTGACTCTTCTTGTTTAGTCATCTTTCTGTCTCTAACTTCCAGAATCACATCAAAAATCAGTGTATTGGGTGACTCAGTTGGTTAAGCATCTGACTCTTGATTTTGGCTCAGGTCATGATCTCAGGGTTGTGAGGTCGATCCCTGAGTCACTCCATGCTCAGCTGGGAGTCTGCTAGAGAGTCTTTCCTTCTCTCTTTCCCTCTGCCCTCCCCCGCTCACGTGCGCTCTATAAATACATACATACACACATGCATACATAAAGTCTTTAAAAACATCAGTGTGCTTACTCAATAGGACTTATCAATCTTAATACTGATTCATAATGAAGTAGTACAAAATTTCTTATTCTTCTTTAGCTATAAATACTATATTATTACCCTATGAATTGAAGAGAACTAAGGACCTCTTTTTTTCCCCTCTAATGATAGATAAGGGGTTTGTTCTGACATTTTTCACTCGGGAAGACCAAATTTCAAGATCTGACGAGAAAATTATCCTATTTAGAAAACATGCCTAATTAAAATGTAGAGAACAGTGGTAGTTTGGTGACCTCTGACCTCTGTGGTCAGGCTCTTGCACCTGCTGCCATGTCACACTGGGCTCTTGAATAGGACTGCCCATACAAAAAGTTGCCAATACAAAGCTGTCCTTTCTGCTACATAGTTCCACAAGCTGGGAAATGCTGAAAAAGTAAGAACTGATAAATTATAAGCCAACAAACACAGGATACTTGTGAGGTAGAAATTGGGAGGAAATCTGCCAATCTTCTTTTCAGGCAGAAATAGTATCAAAAAGAACCTCCCCTGCCCCTCTATAAATGGTAGAAACAAATGAAAAGATATCTAGTCAGTAGAAGACCTCTCTCAGCTGTACACAAAATTTTTTTTTATTTATCTTTATTTTTTTTTTAAAGATTTTATTTATTCATTTGACAGAGAGAGATCACAAGTAGGCAGAGAGAGAGAGAGAGATGGAAGCAGGCTCCCCGCTGAGCAGAGAGCCTGATGCGGGACTCAATCCCGGGACCCTGAGATCATGACCTGAGCCGAAGGCAGCGGCTTAACCCACTGAGCCACCCAGGCGCCCACAAAAATTTTTTTTAAATGTGTGGATTTATAGCATGCTTATTGAAGTATTTTAATTTTTAAAATACTGGTGCTGGGGTGCCTTGGGTGGCTCAGTCAGTTAGGCATCTGCTTTCAGTTCAGGTCATGATCTCGAGGTCACGGGATCAAGCCCCGTTTTGGGCTCCCTGCTCAGCGGCGAGTCTACTCCCTCTCCCACTGCCCTCCCCCCCAACCTTGTGTTCTCTCTCTCTCTCTCTCAAATAAATAAAATCTTTTAAAAAATAAAATGACCAGTGCCTATCATTAATTATATGTCTTCTTTGGGTAAATAAGGAGAAGGAATTTGTTGGGAATTATGTTTCGCAGGATAAAATTCATTTGTTTAAACTGTGGAACAGAGGATATCATTAAAGATGTCTAACCAGGCCATTAAAATAATGTTCTGAGCAATAGTTGTGACATTTTAAAAGGTTATTTCATTTGGTGTGCAGATAGTTTAAAAATCCAGGTCTTTTTTCACCACTGTTCCCAAGGTGCTTGGTATGTAGGGAGGGAAGGGGAATATCTGGAGATCTGATTTACTTGAAAATGAACAAGAGAATCAGTTTTAATCTTAGTCCTCTGGTTCTTTTTAGCATGGGTGCTTGTTGGGATTTCTTTTGTTGTTATGTGATGATACTGGATTTGGATTTATGGTATTTCCATGTCCCCAGTGTAAGAAGCTCTAATGAAATTGAAAGGAGGTATTCAGGGTTTGCTAGCTGAGTTTAATTCTTTTGGGTCAGAAATTCTCTTGTCCCTTTGTGACAGCTTCCTCATATTTTGGCTCATTCACCCTGGTGAGACCTAACAAAGGTGAAAGGGTTAGACAAAATGACACACATAACATTTTCAGAGGAGTTTGTGAACCTCTATTCTCTACGACGTAAAACTTTCATCTCCCAATACTCCAGATTTATTATCCTCATGCATGATCACCTGTACTCTAGTTCTTTCTCAGGGATTCTCCTCCAGAAAGTCTGTGGCTTTTCTGCTCTGTTGTTTCTTCTTTTTTTAATGCCTCAACTCATTGACTCTCGTCCTTGTTTTTTGCAGTTTTTTGCAAGGTTGTCTCATATGCAGGGCTCCATTTGCCCGTTCCAACTAGGCATGTAAGGGCAGGTTGAGGGAAATCATCCCCGTGCTGCTTCAGTTAGCTTCGATTCTGACTTTTCTGGTTTAAGGCTGTGTTCCAAGTCTGCTGTTGCTGTCGATCTGAGACGGCATTGTGTTTGCACTGAATCTTAGAAGACTGAGAAAATGTAGGAATGAGAACTGTCCGCAGAAGAAGTGGGAAAAACAAAAGGGAGAACAGTTTTGCCTGGGGGATTTGAACTGTCATCAGTTAGTGTTAATCAGTACATTCTCTTTTCAGTCTATGTCATGGACAAGTGTAGGAGAGATTGTGGAGAGCAGAATTTACAGATTGTATTCTCCCTTCTCATTAACTTCTTAATTTCAGAGGCATACATGTTGAAGTCTGATTAGTATCCAGTTGTCAGTAGTCTCTGGCGCTCTCCCCACTTTAGTCACACATATGCAGTCTGTAAATAAGCCTTTTATGCAGCTCTGAATCTCTAGAACTCTGATGCTTATTACAGAGCAAATAAACTGGGTAGTTTTACATGTTTTAGGCCTTATCCTTCCATGGTTGTTTTTTAGTGTAAACAATCACATAGATATGGATATCCCCTCCTATGAGATAAACAGAAATATGCTATGTACTTGCCTCCATCTTGCTTTTTTCATTTGTGTTTATTCTGAAGATCATCCCACTGTAGTATATGCAGGTATTTTACCATGCCTCAGTTCTTTTTTAAGAGCTCCATAATGCTTCATTATAGAATGTTCTACATTTTATTCATTTAATCCCCTATCATTGGACACTTGGGTGCATCCTGGCATTTTGATATAACTAGAGCTCCATGCATAACATCTTCTCACATTTACACATTTCTGCCAAAAATATTAAGAAATCATTTTCTGGGTTCCTTTCTTTCTTTTTCCACTTCTTTACTTTTCTTTTTTTTTAAGACTTTATTTATTTATTTGACAGAGACAGGGAGATCACAAGTAGGCAGAGAGGCAGATAGAGAGGGGGAAGCAGGTTCCCCGCTGAGCAGAGAGCCCGATGTGGGGCTTGATCCCAGGACCCCGTGATCATGACCCGAGCTGAAGGCAGAGGCTCAACCCACTGAGCCACCTGGGCACCCCTCCACTTTCTTTTCTATGCTTTTTCTATTTCTCCCTTTCATATCTACTTCAGCTTTTTTTCCTTCCCTCATGTTGCATGGTTCTGTGGTGACATAGAGAAAAGGTATGATTTTTATATGTATATATATGTATGATTTTTAATATGTATACTAATTTTAAATATATGAGCACAGTTATGTAGCATAATATAAATAGTATATATGAACATGACATTAATGTGTTTTGATATTTAATGAATAAATTAATGTAATTATATATTAAATATATATAAATATATTTAAATTTGTGTTGATGGGGTGTTTTTCTTTGGCTATTTAATAGCTAATTAACAAATAATAGCTAATTACATTTCCCATTCTTGAATAATACCTGATGATTAGAGTCATATAAAACTTTGAAATCAAATTCTGTTCCAATTACCTGTGCAGTGTTCCTGCCAGTTAAAAGTTTTGCTTAACTATGATTGGAAATTATCCTATGTCGCTGCTGCTACACATACTCCAGATGTGAAAGTCTACGTGTGTACTAGCAACTACGGGGAAGAAAAATAAAAACTGAATTTTTGGTGTCCTGTAGAGCATCTGCTTGTATTTGTGTGTATCCTTCTAAAACATACTCTTGATCACCTTTTTATTTTATTTTCTTAAGGGATGATTTATATATATATTTTAAAAGATTTATTTATTTATTTTACAGAGAGAGAGTGAGCGCAGGGGGTAGTGGCAGAGGGAGGAAGAGAGAGAGAATCACAAGGTGACTCCCCACTGAGTGCAGAGCCCAATTCAGGGCTCCATCCCACAACCCTGAGATCATGACCTGAGCCGAAATCAATAGTCAGACACCCAACTGATTGAACTACCCAGCCACCCCACTGATCACCTTTTTAAAAGTACACAGTGGATCCATCAGAATTCCTATTAGTAAGTAAAAAAAATGACTCCAGTCAAAGGATACTGGGTAGCTTACAGAATTGCTGTTAGGTTTGGAGACCCAGGATCAGAGACTAAGGCTGTTCAGCAAGGAACAATCCCCAGACCACATACTTTTGGTCTTGCAAGTCCGCTGCTGCCACTGAGCACCAGATGCTACAGTTTCCACTGCCAACGGTATAGGATCCTAGATATTGCTGCCCTTGAACTTGATATTGCTGCAACTGCCATGAGCAAGGGGAAAAAAATCATATGGGTGGTAATAGTAAGTCCTATGTGAGTGTTTAATAAATAGGTAAAATAGTCTAATTTGTATGCCCACTTATAATTTATTTTTCCACTTAATCAAGTTTATTCAAATTATAATATGTTTTATTATGCTGAAAGCAAATAAATGAACGAGGACATTGCTACTAAGCCCTACATGTTTTGGAATCCCTACTCTTTCCTTAGGATGTTTGCATATCATGTGGGACATTAACTATGTGACAAGAGTATAAATGTTGTTGGGGCACCTGGGTGGCTCCGTTGGGCGACTTCCTTCGGCTCAGGTCATGATCCTGGGGTCCTGGGATCGAGTCCCGCATCGGGCTCCCTCTCATGCTCTCTCTCACTCTCTCTCTCAAGTAAATAAAATTTTAAAAAGAAAAAGTATAAATGTTGTCAGTGTGCATATTAATATTAGTAAGGCTTGATTTCTTTTTCATATTTTTTCTACTCCAGTGATCATCTGAGGACCCCATGAGTTATGTGTATCCACTTTGAGAGACAGTCCTGCTCTGTTTCTTACAGTTACAAGGTTGTATATTTCCACGTTTGGAGACAGTGCTCCTATTTCTTGTAATTAGGATTATATATGCTGTTAGAATGGTAGGTTATCAATGGTGAACTATATTTCAGTTTTTAAACACTATGTGGGAGAAGGCTCTGAGTCCCAGCCAAAAAATTAACTTCATGATTTCCACGTGTAAATGTACAAATAAGAGTTTACTGATCGTGCTTCAGAATTGTGTATAGATGTTGAGGTTTTTTTGTTACTTGTTTAGGGACCACTTCCTTCATTTACAGGCACGTGCCCTTTAATGAGTTCCTTGAACTGCCATCAGCCGGGCCAGCCATCAAAAGGAAGCTTTTGTCATTTGCTGTGTATAACTGTATGAAAAACTATATTCGGTAATTTTCTTCTCTTTGTCTTCTTTTCTTCTTTGTTTTTGACAGCCGGCATAACTTTGACAACAGACTGCCTTGAAGATAGCCTCTTGACATGCTACTGGGGGTGCAGTGTCCAAAAACTCTATGAAGCTCTGCAGAAGCACTTTTATTGCTTCCGAATAAGCACCCCCCGAGCCCTGGAAGATGCTCTGTATAGTGAATATCTCTATCAAGAGCAGTATTTGTATCCTTTTATCTGATACATCCATTAACCAGTGAAAATCTCAGACATAAGACTTTTTAATGGAGAAAGTATTTGCTGTTATTATTGATCACTTTTTGTGTATTATTGTATTTTGGGTTACAGTGGCAATTTACCTTTACATTTTCAAAAAGTATTAAGAAGGACAGCAAAGAAGAAATATATTGCCAGTTACCAAGAGATACTAAAATTGAAGACTTTGGTACAGTGCCCAGATCTCGCTATCCGTTGGTAGCACTGTTGACCCTAGCTGATGAGGAAGACCGAGAAATTTATGACATTGTAAGTAACTTTAAAATTCTGGAAGCATTCCTTTAAGTGATTTGGATGATGGGTCATAATTATTTGGTGAATAGAAAAAGTTTTATTTTAATTTCTGAGGCTATATGTTTGGCCCAGACACATTTTTCTTGAAGAAGGAATACCTGGGAAGTACAGGTATATGATTTTTATACATGTAACAGCTCCTTCAGAGTATGACTTTGTTAGACATATTATTTATATATATATATATGTTGCAAGAATAGGATATTACTTAGAAAATAAAAGGCACATTATAGTTGAATTAAGTTAATTTTATCATTCTGTATTCTATCATGTTTGCTAGATAGAAAAAAGTCTCTTGGGAAGCATGTTTATTCTTAGCATTTTTAGCACCGAATGAGTAAGCCTTGTAATCATCTGAAGTGCTCAGTTTTAAGACCATCTTCCCTCATTTCTCTACATGGTTGCAAGTCACCTTGTTTCCGTCATCGCCCCTGCTGCACCTACATCTTCTATGTACTCGATCCTTTGTATTTTCAGTAATTATAGTGATCTCCTTTTCTCATTATGTGCTCGTTACTTCTTTAGTCTAGTAGTTTGTCCCTATTAGTAAGATAAAGGCATCTTAGGGATCTAAGAGGACCTGAGCCCTGACATTCCTCTGAGTATGGTAGAAGCTTGTACATGAAATAAACTTTTGGTAAAACCATTTCATGGTAGGAATGCCATCATACCCAATTTACTACTTTTCTGAAATGCATGGTATTGATATGCTCATTAATAAAGATACGGTAACATTTTATGATACTTTTAACATATACAGTACACTGGCTAGCATTAGCTTATTTATTTCTTCCAACAACCTTGTGTGTTAGGGCAAATCCTCTTCTTATAAAGACTGAAATGGGAGTCCGAAGAGAACTCTCAGTCATTCAGGAAGAGATAGGACCAGTAAGCCTCTGCAACCCTGTACCAGTACTTTCAGGAAAAAAAAAAAAAAAAAAAAAAAAAATTTAAAGGAATATCTCCTCAAAACAAATGTACATTTTCTTGCATTTGGAAAGTGCAGACCCTTACTGAGAAATCCGGACCCTGCTTATACACAGTTTGGGGTTTTAATCTTACCAAATTGAAGTTCCAGTGAACTGAAGTCAATTTGGTTTTTCTAAGTAAGTCATACCAAAAGCAGTATATTTCCAGAACCTAACACAGTGCCTGGAACACAGAAGGTGGTCAATAAATGTGATAAGTGAAAACAACAACAACGACAAAAAACAACCCAAAGTCATACCAAGCAATGTTAGTGAGCCTCATAGAGCTTGACAGCAAGTCAGTTACTTGTGCGTGAGGAGCCCATATGAGAGATCTGGTTTCCTTCCCCTCCTCCCCTCTTCCCCTTCACCCTGTTCAGTTGAAGATAGATAAGAACTGTTAGGTTGGTGTTTCATATTTCCAGCTTCTGTTCATTACCCAGCCTACCCCAGCAAGGTAACCCTTCTGTCACCACCATGTCACCCGTGTCTTCTAAGCTCCTTTCTTCCTCTCATTCAAAACAGAAAGGGTCAGATCTGTCACCTTCCTCCCAGCTTCTCCTCTTAGCTTCTTTCCCCCTCATTGAGGGTGATCGCTATCTCTTTGAGGTACTCAGAGTCTTCTTCGTTTTCTAACTTTCTTCCTCAGTCTAAACAGCAGAGTGTGTGTTAAAATATATATAACATAAAATTTACCATTTTAACCACTTTCCAGTGTATAAGTCAATGGCATTACAAACAGGGAAAGATTTGCTTTCAGCCCCCCATCCAACTGGAAAGAAGACGGTGTGGCCTGGCTGAACCTGTGGGAGGCGTAATCCCACAGGGGAGCTGAGGCGGTGGGCCCTCGAGGTTAATAGGCATTTTCTCTTTTCCTTTTGGAGTCTCCTTCTCTGGGTCTTTTCTTCTCATTGGCACATGCCCTCCCTTTTTTCCTGTTAATCTTGCTTTTCCATCTCTTATCACTCAGATTGGGCCTAATATTGGAACTATAACATATTTGTTGGCATAGTTTGTATTAATGTTCTCCTTCTTAATTTTAAAAGCAAACTGAGCATTTGGTTTTTCACTATTTTATCTGGGGATCAGAGTCTAAATCTAAAGAAAAAAAAATTAAGCTCTACCATTCCCGTTGTAGCAGTAAAAATTATGTTTTGATAGTGTAGTCAGTTTTTTATTTTAGGTAGAAGCAGAGGTTATTATTGCAATATTTTGATTTTGACTTTTTTTTTCATTTTTACTCAATTATATTTTCTCTATTACTCAAATAATAATATGTTTGTGGCAGGAAATAGAATTAGAAAATCTGGATAAGCCAAAAGGAAAAAAGCATAATCACCTCTATTCTTTCATCCAAAGTTAACCACTGTCAATATTTGCATCTTTACAGACCTTTATAATATGTAAGTTTTTAAACAAAAACAGGGTAAAGTATATGTACTATTTTGTGACCTGTTTTCATTTAGTGTATTTTGAGCATCTTTTCCATATCAAATATGAATACCTGGGAAGTACAGGTGTATGATTTTTATACATGTAACAGCTCCTTCAGGGTACGACTTTGTTAGACATACTATTTATATATATATAAATATACACATATTTATATATATATGTTGAGATATATACAGCTACATATATATTTATAACTAGCATGATAGTAGCTTCTGAAGCTTTTAATAGTAAATCGAATGGCAGGATTGTTTGTGTGAGGTGATGATATTACTGTCTTCTACCAGTCCTGTCATTTTGGTTCAACATTTACAACTTCTGAAGCCATTGCCAAATTATTAAATCTTTATAAAGCTGTAAAGAATATTATATGTTTACAACCATAGTAGGATTCTTTCTTTAAACTTTTCATTTGGACATAATTTTAGGAACTTGCAAAAATAGAAAACTGGAAGAACACCCCTATACCTTTTACCCCAATCTCCTGTTGTTCATTGTTGACATTTTCCAGATTGGCACTATTATTTGCCCATATGTGTGTGTGTATTTTTTTAAATGAATCAAGAATAAGTTGTATGCCTGATTCTTGATCCCTAAATACCTTAGTTTGTATTTCCTAATAATAGGAAATGTTCTCTTATATAAACACAATATAGTTATCAACTTTATAAATCTAACATTGATAAAATATTTTATCCAATCTATGACCTGTATTCCAATATGTCAGTGAATGTATCAGTGTTCTTTACAGCATGTTTCCTCCTCCAGTACAGGTTCTAGTCTAGAGTCAGATAGTCTATTTGTCATGTATCTTTAGCCTCCTTTAATCTAGAACATTTTCACAGCCTGTTTGTCTTTTACGATATTAGCATTTTTTAAGAATACAAGTCATGTACACCCTTTTTATAAAATAGGACAGTTCCCATTTTGTTTGTCTGATATTTCATCATGATCGGATCAGAGTTGTGTGTTTTTAGCCAGTCTACTTAGCATGGGTGATGATGCGGGCTTTTCAGGGCACCACCTTTGGAGGCATGTGCAGTTCTTTCCTCTCATTGGTGATGTTAATTTTTATCTCTCTGCAAGGGGTTGTCTCATTTCTCCTCTGCTGTATTTTTCCCCCTCCCTTGCAGATGATAAGCAGTTCGGAGAGGACACGTTTAAGACCACACAAAATCCCAGTCTTTATGAAAATTTCCCCCCTGGATTTAATATCCTTTGATAATTCTTTTTTTTTAAAGATCTTATGTATTTATTTGACAGAGAGAGCAAGTAGGCAGAGAGGCAGGCAGAGGGGGAGAGAGAAGCAGGCTCCCCAGTAAGCAGAGAGCCCGATGCTGCTCTTGAGCCCAGGACCCCAAGATCCGGACCTGAGCCAAAGGCAGAGACTTAACCCACTGAGCCACCCAGGTGCCCCTATCCATTGATAATTCTTAACAGATTTTATCTTTACCATGATGGTTGCAAAATGATCATTTTCCAATTCCAGCTCTCCATTTAGCCCTCAGTATTGTACTATAAGCAAGTACAAGTATTGTACTATAAGCAGTATTGTACTATACTATAGTACAGTATCATAGTATAACCATTTATTTATTTATTGTCCATATGTCCTCATGAATTTCTTTTTTCCCCCAGTGATTTATAACTCGTAACTGAATTTAATTATTTTGATGCTCAACTGCCCTCTCCTTTATTTTCTGCCCAAGGATTTATAATCAAATTCTGTGTCCATAAATTACTTAGATTAGTTCTCCTGTAAGTGAAAAAACCATATAAAGAGGAAATGTACTCAGATGTTGCTCTCATCCCTTCCCACAATGCCTTCTTTTTTTTTTTTTTTTTAAACACTTTTACCTTTAAATAATCTCCACACCAACAAGGGGGTCAAGCTCACAACCCTGAGATCAAGAGTTGCATCTCTACCCAGGCCAGGTGCTCCCCATTCTTATATATCCCAATTCTTGTAGATAACCAAGTTCATTGTTTTCTGGTTTATTCTTCCTGTTTCTTATTGTAATGATGAGAAAATACAGATATGTATATTTTTTATTTTCTTTCTTACTCAAAAGATATCACACTTTTTATACTATACATGTTCTGGGGTTGTTGTTGTTGTTTTTTTTTCCACTTCATAATATCTCTGGAAATCAGTTCAGATGAGTTCATAGAGCTCTTCCCCACATTGTTTTCCCGTGGCTGCGTAGCACTCAATGGTATGTAGACTGTATCGATAGGTACCATAGCTATTTAGCCAATCTCCTGCAGCTGGACATTCAGGTAATTTCCAGTATTCTGCAGTAACAAATAATTTTACACTGAATAACCTGTGCATATGTATTTTTATATTGTTGAAGTTGCATGGTTGAAGGGCAAAGGTATGTCATTTTGATACATATTACCAAATTCCCCTCCATTCGGTTTATATCCTTGGAGTTGTACCTTTTTTTCTTTTTTTATACATTTCCACCAGAAATGTAAGAAAGTGACTATTTCCCCATAGATTATATTGATAAACATTTGCAATCTATTAATCCAATGAGTGGGAAATAATAGCTCAGTGAAGTTGTAATTTGCATTTATCATATTATGAGTGAAATTGAACACCTTTTAATATGGCTGAGGATTGTGTTTATAATTTTGTGTGAATTGTCTGTTCATGTCTTTTGCCCATTTTAATTAATTAATTTATTTTTGAACTCTGTTAGACCAAGAACTCAAGAACTAACTGCTATTTGAAAGTTTAAATATTCAGACTGTGGGATACTTCCATTTCCAATCATAATTCAGTCATAAAGGCTGGATTTACTCTTTTTTTTTTCTTTAAAGATTTTATTTATTTATTTGACAGACAGAGATCACTAGTAGGCAGAGAGGCAGGCAGAGAGAGAGGGGGAAGCAGGCTCCCCGCTGAGCAGGGATCCCAATGTGGGGCTCGATCCCAGGACCCTGGGATCATGACCTGAGCCAAAGACAGAGGTTTTAACCCACTGAGCCACCCAGGCGCCTCTTTGCCCATTTTTAAATAGGATTTTTGGTTACTTTTTTTCAATATTTAAAAGTTTTTCATAAATTATGGATATTGTGAATATTTTATTCCATTTCATCAAATGTCTTTTGACTTTCCCTATGGGGCTTTTTGTCATACAAGCTTTAAATTTTGACACAGTCAAATAAATGCATCTGCCTCTGGATTTCAGTCATTGTTAGAAAGTCTTTCCCTGGGGGCGTCTTGGTGGCTCAGTTGGTTAAAGCTTCTACCTTCGGCTCAGGTCATGGTCCCAGGGTCCTGGGATAGAGCCCCATATCAGGCTCTCTGCTCAAGGGGAAGCCTGCTTCCCTTCCTCTCTCTTTGCCTGCCTCTCTGCCTACTTGTGATCTCTGTCAAATAAATAAATAAAATCTTAAAAAAAAAAAAAAAAACACAAAACAACAACCAAAAAAAAAAAAAAAAAGAAAAGAAAATCTTTCCCTGGGGTGCCTGGGTGGTTAGTGGGTTGGGCCTCTGCCTTTGGCTCAGGTCATGATCTCATGGTCCTGGGATCGACCCTCGCATCAGGCTCTCTGCTCAGGGGGGAGCCTGCTTCTCCTCTCTCTCTGCCTACCTCTCTGCCTACTTGTGATCTCTCTCTCTCTCTCTGTCAAATAAATAAATAAAATCTTAAAAAAAAAAAAAGTCTTTCCCTACACTGAGAGTAAAAAGGAATTCACATGTTTTCTTCTAGTGCTTGCATAGTTTTATTTTTTATAATTAGGCTTCTTAAGCTTTTGGAGTTTATTCTTCCATATGATCTGAGGAATGCATCTAATTTTATATTTTTCCAAATAGCTATCCAGTCCCAGTACTTTTTATAAAAAGACTGTTTGCCCAGTGATTTTAGATGGCAACTTTGTCATATTTGTATAGATAGTTGGGTCTGTTTCTGGACTGTTTGTTCTGGTCTAGCCACCTGTCTGTTCATGTGCCTGTACTATTTTAATTTTAGAGGCTTTGTACTATGTCTTAATATCTGACTGGGCTTGATCTTCCCCACAGCTTTGTTCCAGTATTTGCCTAGCTAATCTTATGTGTTCTTTTTCCTCATGAGAATCTTAGAGTCAACTCATATAACTCTATGAAAAAACTCATTGTTATTTTTGTTGGGATTGCATTAAATTTGTAACTTTGAGTATAATTTAAAATAACTCTGGCAAAAATGTGTTCCATAACTGGTTCCACTTTAGTGACTATTATTTAAATCAATTATTGTGGGGCGCCTGGGTGGCTCAATGGGTTAAAGCCTCTGCCTTCAGCTCAGGTCATGATCTCAGGGTCCTGGGATCGAGCCCTGCATCGGACTCTCTGCTCAGCCGGGAGCCTGCTTCCTCCTCTCTCTCCCTCTGCCTGCTTCTCTGCCTACTTGTGATCTCTGTCAAATAAATAAATTAAATCTTTAAAAAAAATAAAATAAAATCTTTTTTTTTAATTAATTTATTTATTTGACAGAGAGAGATCACAAGTGGGCAGAAAGGCAGGCGGGGGGGGGGGGGGAAGCAGGCTCACCGCTGAGCAGAGAGCCCAATGTGGGGCTCGATCCCAGGACCCTGGGATCATGGCCTGAGCTAAAGGCAGAGGCCTTAATCCACTGAGCCACCCAGGTGCCCCAAAATAAAATCTTTTTTTAAAAAAAAATCAATTATTGTAAGTTTTCTAATTTATCAACCTTTTACTTTTTAAAAATTTTTGTTAAATTTTAACTTTTTTAAAGATTTTATTTATTTATTTGACAGATAGAGATCACAAATAGGCAGAGAGGCAGGCAGAGAGAGAGAGAGGAGGAAGCAGGCTTCTAGCTAAGCAGAGAGCCCGATGCAGTGCTCGATCCCAGGACCCTGGGATCAGGACCTGAGCCGAAGGCAGAGGCTTTAACCCATTGAGCCACCCAGGCGCCCCATCTTTTACTTTTCTTTTACATACCTGTGAAATAATGTAAGGAGGTTAAGTACTGACTAGTGTTTAATTTTTATTTTAGATTTCCATGGTGTCAGTAATTCATATTCCTGATAAAACGTATAAACTTTCGTGTAGAATATTGTATCAATATTTACTCCTGGCTCAAGGTCAATTTCATGATCTTAAGGTAAGTACCCTGTTATCTTATCTCTGTCCCTTTTATCTGGAGAGTTTCAAACAATGACCAGTATAAAGAGATAAAATTTTTCAGTTATCACAGAAACTAGCTGTTATTTGCTATTGGGTTTGCTAGCTCACAAATTTTTAGCAGTTTTTATGACTCCCAGATTTAAAGAGTAATTGTTTAGGTGCCTGGGTGGCTTAGTCATTTGGGCGTCTGACTGTTGATTTCTGCTCAGATGGTGATCTTGGGGTCATGGGATCAGTCCACATCAGGCTCTGCGCTCAGTACAGAGTCTGCTTCCCTCCCCTCTTTCAAATAAGTAAATCAAATCTTTAAAAAAAAAAAAAAAGGAGTAATTGTCATTTGTGATTATCCTTAACCTTGTGTTTTTGATTTTCAGCAACTCTTCATGTCTGCAAATAATAATTCCACTCCCTCCAGCAATTCATCTCCAGAAGAAAAAAGCAGAGAGCGCAGTTTGCTGGAAAAGGCCGGGCTGTCCGAGAGCGAGGCGGAGCCTCCAGAGGAGAACATCAAGGACTGTGTGGTTTGCCAGAATGGAACTGTGAACTGGGTGCTGCTGCCCTGTCGGCACGCGTGTTTGTGTGACGGCTGTGTTCGCTATTTCCAGCAGTGCCCCATGTGCAGGCAGTTCGTTCAGGAGTCTTTTACACTTTGTAGTCAAAAGGAGCCAGAGAAAGACAAACTGAAAGCTCTTTGAGAGTGTTGTTACGACTGAAAAGTATACTTTCCACTGAAGATGGAGAAATTTGTGTTTTGGAATTGATCATAACATGGAATCTACAGCGTTGACCATCAGTGAAAATTCTATTTTAACTTCACCTTTGTATGGTACATGGATGATGACATGAATTCCTTCCTGTCCCATATGCTAAATACTGGAATACCATCTGTGTTAATACATAAAAAATGCATTCAGCTCTTGGGAAGAATGTAAATGTTTGGCCTTTTATCAGCTAGCGGAGTTCACATGATGCTGATTAGGAAAAATCCTGAAAAGCAGTCCATCTAAAATCTGAGGAGGTAAAAGTCAAGATCTCTGGATGTTTTTGCCTTTGACATCATCTGGATTGCAATTGGGAAAAAACTGAATTCTCCCTAAAGGAATTGTATGTTCCCCAGTTTCTAAAGGAGTTGGAAAGTGCTTCTAACTCTAAATCTTTTCCTAAAATAACAGTTTTTATAAAGATCCATCTAATTTTCCTTATAGTCACATAAAAACAAGTCTTAATTTTAATATAGCATCTTAAATCATAAATGTGAGACGCAATTCTTGTCTGTTCTCAGTGTACCATAGATTAAAATGATACTCATCTATAGGAAGCAGATATATAAAACTTGGATAATAAAATGTCTTGGATAATTAAATTTATTGTCAAGTATGATTAGCTTAGCAGAATGTGACCTATCAGGGAAGAACTGTGAAACTTGTAATGCCTTACTTTAGATTTCCTCCTGTGTAGCAAATCCTTCTAAAACCAAAAAAGTTTTAGAGCCAGAAAAGCTGTTAAGAGAAACAACTATTTTTTTCTACTCTATTTTTATTCCAAATAAACCCATATCCTCCAGAGTAGTAACCTGATAGGCAAAAAGCCCCATCCCTCCTGCTTTCTAAGATGACAAAGAAGAAAAAGGTAAATCAGAGCTTTTCTGTGTCTTCAGGGGAAATTACCTTCCATTGACCAAGAAATTAGATCATGGCAAATAAACTGAACTTCAGGGAAATTTTCAAGACTTCTTTGTCCTGTTTGTATTAAGAGTAATGCCTTATCTTTGTATCAGTGTTTCTACGTAGTGTCATTTTATTCTAATCAAATATAACACTGAAAAAGACATTACCTATTTTCCATTTTATAAACCAAATCAAACTTTCATCTCTGCTCAATAGCTATGTATTAAATACCTCCTAGGGGTCAGATCCCTTTTGGCAATCTGGGCTACAGAGAATCGGGCAAGACTTCTGGCCTCAAAGGAGCACCAGCAGCATTTTAGAAACATGTCCCCACCTTGGAAGTCCCAGGGCCTCTGCTCCAACCCTGCCACTGGAAGCAGGGGTCGGGGAAAGCTACAGTTAGCTCATACCAGCTCATCTGGGAAACTCACTCTGTGCTGTAAATTGGGGGAATCCTCAAAGATCACTTTGTCCATCTCAGCCATCCTGCTTCTCTTTACGGATCCGTTCGTACTGAAACGGTCTGAGCCATGTGGTTGCTTTCTCATCTGGGATAGATTTCCACCTGCAATCTTCCTCCATTCTTCATAACTGTTTAATTGTAGTAAGATATACATACCAGAAAACTTACCATTTTAACTATTTTTTAAGTGTACAGTTCAGGAACATTACATACGTTCACATGGTTGTGTGCCTATCATCAGTAACCATCTTCAGAATGTTTTATCACCCTAAACTGAAACTATATCCATTTAAACGCTGACTCCCCATTCTCCCTCTTTTCAGCTCCTGGTAACCACCCTTCTACTTTCTGTCTTTATTAATTTGACTATTCTAGGTATTTCATATACCTGGAATCACGTAATATTAGTCCTTTGGGGTCTGACTTATTTCACTGGGTACAATGTCTTCAAGGTTCATCCGTGCTGTGGCAGGAGTCAGAATTCCTTCACTTTAAAAGCTAATATTCGGGCGCCTGGGTGGCTCAGTGGGTTGAGCCGCTGCCTTCGGCTCAGGTCATGATCTCAGGGTCCTGGGATCGAGTCCTGCGTCGGGTTCTCTGCTTGGCAGAGATCCTGCTTCCCTCTCTCTCTCTCTGCCTGCCTCTCCATCTACTTGTGATCTCTCTCTGTCAAATAAATAAATAAAATCTTTAAAAAAATAAATAATTAAAATAAAAGCTAATATTCCATGGTATGGAATTTGTTTCTCTATTCGCCCATCATTTTTTATAACTCTTAAAGATGATTTGCCGTTAGCCTCTCTTACTATGACTAAAGTAATTGATCTTCCTGCCCTTTCTGGTAATACATACGAGGAATTTGGTAGGTAATCAAGTAGAAACAAGTACACTGACTCCTAGAGGCTTATGTCAGAATCTTCCAATAGCAGTGAACAAGTGATGTTTTGTGAGAACATCTACAAAAGCATTTTATTTGAATGGGTTATTAGAGAAAATATTTGGTTGATACAGATTAGTTGCTACTTTCCAAAAATCCCACCCAGGGCTACATTAAGCAGACCTGACAGGTGATTGGCCACCTTCTCCTTCAGTGACCCTTTCTTCCCAACTTAGTGCCTATGAGGGCTTTTACTGTCCAAACCAGTTCTAGAGGAGGAACCTAAAAACTCAAGGACTCAACACAAGTCATTGAATGATCTCCCATGGGGCTATTGTATTTTTTAAGGCTTCCCATTTTTGTAGTCTGAAGAGCCTTGTCTTGGTTTGTGGCCATTTGAAGCATCAACATAGATAGTCTGGGTTTATGAAGGGTAGGAGGAGATGATTTCAACCTCCTGTTCTGCCTCAGATGGGCCCTATTGCTGGATAATTCCCTAACGCCATTTCCCAGATTTTGAAATTGCCTCTCTGTATTATATTCCTCCTGAATCTTCATCCTTGTCAGCATGACCTCTAGTTCCCAGGTACCTGAGTTTATTTTAATAATTCATTAACTCGCTCCTGGGTTCCCTGCTCACTATTTCAAATGTGTTTTTTTTTTCTTTTCAAATTTTTATTTAAATTCTAGTTAGTTAACATATTGTGTAATATTGATTTCAGGAGTAGAATTTAGTGGTTCATTACTTACGTACAACATCCAGTGCTCATCATAGCAAGTGCCCTTCCTAATACTCATCCCCCATATAGCCCATCCCCCTCCCCACTTCCTCCATCAACCCTCAGTTTTCTATTGTTAAGAGCCTCTTATGGTTTGCTTCCTTCTCTTTTTTTTTTCCCCCTTCCCATATGCTCATCTGTCTCATTTCTTAAACTCCACATGTGAGTGAAATCATAGGGTATTTGTCTTTCTCGGACTGACATATCTCACTTAGCATAATGCACTCTAGCTCCATCCACGTCCTTGCAAATGGCAGGAGTTCATTCTTTTTGATGGCTGAGTACTAGTCATATCACCCATATTACATATATATATATATGCCACATCAGTCTATGGGCATTTGGGCTCTTTCCATAGTTTGGCTATTGTTGATAATGTGCTGTAAACATCGATGTGTGTGCCCCTTTGAATCTGTTATTTTTTTATTTTTGGGTAAGCAAATTGTGTTTTTATCTTAGCTTGCTTTCTTGATCTCTCTGCTCTACCTGCCCCATCAACCCACAAACTTGGCTGAACTCACTGTGTTTCTTTACTGCTGTTACCACAGAAGGTCAAGTGAACTAAGCAATTAATGGAGTTTACCACAGAGCCATGTTGTTTAGTTGTGTTCAGGCCTTCAGTGCCGCTCAACAATCCTTTCATTTTTTTTCCTCTTGGACCCCCTATAATTCCCAATAGCTATTGCAAACCTCCTCCACTTTTCTCACGTTCTGTATCCCACCAGTCCTGTATCACTTCCAGCAAAGAAACTTCAAGATGTAGTGTGGTGTGGAGGTTAAGGTGGTAGAGCCTGAAGTCCTATATCTTGGGTTTTTATCCCAGCTCTGCCACTTGGCCCTTGGCCAAGTTACTTACTCACTCCACCTCAGTTTCCTTGTCTGTAGAAATGGTGATAATAGAACCTACCTGTAGCCTCTTGAAAGGATTAGCCCAGTTAATATGTGTAAAGTGCTTAGACCTGGGCAGAGCACAGAGGAAGCCCTATGTGTGCTGCGTACTACTATTACTGCTTTGTTTAGATGTTCATAGCCAGTGGACTTTCTTTTCTCTCTTCCTTAAAAGAGGAGGTGTCTTTTATCTACTTTTGAGACCAGCACTCTACCTGTGTTCTTGATCACATATCTGCTCCCTGAACTCATTTGATTCTTCTTTCAATAATTAAGTAATTACTGAGTTCCAGACATCACACGTTGTTTGGGCATGAGAATACAGCAGTGAAAATAATAGGCAAGACACTTACCTTTGTGGCACTTACATTCTAGTGGAGAGAGAGAGAGAGGCAAATTAGTAAAAGATGTAGCAGTTCAGGTGGAGGGAAGGGCTATGGGAAAATCAAAGCTCAGTTGGGCACACAGGGAATGTGAAGGATGGAAATGGGGTTACTATTTCAAATAGTAGTAATAGAAAGGCCTCACCAGGGGTTTTAGTAGAGACTTGAAGAAGGCCAGGAAGTGAACCACGTGAATGTCTACGCAAAGAGACCTTAACAATTACAAGAATGAAATGGAGCCACTTGGAAAAAGAGCAGGTTTGGAGGAAAAGAGCAATTTTTTTTTTTTTTTTTTTGGTTCGGTTTTGTTTTACTAGTTGGAAACCAAGGAAGAATATCCAATAATCAGGCAAAGATAGTACTCTGAAGTTCAGGGGAGAGGTCCAGCTAAAAATATAAATTTGGAGGTCATCAATGTGGTATGTAAAGCCATGGATCTATGTGAAGTGGCTGAAGGAGTACACCCAGGAACAGAAGTCCACATACTGAGAAGATAATCTAACATTCAGAGAGATTGGAGAGGAACCCGTAGACTAGTAGACAGTGAGGTAGGAAGAAAGCCAGAAGAGTGGTATTTACAAACCATCCCAAAGCAGAGTCGAATAAAGCAAGCACTATCTTATTATGCTCCTAGATTCTGTGGTCAGGTATTGGGGCAGAATATGGTAGGCATGAGCCTGCCTGGGAGTTAGGTTGGGAAAACTCAAGTGTTTGGGAGTGTGACTCAAAGGCCAGAGGGCTAAAATCATCTGACGTCGTCTTTGTTCACATATTTGGTGCCTTAGTTGTGATGACTTGAAAGCGGGGCTGATCTAGGACATGTGGCCTCTCCTTGGGCTTGGGCTTTGTCACAGCCTGGTGGTCTCACGGTAGTCAGATTTCTTTAAAGGGGGCTCAGGATTCCAAGAGCAACTGTTCCTAGTGAACAAGGTAAAAGCTGCATGGCCTTTTTTGTTTTGTCTTTTTCTTTTTTAACAGCTTAATGGAGATAATTTACATGCCTACAGTTTCCCTATTCAAAGTGTGCCGTTCAATAGTTGTAGTATAGTGACTAGTTTTAGTATACTATGGAGTTTTCCAACCACCACTACAATCAATTTCAGAACATTTTCATTACTCCCAAAAAGAAATTTTGTGCACATTAGCATTCATCCTCAATCCCTGCCATCTTGTTCCGACTCTAGGCAACCACTGATTTCCTTCCTGTCTCTATAGATTTGCCTATTCTGGACAGTTCATGGAATGGAATCACATGTAGAATCTCAAGTAGAATTATATAATATGTGACATCACTTGACATAATGTTTTTAAGGTTTATCCATGTTATTGCATGAATGAGCATTTTATTCTTTTTTATTACCAAATAATATTTCATTATATGGATATACTGCATTGTGTTTATCCATTTATCAGTTGGTGGACATTTGGATTTTTCTACTTTTTCGCTATTATGGGTAATGCTGCTGTGAACATTGGTTACAAGTTTTTGTGTGGACATATGTTTTAATTCTTCTTGGGTATACAACAACAAGTGGAAGTCCTATCATCCTATTTTGAACATTTTAAGGAATTTCCCAAATGTTTTTCAAAGTAGTTGCACCATTTTACATCCTTACCAGCAATGCAAAGAGGTTCCAATCGCTCTACATTCTCAGCAACACTCATTATCTTTTTGATTATTGCCATCCTAGTGGATAGAAGTGATATAACTGTGTTTTGTTTTGTTTTTTAAGATATTTATTTATTTGAGAGAGAGAGAGAGCGAGAGAGGGAACACAAGCAGAGGGAGTGGGAGAGGGAGCAGTAGGCTTCCTTCCGAGCAGGGAGCCTGAGGCAGGGCTGGATCCCAAGATCCTGGGATCATGACCCAAGGCAAGGCAGATGCCTAATGACTGAGCCACCCAGAAGTCCCTAACTGTGGGTTTTTTGGTTTTTTTTTTAAGATTTTATTTATTTATTTGACAGAGATCACAAGTAAACAGAGAGGCAGCAGAGTCAGGGTCGGTGGGGGGTGGAGGGGAAGCAGGCTCCCGAGAGCAGAGAGCCCGATGCGGGGCTCAATCCCAGGACCCTGGGATCATGACCTGAGCCGAAGGCAGAGGTCTTAACCCACTGAGCCACTCAGGCACCCCTAATTATGGGATTTTTTTTTTTTAAAGATTTATTTATTTATTTGACAGACAGAGATCACAAGTAGGCAGAGAGGCAGGCACAGAGAGAGGGGGAAGCAGGCTCCCTGCTGAGCAGAGAGCCCAATATGGGGCTTGATCCCAGGACCCTGGGATCATGACCCGAGCAGAAGGCAGAGGCTTTAACCCACTGAGCCACCCAGGCGACCCTAATTATGGGATTTTAAAAATAATTTAAACTTTCAAAATTGTGGTTAAAATATATACAATATTACATTTATCAACCTAACCATTTTTAAATGTAGAGTTTGGTAGTGTTAAGTATATTTACATTCTTGTGCACCAAATCTCCAGAACTTTTTTATTTTGCTAAACCGAAACTCTATACTCAATAAACTCTACCTGCCTCACTCCAGCCCCAGGCAACCACCATACACAGTATTATTGTGGTTTTGATTTGCATTTTCCTAATGGCTCAGTGATGTTGGGCATCTTTTCATGTGTTTATTAGTCATTTGTATACCTATTCAGATCTTTTGCCCATTGGGTTGACTTTTTATTTTTGGCTTGTAGGAGCTTATATTCTAGATATAAGTCTTTTATCAGAAATATGATTTGTAAATATTTTCCCATCCTTTGGTTTGTCTTTTTACTTTTTTAATGGTGTCCTTTAAAGTACAGAAGTTTTTAACTTTAATGAGGTCCAGCGTATCTATTTGTTCCTCTTATTGCTTGTGCTTTTGGTGTCATATCTAAGAAGACTTGGCCTAAGTCATGATTGCAGTATTTTCTTCCAAGGGTTTTATCATTTAGGTCGATGAATAATTTTGAGTGAAATTTTTGTTATGCCCGAGTTTTTGTGTCTGAGAGACCACCAAGGAGCCAAGCACCAGTGCAATCACACGAGGGTTTATTCAACAAGCTTAAGCTTGGGCCCAAGTATACCCGGCACAGCAGAGTAGGGACTTGGACCCCGAGCTTAGTTAAGGCAGGGGTATTTATGGGTTCCTGTTACTAAAGCAGGGTGGGGGTTTCTGGAACCAAAGCAGGGTGGGGCTTTCTGTTACTAAAGCAGGGTGGGGGTCTCTGGAACTAAAGTAAAGTAGGGGAAAGTTCAGCCCTTGGGCACAGAGGTCTGAGATGGCTGTACTTATGCTAAGGCTAAACCTGAGGTGGGATAGCCTTAATTTTTCTCGGCCTCCACAATTTTATATCTGTTTTGAGGAAGAGGTTTCAACTACATTCTTTCTCATGTAGAAATCCTCAAAACATACTAGCAAACTAAATTCAACAACACATAAAACAATCATCCACCATGATTAAATGAAATTTATTCAAGGGATGTAAGGATGTTTAAACATGCAAATCAATGATTGTAATACACCACATTAACACAATGAGGGATAAAAACCATAAGATCCTCTTAATACATACAGAAAAAGCTTCACAAAATGTTGAGCAGAAGTGACAAGAGTGGGTATCACTGGATAAACTAAGGCAAGATCAGGAAGGGGTTGGTAAGAGTTAAGCTTTATCACAAAATAAAGAGGAGTCATTGAAGGGTTTTAATCAGAAGTAATTTGATTTGTTTTATTAAAAAAAACAACAATGGGAAAACACTGGAGAGTTAAAGCACGGAGGTGACCTTATCTGAGCTGCTCTTTATTAAAAAAAATAAAATAAAAAAGCTAGCTGGCTGAATGTGGAGAATGAACTGTTGTGTTGTTGGGAAGGAAGAGGTCAAGATAGAAGCCCCATAGACTGATAGGAGACTAGTCATCTGGTAGTGGTCCTGGTGGTGGTGGGAAGTCTGACACTTGGACGGAAGAAATGAAAAGTACGTTGGCTCAAAGTGAAAAAGAGCTTGGGTGTTAGAGGAACGGAGAGAAGGTTTGTGTGACCAGCACTGAATAAACGAGGAGGAGCCACGTAGATGGGGTTGGAAAGAGGACAGGCCTTATCAGCCACGGCAAGATCTAGGACTGTCTTCTGTGCAGTGGGAAGATAATAGAGTCAAATAGGGAGGTGACCTCATTCAAATAGCACTTTTAAAAGACGAAGTGGGAACGCGTTTGGGGAAGGGGCTGTGCAAAACCGAGAGTTCCATTTTAGCCATTTTAAGTTTCAGATGCAACATTACGCCTGCCTTGTTTGTTTCATGTAATTGGTTGAACCTCTAGCATTTAATCTCTTCTGTTTTTATCATAGCCACGTCCTACAGAAATTCTGCAAATTTGTCCCAGGTACAGCACTGAGTCAACTAGTCAGATTAGGAGGAGGAGAAAGAGCTGTCATCTAGTTTCCATGATCTAATCACTTTGTGTTTGTGTGGGGGAGGGGGGGAATGAAGCTTTTGCCTCTAAGCTCCAGACCCACCCTTCCCTTCTATTCTCTGCTTTGTGATGCTGGGGTAAAGCTCTGTGGACCACATTCATGCTTCCCCAGTGGGCTGCCTATAGAGCTTTGCAAACCAGACCAACAGAGGGAGACTGGCAGATAAGAGGAAGAAAAGTTTTGCTCCTTGCTGTCTCTTTCCTGTGGGCTTCCTATTCCTGGGAGCATTACCTCAGTCTACCTGGCAGGGGTGGTTGGTTCTGGGAGAAGCCGCTGAACCCCACTGGCTGTTCTTCCGACATTTGCCGAACCTGCTTCCTCGCCTCCCGACTCAGGACACCAGCCCCAGCCCAGCGGCACCCCGTCCTCAGTGGTCTGAGAAGTTCAGCTCTGGGAGCCACCCCCCTGCCCAACCTCCAAATGCCCCAGGTTTTATAATTCTACCTTATTTGCTTTGTTTCTCCAGCCCTGGGGAAGAGAGCTGCTCTCTGCTGTTGCTACCTCTGAAATACCTTCATGTTTTCCTTTCGACTTTTCAGTTAACGACTCTTTATTATTAATAATCTCTGATAAAATGATTGTTGTGGTTTTTGTCTCCTGGGTGTACTCTAATTGACACAATTAGATATTATCTCCCGTAATCCTGGCTCAATTTACTGAGGTAGACAGGAAACTGAGACCCACAGGCTAAATAGCCCCCATTACACAGCTACTTGATGGTAGAGTGGGGATTTGAATCCAGTTTTGCTGTCTCTTATTTTGCTTGAAGCTTGTACTCTCAGTCACTAGTCGCCTTCCTACATCGTCTGAAAAACTCATGGTTTTCCATTACTGAACTGTAGATACAATTTAAAAATTCTTTCATCACTTTTATTGCTTTTCTCGAGCCTATTATCAGAGCCATGCATTTCCTAAAACATAGTCCAGGCAATACTATACGACAAGACTATGCTATGAAGAATGGGTTGCGGGCTCAAGTAGATTTAGGGCCTGCCCTACCTAGACTATACTCTCCAGAAGAGGCTTAATGAACATTAGCTTAATAAAGGCTTTGAAAAATCTTGCAAGAAAATTTAAATATGTAACCAGGCCATTTCTCGTAGCTTTTCTGACTGGGAACATTCTGAGGGTGTGGAAAATGTGGGATTCATCAATATTTAACCTAACATATCTTGTGCAACAGTGCTTGTTGATGCCAGCAACGGTGGGATCTTCTCATCCTACAGAGGTTGCTGCAAAAAGTACTAGGGGAAAGTATAACAAATTACAAATATAACAAAGCTGACTAATACCACAAGTATCACAAAAATCTATAAACAAACATAATATTAAATAAATTTTAAAAAGAATATTGGGGAAGGGAGAGCCTGATCTTTGATTAGATTATAGAAATATGATCCAAGGGGCGCCTTGGTGGCTCAGTTGGTTAAGCGCCTGACTCCCAGTTTCCACTCAGGTCATAATCTGAGGGTCGTGAGATGAAGCCTTGCATGGATATCCCCACTCAGCAGGAGTGGGCTCAAGATTTTCTCTCCCTGACCCTCCCCCCACCTGCCAAAATAAATAAATCTTTTTTTTTTTTTTTAAGATTTTATTTGTTTGACACAGAGAGACACAGGGAGAGAGGGAACAGAAGCAGGGGGAGTGGGAGAGGGAGAAGCAGGCTTCCCACTGAGTAGGGAGCCCAATGCGGGGCTTGATCCCAGGATCCCGGGATCATGACCAGAGCCAAAGGCAGATGCTTAATGACTGAGCCACCCAGGCGCCCCTGATTTTTACTGTCTTATGCCAATCTGGGACAAGTAATCCCTCCAAAATGTCTGAGGTCCCATTTTTGTAATTCTGACCTATATAAATCCTGTAAATGGGAGTAATTTTGTAACGCTTACATTTAACCTTCTGACTATATTTATTTGAAAATTTACGTATGACACCTTGTGAGATGTTTTACTTTAAAAAAACTATAATTAATACTTCACACACTTGTCTATTTTTAAAAAAAGGTGTGACTCCATCTGCGTTTGTGTTTGAAACTGTGGTTCATTTGCTAGTATTTATATTTTATTTAAATAACTGTACTAGTTAATTGGTTTGAATTATATTGTTTGGAAATCAGTAAAAAATGTAGTGTTCCTGACTAAGTTCTAAAAACCAGAGTTAACCCCCTCTTATCTAACTCCATCTTAGAGAAAGCTGTTTCAAAAGCTTTCTTCATAGACTCTTTCTTCAGTCTTTTTTTTTTAATATTTTTATTTATTTATTTGACAGACAGATCACAAGTAGACAGAGAGAGAGGAGGAAGGAAGCAAGCTCCCCGCTGAGTGGAGAGCCCGATGCAGGGCTCGATCCCAGGACCCTGAGATCATGACCTGAGCCAAAGGCAGAGGCTTTAACCCACTGAGCCCCCCAGGCGCCCCTCTTTCTTCAGTCTTAAGGAGGAATGAAATTCTGATACGTACCACAATATGGATGAGTTTTGAGAGCATCACACTAAGTTGAAATTCTGATACGTACCACAATATGGATGAGTTTTGAGAGCATCACACTAAGTGAGAGAACACAGACATAAAAGGACAACATTGTATGTTGCCACCTCTATGAGGTCCCTAGAAATAAATTGTAGACACAGAGAATAGATACTGGTTAGTAAGGACTGAGGGAACTGGGAGGGAATGGGGCAGGGGAGGGGGGCAGTGGCAGTTGTTTTTTTGATGGGTACAGGATTTCAGTTTGGGAGGATGAAGAGTTCTGGAAATAGTGGTGATTTGCTGTACAGCGTGAATGTGCTTAAGGCCACTGAGTTATACACTTCAGAATTGTTGACAAAAAGGGTAAATTTAATGTTTTGTTTATATATTTTACCACAATTAAAAAAAAAGCCATTTTCTTCCTGGATTCAACATACTTGTCCAGTTCACATTCCAGTTGGACTCCTGAACAATAACTAATCATAACTACTTGTCAGGAGCTTTGGATAGTGGCATTCTATTTACCTAAAACTGGATTTAAGAAGTCTTTTTGAGGGGGGGAGAAGTCTTTATTTTTTAATTTTTTTTTAAGATTTTATTTATTTATTTGACAGAGAGAGAGATCACAAGTAGGCAGAGAGGCAGGCAGAGAGAGAGGGGGAAGCAGGCTCCCCACTGAGCAGAGAGCCCAATGCGGGGCTTGATCTCAGGACCCAGAGATCATGACCTGGGCTAAAGGCAGAGGCTTAACTCACTGAGCCACCCAGGCGCCCCAGGAAGAAGTCTTTAAATGCAGGAACTGAACAAAATTTGAAAATGATCCTGAGAGAATTAAGAACCCTAATGAAAAGCAAAACCTGATTTCTCAAGAGTCTGCCTGCGTTCCCCAAGGCCCGCACGGCCCAGTTGAGATGTGGGAAGCTGGTCCAGGCAATCACCACTCAGCCCTGGGCTCACAGAACTCGGGCTTTCTATCCGCATGTGTGCCCCTGCCAACGCAGATGTTTCGGAGCATTCTTCTGATGAGAGCTGAACTCAAGTGTAGTCTCCCAGGCCATGGCTCCTGGGCCTTCCCTGGCTTGCCTGTCATTGTTGCTATCTTAGCAAACCTGACTCCTGATTTAGCCTTCCCACATTCCATCTGTCACCAGTTCTGCGGTTCCTTCCTCCACATCTCTCTCTTTATCCCCTCCAATCCTGACTCAAGCCCTGGCAATCCTGTCCTAGGCTTCATAACATGGATTTTGAGAGAGCATGTCTTAGAAGAGTGAACCAAGCATGTCTCTGTGTGAGGCAGCCCCAAGATGTAAAGTAGCCAAACAAACACACTCTAACCTGGGCACAGAAATAAGGAAAATTACTATTTATCAAGTACTTCCTAATGGATCAGTTATGTTTAGACCTCCTAATGAACTTCTGAGAGCCAGCATTGCTATTGTGTGTAAATAATATATTTTTTTTAAGTAAGCTCTCTGCTCGATGTGGGACTTGACCTCAGCACCCTTGAGACCAAGAGTCGCATGCTTCCACGGACTGAGCTAGTCAGGCGCCCCTAAATAGTATTTTTCATGCAGAAGCTACTTTACCAGAGCTGTGTCTGCTTTCCAGGAAGCACCCTGGACCCCAGTGGGAAATGCAGAACACTGTCTGATGCAGACACGTTAAATCAGAATTAAATCAGAATCAGTCCTGGCCCGAGTCCAGTCTTTCATCGTCCATTTCTTCTCTGCATCTCCACCCAAACAGTCTACTCTCACCAGCATGCCTATCAGTGCTTCTGCTCCTTTCCTGAGGGCAGTGGACAGAGAAGCACCTGCACTGGTCTCCTTCCACCAGGAAACGGTTCCGCCACCTGCCAGCAACATTTCTAGCTCAGCTAAACCCCATTCCACCCAGACGACTGCCTGAACATCTGGTCTTTGGAAGCTGGAATTTGCACTCGAGCTCATTTTACATGTGATCATCTGATACTACACACTGATTACCCTACGAGACCTTCATTTAGGTTCTTTAAAATGTACAACTTTCAAAGAATCTACACTTTGGTTCACTTTTCCCTTGAACCTGTGAAACACTTCTTCGTAGATCAGAACAGCGCTTGAACAAGCATTTACATATCCTCAGGGAGAGGGAGAGTGGGGGACAGGCCATTGCCATTACTGACAGGCACTGGGAGGCACTGCACGTGTAATTCACTCACGTCTCACAACAGCCCTGTATTTTCTCCATTTTATAGAGGGTGAAATAAGATTGTCACCTATCCCTGGTTGCACAGCTGGTCCCTTGTGTGATTCCCAGGGTCACTTTAAGCCAGTGGATAGGCTGTCTGTTAGGAAGGTCCTTCAAGAAGACAACATTAGATGTGTAAGCCGTTTACTGGGGGGAAATGCTCCTGAAGGTTCCATTGGGAGGGAGCAGGACTGGACAGGGAGAGCCTTCAGACGAGGATGAGGGAGGAAGGAGTGAGAGGAAGGGCCTCAGACCACAGTACACTTCTGAGAAAGTCCCTACAAAGTGGACAGTGTGTCCCCGAGCAAAGAGGTGGCAGCTGGGGTCGGCCACACCATCCTGGGGCAGACCCTTGGGGGGAGAGCTGACCAGTGCCTGTCCGTGGCTGCCACATGTGCAAGTCACAGAGACACGAACCGAGGACTTGAAGAAAGCACATAATAATCATCCATGCCAGCGGCCACCCCAGGTCATGGAAACAGCCACTTGGAGGGAGTGATGTGACCTCTGACTTGCAGACTTCTGAATTTCATGGGCCAGAAAAACCAGCAGACCAACTAAAGTCCCCCCCATTTTTTAAAATCTCTCCACTTAAGACATTAGTAGTGAAATACTCCTTACTACCACCATCATTTAATATAAGATACTTTAATACCCCCCAATGCACGAAGAACACAATCTCAGAGTGAAGCCCTTTGAGTTGAATACATTTAGAACAGTGAAAAAACGTTGTTCTTGCTACTCTTGTTTTGCCGCAGTTTAGGTAAAAACATGCTCGTGGGCTGGATCTCGAAACGTGGTTCAAGGGTATGTATGTACAGGATAGGGCACCGAGACTCATTCATTCCACTCACAAATATTGACTGTGCACTTCTGTGGGATGGGTCCCGGAAAATAGTGAGTGTCCTGAGCCGGTCCCTGAGCTTGTGTGGTTTACAATCCGGTGAGTGGAGAGAGAGAAAGAAGCAGTAAACCAGTAACTGAGCACTACAGTCTCCCTTGTGGTGCCTGCTCCAGGAAGGAAAGGAAAGGGCCACGACTTCAGATTGCATGGTCTGAAAAGGCCTCTCTAAGAAGGTGACATTTGAGCAAAGGGAGGAGCCAGGCATTTGAAGTGCTGGAAGAGAAGCCAGAAAGACATAGTTCTCCAGGAATAGTAAGTGCAAAGTCCTCCAGAAGAGAATGAGCTTGGCCCATTTGAGGAAGTGAACTCAGGCGGGGTGGGGGGGGCAGGGGGAGGCTGGGACATGAAATGGGTAAAGTGGGGCAGCCTGCGAGATCCGGCAGGACGTATTTCCAGGGTGTCTGGCTGAGAGTCTGGTCTAGGGCTCTAACAACCTTATTTCAGTGACAAATATTCCTCTTTGTCTAAATACTCTGAAGTTCACGGGAAAGCAGAGTATGAAGTTGGCTTGAAGAGTGATGCCTGGGTATTTCCCCAGAAACATTCAAAGGGACAGACTTACCTTACAAATTCATCAGGGCTTTCCTTTTTACAGGATAAAGAAAAAAAAAATTGTTCCATCTTTCAGGGGTTGACATATATTTAGCACATTTGTGAGATTTTTGCATACATCTAGTATGACCGGGTATTAATTTACAGTGAGATCTTTGACTTCCAAGGGCATCAAAAATCTGCATGCACACTCCCAGTGCACGTTTTCATCTGTAAGTACTCCGTGTGGGAAGACAAGCTCTAATCAGATTCTTGGCACTGGAATGTGGCAACTAGAATGCTTAGAGATGTACCTGAATGACCAAGAAGAGAAAGGGGCTATCTTTCTAAAAAAAATTAAAAAATAAATTAAAAAAATCTTTTTTTAAGATTTTATTTCTTTATTTGATAGAGAGAGGGAACACAAGCAGGGGGAGCAGCAGAGGGAGAGAGAGAAGCAGGCTCTCCACTGAGCAAGGAGCTTAATGTGGGACTTGATCCCAGAACCCTGAGATCATGACCCAAGCCATAGTCAGACTCTTAACCAACTGAGCCACTCAGGGACCCTGGGCGCTGTCTTTCTTCTAGAGAGTGTTTTCATGGGCCCTCTTCTCTCACTGCTTCTGTGGCTGACCTCGTTATTTCAATGGGCCATTCTTTCCCAGATGGTTTTGCACACCTGTGTGTTGATACCCTCTCCCGCCCCGTCCCCCCCAACTTGTCTGGTCTCAAGAATCAACAGACGCGGGGCGTCTGGATGGCTCAGTGGTTAAGCATCTGCCTTTGGCTCTTGTCATGATCCTGGGGTCCTAGGATCAAGCCCTGCATCAGGCTCCCTGCTCAGTGGGAAGCCTGCTTCTCCCTCTCCCACTCCCCCTGCTTGTGTTCCCTCTCTCGCTTACTCTCTCTCTCTGTCAAATAAATAAATAAAATCTTAAAAAAAAAAAAAAAAAAAGGAATCAACAGCGGCTTTTGATTGAAAATACGGACTTCTAGGACCACTGCAGAAGATTCTGTTCAGGAGGTTTCGATGAGAGCTCCGATATGCATGCTTTTTTGCAGCAGCAGCCCAGGTGATTCTTACCAAGTATGTTTAGGAAACTCTATTGTGAGGCTGTTCAGAATTTTCTGACTCCGTGTTTTCCAAACTAATCCAATCGCAGGATAACATAGAGCATTTTCCAAATATACAGATTCTCAAGTCCCCAGCCCAAATCAATCAGAATTATCAGGCAAGGGGCCTGGGAATCTTGTTATGTTACTAAATAGTCCAGATTCATCTTGCGACAGCAGAAGCTTAGTGAGCACTGTAATTGAGACTCACATAGAAACTTGAAGTTTTAAGATTCTGATTCATGACATCTGCGGGGAAACTCAGAGATCTGCATTTTAAAATATGCTCCCAGGTGATTCTGATGCATGAGGTTCCTGGACCCCCACTTTGAGAAATACTGCAGTCAGTCTGACCTTTTTACAACTCATGCCTTTGTTCGTGACACCAAAGCACTGATAGCATTTACTATGAGCTTGCACATCTCCTGGCCTTTGCAAATGCTGTTCATAAATCCCACCTCTGTGTTTTAAAACCCTTCAACTTAACTTTGTTTCCCAATTTTTTATTAAGAAAAATTTCAAACAGGGGGCACCTGGGTGGCTTAGTCAGTTAAGCGTCAGACTCTTGATTTCGGCTCAGGTCATGATCTTGAGGTTGTGGGATCAAGTCCTGCCTCTTGCTCTGTGCTCAGCGGGGAGTCTGCTTGAGGTTCTCTCTCTCCCTCCCTCTGCCCCTCCCCCACTAAAATAAATAAGTTTTTTTTTTTTTTTAAGTAGGCTCCATGCCCATCTTGGAGCCCAAAATGGGGCTTGAACTACAACCCTGAGATCAAGACCTGAGCTGAGATTCTTAACCCACTGAGTCACCTGGACACCCCTCCTTGCTGAATGATTTCAAAGTAACCTGCAGACATCTTGACCCCTTGACCTCCTCACCCAAACACCTCAGCATGAATATCCTTAAAACAGAACAAAAAAGTATCTTTTTCATAACCACGTAATAGTCACATCTAACAAAACTAATAACAATTACCTTATCATCAGCTAATTCTAAGCCTATGCTCAAAATTTCCCCAATTGTCCCCCAAATTTAATAGGCTCTATAGCTCTTTTTTTCAAACCTGGAGGTAACCAAGGATAACACATTGCATATGGTTGTTATGTGCCTTATGTCTCTTTTAATCTAGAATAGTCCTTCTACCACCTTTTCCAGACCAGTTGTCTTGGGGAATGTTCCTCTTTCTGGATTTGTCTGATTGTTCCCTCATGGGGTTCTACCAAACATACAAACAAACAAACATTCCCATACAAATATGTGTATATTTGTATTTATAGCATTTTTTTTCCTTAAAGAGTTTATTTATTTATTTGACAGACAGAGATCTCAAGTAGGCGGGGCTGGGGGGGGCAGGCTCCCCGCTGAGCAGAGAGCCCGATGCGGGGCTGATCCCAGGACCCTGAGTTCATGACCTGAGCCAAAGGCAGAGGCTTTAACCCACTGAGCCACCCAGGCAACCCATATTTATAGCATATTTATAGAGACAAAGATTTGTTCACTCTCTCCCATCCCACATAACCTCTTTTCCCTCTCATTTCCCCTCTCAATCATATTTAATAAGAACATTATCGAACACTTGCTATATGCCTGCACTGTCTTAGAGAAGCTTAAACGTATTAACTGATTTACTCATAACAATAATGAGGTAGATCTGTTACCAGAGAAACTAAGCACAGAGTGGGAAGTGACTAGTAAAAGGTCAAATGGCTAGGAAGTGTTGGGCTGTGTTCCAAGACCCAAGACTCTTGCTCTAGAGGTGGGATTCTTAACCACAAAAACAGAATCATAACATAGACATTATTCCACACTTTTAAAAAGCTTATTTCTAGGCCAATACATGAAATTTGAATTATCATTTTGATTCCCAACAATTTGTTATAAACATGAACATACAAAAAAGTTGGAAGAATTGAATGTTAAACACCTATACATTCTAGATTCTACAATTAACATTTTCTCATATTTATCACGTTACTTTACCTATGTATCCCTCTATTTATCCATCAATCCATCCTATTTCTTTCTTTATTTTTTTTAAGATTTCATTTATTTATTTGACAAAGAGATAAATCACAAGTAGGCAGAGAGGCAGGCAGAGAAAGAGCAGGAAGCGAGCAGAGAGCCCGATGCAGGGCTCAATCCCAGAACCCTGAGATCATGACCTAAGCTGAAGGCAGAAGCTTAACCCACTGAGCCACCCACGTGCCCCAATCCATCCTGTCTCTGATAGATTTTTTCCAACTGTAACTCGTTTTAAAAAATAGCTGTGAAAGATTTATAGTATGGAGTTTTGATAATTTAGTCACACATTCCTCTACAGACGAGCGGTCTATTGTTTTGTTTCATAAACGATGCTAAAATTCACATTCTTGTATTAACATTCTTGTATCTTTTTGTATTCCTTGTAGTAATAATGCTTTAGCTTCAGTAGGATAGATTCTTAAGAATGAGATTGTTGGGTGGTGAGGGATATGCCTAATTAAGCAGATACTGTTGGATCCCTTTCCACAAGTACAGTGCCACTAACAGTCTGGAAAGGTCTGCATTTCTTCTCCTTGTTTAATCTTACTGCTGCTAGAAGAAATGTGGACTAAAAGTATAGAAACATGGAGTTCTCATGACACTTTACTAGTACAAGGCATCTATACATCCTTGCTCCCACCAGATGCTGTCAGCGTTTAAAATTGTACCCATCTCTGTTCAAACTACTCATCCAATGAGCACCAACTCAAAAAGCACCAGCTGAACGGTGTTTTTCTGAATTTTTTGGAAAAATTTCTACCTCCACGGTCTCATTCAACACTGTGTGAGGCCTTCGCCTATACCTACTGCATATCATACCTTGTAATGAAGTGTGTGCGTGCACGTAATTTGTGTCCTTCACTAGAGGTTGAAGAGAGCGTGCCTTCCTCCCACCTTTGTATCCTCTATTTGCCCAGCACAGCGATTTATACTCAATAAACACTTCTTGTTGAATGAATCAGTGAATGAAATTTGGGAGTCAAGTCCAGAGCAGCAGAAAATAGCCAAATGCTGGAGTCTTTGTATTTCAGGCCAAAGAGCCTGGAACATATTCAATGTTGATTCAGAAACCACAGGAAGTGTCTGAACTGGACCTGGAAAGACTAGAGTTGAAGCCCAGAGATTTAGTAATGAGACTGGAACAGGACCCCGGGAGGAAGCAAACAGACCCTTAAACAATTACTGGGAGTTGAAGACTCAATTTTTATAGTGGGTTTTTTTTTTTAAGATTTTATTTATTTATTTGACAGACAGAGATCACAAGTAGGCAGAGAGGCAGAGAGGCAGGGAGAGAGAGAGAGGAAGGGAAGCAGGCTCCCTGCTGAGCAGAGAGCCTCATGCAGCCTCCATCCCAGGACCTTGAGATCATGACGTGAGCGGAAGACAGAGGCTTTAACCCACTGAGCCATCCAGGCACCCCTACAGTGTGTTTTTTTTAAAAAGATACTTGCTGAATTTAAGTTTGGTCAGTGGTCCTGAGCTTATGCAGAGTTTCGTTTTGTTGCAATTTTATTACATACGGTAGAAAAATTAGAAAATATAGAGAAACAAGGTAATAATTCTCAGTAATTCTACCATCCAGGGAAAATGACGAGTAGGTACAATTTTGGTGGAAATCTTTTTAACACCTTTTCCTATGCATAAATGCAATAAAATATATTTTAATATATAGAGGATGTATGAAATTTTATTTCTTTCAGCATTTTTAATTCTTATTTATTTTATTATTATTACTATTTATTTGTTATTACATTTCCTTATAAATTAAGTATACTATATTTATATATTAAATACGAATATTTTATATATATATATACACATATTATGCACACACACATATATAGTCTTTTATGTTAGATAGAAAACAGCATCTATCTTCAATATTGTATCTTGAGGACCTGATACAGAATAAATACTCAATACACATCTATTAAATGACTGAATGATAACTCTTCGTTGTCCTTTGCCTTTATGTGGAGATTTTAATAGTTTTGCTAATTCATAGAGCAAATAAAGATGACTTGTTCTAATGTCTCTATAACTAATGCACTTCTTTTTCTTGTTTTATCTTATTACTACTAGAAGAAATGTGAATTTAGAATATATAAACTTGGGTTTCTGGAGATACCTTATTGATACAAACAATACCTAGACATCTTTTTTTCCAAAGATTTGTTTTATATTTGATAGAGAAAGAGAGAGAGAGCACAAGCAAGGGGAGCTGCAGAGGGAGAGGAAGGACCCTAGGATCATGTCCTGAGCTGAAGGCAGATGCAAAACCAACAGAGTTGCCCGGACACCCCAATACCTAGACATTTTCTTAAGCAGTGATTTATTAATCTTTGAAATATGAACATGAATTATTTGATCAAAAGTATTATTCACTGAACAAACACCAATTTCTTCCCTTCCCAGATTCTAGGAAGGAGAAAAGCAAAAGAGTGTTCAAAGAATGTTAATTTACAGAGACTCTCTTGGTTGGAACATCATTATAGACTTAGTACTTGTGCTCTGTTTACTCACTGCCTAATGCAGTGCCTGAAACAAAGTAGGTGAACAATAGGTATGAATAAATAGAAAAATAGTGAACACAGACATATTAATAATCTCTCTTATCCCATATTTTCATTCCTTTTCTAAGTGGTATGGATTTTTAGTACTTGTTAGCCACTTTTTTCCCCCAAGATTTTATTTATTTGTCAGAGAAAGAGAGAGCGAGAGAGCACAAGCAGGGGAATGGCAGGCAGAGAAAGAAGCAAGCTCCCCACTGAGCAAGAAGCCCAACATAGGGCTCCATTCCTGGACCCTAGAATCACAACCCGAGTCAAAGACAGACACTTGACTGAGCCACCCAGGCGTCCCAAGCCACTGCATCATTATCCATAAAGGCTGGATACAGGTTCATATGAGAAAATTCCACATTTAATACAAAAACATATATTTAACTGTTAGTATTACTTTCCTTCCTTCAGTCTTGACTTCACTCCTTAGAATAATGAAGCAGCATCACTGGGTTTTATCTATACTCCCTTTCTCGTCAGAGAAAAAGGACAAGAGGCAAGGGAAATCACAAGGATTGTGAACCCACAAAAACAAGGGGGACTAGCAACTCAGTTATGCTTATCTTTGTATTTCTCAAAAATAGCTAAAAAATTAGCTCAATCAAGATCTTTTTTAAGGTTAAAGCTTGGTGTAATGACGACATATTTCCAGTAGGTGGCAGTGTTTTCTTTCTTCAGCGTAAGTAGAATTCTTAAACATTTGCCTCAAGGTTTGTTGGTTTTGTTTTTGTTTTTTTAATTTTACTATTCCTTCAGGAACCTGCAGGTGACAATAAATAAGTTAGTGAAACTGAGGTTTCTTTCACTTTTTTCTTTTCTTTTTCTTTCACTTAAAAAAAAAAAAATGACCCTTGTTGATTTCAAAAGCCCCAGATGCCCAACTTGAACTTCTGCTGCCACTGATAGCAAGGTATAGGTACACCAGGGTAGATGGCTCTAATCCTCCTCCCCATTTCCTGACCCAGGTTATTACTAAGGACTAGCTAATAGAGGGTAATGTCTCGGAGCAAATGCCGACAAGATTTTCTGCCTAAGCACAAAACAAAACAAAAATAAAACACCAACTTTTGAATTCTCGATTTTAGGGAAAAGATTCATTAAATTATGCAGATGTCTTTCCTGGTTGGTTAATAATGAACTTGAAAAATTATTCGCATACCCTATTTTAATGGTAACACCTAAACTTTGGTAGTTCCACAAGACCTCTGAATACTTCCAACAGATACGTGTTGTCCCATGTCTGACACGAAGTAAACGGTTCAGAAACTAGGTTTTAAGAAGGAAAGCAGGACTGAAATTCCAGTGACATATGCTGGAGTTGAAAAACGGAAATGTGAATTAGTGGGATAATATCTCGAATACTTTATCTACAAAAATATTGTGTTAGCGAGAGTAGGGAAGCGCGCCTTTCACCGATTTCTCAGAAGTATTCTTTTATAAACAAAGCTTCAAGTAACAGGAGAAAATGTTCAAGGGCTCAGTGTTTCACCGAAAACACGGAGAGAGCTGGATTAGGCCATCAAGTCCCTCCCGCCCCCCGTGAATATTCACCTGATAATAGAAGGTTTTTTAGGGTTTAGGGGGTTTTTAAGCCATCCTCTACTTTCCAGACAATCCGGCAGCACTCGTGCAGCCCACCTGGTGCCTCTCTGACCCCCGCCGCGCCCCCCTATTCTCTCCCGCACGCGTGGACCTCTGACCCAGGCCCGGCGTCGGCCTGGCGCACTGTCCAGGTCCAGGTAAACTGCCCAGCCACGGTACTCAGACGCGCTGACAGGTGGCCTCGCTCGCCTTCCTGCCGCCCAGGGCGGCGCTCTTCTTCACTCCAGGCCCGCGGCCACAGCCCGCGCCCCAGGCACAGCTCCCAAGCTGGCTCCAGAAGTCGGGCGGCTTCCCCAGGGAGAGCGAGGCCCGAGAGGGGCGCCGGGTCTCCCGCGAGGCCGCCGACAAGAGCAAAGGGCAGCCAAGGCCAGAGCCCGGTGAACGGTGATCAGGCCGGGCACTTCTCGCGCCGCTGGGACCAGGGCCACAAGGAGCCCGACACCACGCACGTCCAGCTCCGCGTACCGCCCCTCGGTTCCCTTGGTTTGCTCCGCGACCCTCGGAACCCGCCCACGCCCCCTTCACGCCCACCCCCCCACCCCCACCCCCCCAGCGGCAGTGACCCCAGCTCTCCACCGCCCGCCGGCCAAACCGATCTGCTACCCCCGGGCCCCAATGGGACCCAGGGGTCACTCGAGTCGGCGAACCACATTCCCAAGGACGAGCAGCCGGTGGCAGCACCGCCCCCTCTCAAGTGCCCTTCGGGTCCTCTATGGCCAGCACGCCCGCGGCTCTAGGGCCCTGACCTCTCCAGAACCCGCTGGCGGCCAGGGGAGGAATTCACTCGGACCCCTCCCCTTCCCCAAACTTCTTCCCTCCGCGGGGCGGTTCTTCCAACCCGACCCCTCTGCGCCATCCGGCTCCTCCCTCTCTGCTCCCCTCCCCTTTTCTGGTCCCCACTTAGGAATCCACCCCCCCACCCCAGTCGCTGGCCGGGTCCGGGGATCCTCCCCCCGACTCCCCCCCGCGTGCCGCCGCCGCCGCCGCCGCCTGGGTTCCTCTCCCCCCTCTCGGGCGCTCCCTGCCAAGCCCATGATGTAATGGTGTATGTTAATCAGTAGCATGTGGGGAGCTCCGGCTCCGGCAGCTCAGTCCTCCGCGAGCCGACACTGGAGGCAGCAGCAGCGGCGGCCCGGACCCGCAGCGCCGCACTCTCTCAGCGCCGCCCGCCCCGACGGCATGGCCCGCGGCCCGCGCTCCGGGCGCCCGCAACCTCTCTGAGAGCCGCCGCGGCCCCCGACCCACGAGTGGGGTCCCGAGCCGCCGGGATGAACCGCGCCGAGGTGAGCGCCCCCACCCTTCCGACCCCGGGAGGGGATCTGCCGGCCACTGGGTCCCCTTCCCGAGAGACCTTCCCCTCTGCTTGAGAACTTCTGGGAGGCGGGAAGAGGGATGCTGGCCCCTCGAGGGCTGAGCCGCTGGGCTCCTCTCTCCGCCGGTGGCGGCCACCCGGACAGGGATAAGAGTGGGAGAGCCCCCCGAAGCTGAACTTTCTTCTTTGCGGTCGTTGGGGGGCGTGTGCGGGCGGCGTGGAGCCGCAGTCTCCGCGGAGCCGCCCAGCCCGCCGGGGGAAACAGTGTTTCGGACTCAAGCGATCTCCGCGCTTAGTGCGCGCCCGGGGCCGTGCAGTCTTCGGCCTGGGAAGCGCGGGCGAGGCGCTGGACCGGCGGGACCCGCCCGTAGGCGGTGGCAGTCAGGGCTGAATGCCTAAAGCGCACAGGCTCGTACACACAAACGCACACGCACGCACACATCTGATCGCTCTGGGCAAAGCAGGCCCTCGGAGACCTCCCGGATGGGCTGGAGCGGCGCGGCGCGGGGGAGCCGGGGCTCCGGCTGCGCCTCCGCCCGCTGGGCTCCGAGCTTTGGGTGGGGAGTTTATTTTTGTCTCGAGCTGCTGCCGCGGCTGCTCACGGCCTAAATCCAGAGGGGCGCCTGGCGGTGGAGATGCTGGCTGTTGCTGTAGATGGAGCTGCAGCGGCTCGGCTGCTTCTCCGGGAGGTGGAGGAGGAGGAGGAGAAGAGGAGGAGGAGGTGGTAGAGGAGGAGGTAGAGAAGAAGGAGGAGGAGGAGGTAGAGAAAGAGGAGGGGGAGGTAGAGGAGGAGGAGGGGGAGGTACAGGAGGAAGAGGAGGAGGTAGAGAAGGAGAAGGAGGAGGTAGAGGAGGTAGAGGAGGAGGAGGAGGAGGAAGGAACTCGGGCTGCTGCTCCCTCCGCCTCTGTTTTGCATTAGCCCCCACCCCCACCCCCGCGCCCCTTCGCAGCCGCATTGCAAGTTTTCCGCGCGAGGATCTGTTGCTGGTGCTGGCGTTTGCAGGCTCAGCCCTCGAGGCCACCCCGGGTGGGGTGTGTGGGGAGCACCAGCCGTTGGCGGCGGCAGCAACAGGAAGCCGTGGGGTCTCCTCACGCACCTGGGAAGGAGCCTTCTGGCCATTCCCAGAACGGGAAGAGCTCCTCTGGCGCATCCGGGTGCGGAGGGGGGCTGCCGGAATTTGGGGGGACCAGCCCCCCGCGGGGCGCCCCCCCGCCCCTTCTAATGCACTCGTTTCCCGGGCGCGCTCTCTCCCTGGCCGAGGTCTCACTGCAGCCTTTCTCTCCTTCCAGTGGTGATCGCCGCTCGGGAATGCGGGTGTGAAGGGTCCGAGCTGCCGCCCAGCGGGGAAGAGACCCCGGGACGCCGGAAATCACCATCCCGAAGCTGCGAGAAGGGGGGGAAAGAGAGCATTCTTTCAGTTTGTGTGCCTTGTGGGGAATTTTTTTAATCGTTATTTTTTTAAAAAGAAACATTTCCGTGCAACTGTCTGTCATCATCTCTGGGGAAATCAGCCAGAACCACCGGAACGTAACCAAAACCAGACGACAGAGGCAGGAGCCGAGGCCGTACCTGCAGCGTCCGGACACCAGAGCCACCTTGGAACCGGAACGCGTCTCCGGCGGCCACGGGGCTGCGGCTCCGCCAAACTTTGGGGCGGGCGGGGCGGGCTGGGGCGCCGAGGGGGCTTCGTAGACCGAGGGCCGCCCCCTAACCATGATGTTTCGCGACCAGGTCGGGGTGCTGGCGGGCTGGTTTAAGGGCTGGAACGAGTGCGAGCAGACTGTTGCGCTGCTGTCGCTGCTTAAGCGCGTGAGCCAGACCCAGGCCCGCTTCCTTCAGCTCTGCCTGGAGCACTCGCTGGCCGACTGCGCCGAACTGCACGTCCTCGAAGGGGAGGCCAACAGCCCCGGTAAGTGAGCGGCCACTGCTGTCCCGCCTGTTACCCCCCCCCCTTCCTCCTTCCCCCACCCCCTCCTGCTTCCCAGCCTCCGGCCAGGGCCCGGTCCCCGCCCGCCTCCCAGCGGGTACACGGAGGGCGCGAGCCGGGGCCCTTGGCATCTCAGCACCCCCCCGCCCCCACCCCGTCCCTGCCGCCCACTTACCTCCGCTGGCCGCTTTGGTTTTTTGCCCACTGTCAACTCCTTCAGCCCATTCCGTGTGGTAGCCACGGTAGCATGAATGATTGATTTTTCTCTCATGCAGTTTCCTGGGAAATAAGTAAGTCAGGTCACGTAGAGTCTGGATTTTCTGGGCTTTTTTTTTTTCCCCCTTCTTCTTCTCCTTCTGGGCAACGTGGCTCTCTGTATTTCAGCAACACATGAAGAAGCCGGACTGCCCTTCAGAGAGCCGAGCTTTGATTAGGCTGTATGAGGAATACAAGGAAATTCAATTTTATCATTCGTTTCCCCCCATGGATATTCCAGTTTTAGAGCTCTGTCTTCCGACTCAGACGCAGGTGACGCTACAGACTAAAATGATATTTGCAGGTTGTATTCTATGGGGTTATACTGACCAATCACGACCTTATCGTGTTGATTATGGATCTTGTAAGAAGGGATCTTATGTAAAGGGTCTCCGCGGAGAGAAGGCGTGAATCAGGGTCTGTCATGCTCTTTGTCGGAAAACTTTGCTGAATATAACAATTGTTTCACACTTGGCTAGTATTTACAGACATCTCAACTAGTATAGAAAGTGAATATACTGGGAACGTGCTGCAGTTTTCTATTTGCTAGTATGGGTGGTGACGGACTGAAATTATATCTTGGGGTGGGGAAGTGGGGGTAAGGATGGGGGATGGGGGAATGGTCTGTTTGTCGTATAATTTTGGATAGGGGAAATTCTTTAGTTCATGCTGCAGCAGGAGGGTGAACAGAGTCCCCAGTGTTTACGCAGAGGAAAGAATGCAAGGTCCTCTTCCAGCTGTTCCATGTTAAAGCCGCCAGTCTGCAAGACTCAGCAGAGGTCTGGGCTGCCTTTGGATGACAAGGTCCAGTCCAGGGCAGCAGGGCCTGGGAGACACCAGAGTGAGTGAGTGTGCTGTCTGGGCAGCAAAAGGAGAGCTGGCCTCCTCCTCACTCCTCCTCCCTGGTGTGGTGCTCATGAGGCTGAAAACCCTTGGATGGGATGTTTCCATATATAGAATCATAGGCTGGAAGTGAGCCGGGAAATCCTCACAGCCCTTTTCTTAACCAGACAGGACTGGACCCAGAGGTCCCTGTGCTGCCAGGTGTGGAAGGCCACATGAGAGAGATCACACAGGCCCCATTGGGATTTAGCCAGAGCCCAGACAGCCCACCCCCTTACAGGGGTGGCAGTGGGGGGGGGACCCTTTCTGTTCAGTTCCACATTTATAAATAGCTGAAGGGCCAGCCTCCTTCATAAGGGTGTGGAAGCATAACTAGGAAAACCGATGATCTACTCTCTTGACTTCTGTCCTTGATATGACAGGGTGGCCTGGTTCAGCAGCTCAATTTTGTTTTCTCAGGTTTGACAAACAAGGTTATGTAAACTTTCGGGTGTTAGAGAATGCAGGGGATTTCAGTATAGCCATTGATGTCCAATGCTTGACTTCACGGCTTGTAGGGACTATTTCAAAGAATGGTAATGAATCTTTAGGTGACTCAAATGTTAGAGCAACATTTTTACCCTTTGAGTTAAAGGAGACTTTTTTCCCCCACGTAGCAGCAGTTCAGTAAGTGAAAACATTCAATGTGTGGTGCAAAAAGAAGTTGCTCTCTTTAAAAACCTTGCCATTGAATAAACCAAGAGAAAAATGAATTTCTCTGAGTTTTTAAAAGTCACTTGGTAATTCCCCCCCCCCGCCCCGCCCCAAATTTTATTTCACTACACTTAACTTGTGTAAGCCTACCTGTTCATGTTGCCAAATGCCGTAGGGATACCAAATCTAGAGCCATTATGTAAGACAGGGACCCTTTTCCAGTTTCTGAATTAATCATTCCACCTGATTTTGCTTCCTTGGAAAACTTCACACTTGCTTTGTTGTATGGCCAGGACAGAAATTCATTAGTAAGGGTGTGTGTTGAGTCGATTTACTTCTCTAGGAGGATCATAAAGAACATCAAGCTTTGTCGTTATCCATCCATGTCTGGAGTCTGACTCTCTCACGTACCTGGAACCTAGCCAAGAGCCAGGAAAGGGACAAAAATTCCCACACGGCAATCATAATAGAGGGCAGAAATTATGGGAGAATATTTCAAACCCTTTCTCAGAACATACTTACTCTTGTTTTAGACAACAATCCTAACAATTTTTTTAATGTGAAAAATTAATCCATGGTCTATTAGGGGTAGCACCTTTAGAATGGGATGAGGGGCTGCTGTCACCAGCAGTGCGAGGTGACCCTAGACAGGTTGGCCACCGGGAAAGTGATAGAAGCATTCTTACTTTCGACACAAGAATTGGGAGCAGAAGCCCTCAGGTTTGGATATGTGAGGATAGAAATGCTCAATTGCTATTTAGCATGAATGAGCGTGAACTACCAAAAAGGGTACGCTTTCAAGTGCAGTCTTTGAGAAGAGAGGGAGATATGCCATAAACTTTGAAAATATTGACACTCAAGATAATTAACCTCCAAGGCGGTTTTGGTGTGTAAAGCTCTTACCCATTCAGAAAACTAGGCTGTGTAGAATGACTCATTCATTGGCTGGCTGGGGTTTCATATACCAAAATCATCATGTATCACTTACTGTACTTTGTGATCATCAATTTAAAAGCACATATTTCTTTTGGATTTGAGAGATTTTAAACCTTGCTGAATGGGAACCAAATTCCTATCTAAGGCATGATCTCAGTATAATAAAAAAATTAATTAGTCATAGTATGAACTTGGCTCTGTTTTCTCCAGGACTGACTTTAAATAGAGAGAAAAAATTTTTCACGTTAAGCATGGCTTGTTTGAGATCTGTGGGATGTATTTTGATACTAACTTTTTAGTCTCTTAAATTTAGCACTTATTGAGAATTTAGGGGTTCACTGGTTTATCCTTTGCCTTGGATTCATGGTCATGTGAGATCCAAAAAATGGTTGAATCCATCCCTGTGGGCACGTGTGTGTGTGTGTGTGTGTGTGTGTGTGTGTGTGTTTCCCCTCTAGATTTACCAATGGGTATTGCTAATGGTCACCTTCCTAAGTAGAGGCTGGATTCCAGAACCCTGAAATTGTAGATTTTAGTGCACTTTGATCACCAACCCAGATTAACCATGAGACTTCCGGCCAGCCTCAGTTTGTGGGTGAGTGTTTCTGGGGCTAACAATTCCTTTGATGCATTAAAATGGCAAAAATGGAACCCACTGACTTTATTTGCAGTTTCCTAAAGAAAAATAGGTTGTATGGCATTGTTTATTCATGACTTTTGTCATTTGGACTTGAAATATGTTTTGCGGTGGAAACAGTGTAACAAATGGAGGTTCACAAGTGAATCCATGAAGACTTCCAAAACAGTGCATACTCTGGGGCAATTGCATATGTTTGTGGTAAATAAATGGCAAAAAGATTGTTGCTTTACTTATAATTAATACAAGAGAAAAGATTATCTGAAATGGCAGTGCTTGAGACAAAACCAGTTGTGGAAATTGTACAAGGACCTATGTGCCCATTTACTTTCATTAGAGGATGAAGATGTTGACTCTGTGATTTTTATGGTGTTTGGTTTCCATAGTGTGGGTATGCCATACCCCAAGGTGCTTGTTTTTAGATCACAAATGGAGTCAAAGGAAAGCAGAAGAATGGAGATTTTCCTGATGATCCTGGAGGAGACCTTGTGTGTAGTTCTTCCTTTCACTTATTCATCAACATTCATTTTCTGACTGCCTACTGCTTTCCTGCTCCTGTGTTATGCAGTGGGAGGCACAGAGGTGCCTTGCTATATTTCAGAGCCTGGTCCATAGATGCCCAGTGTCGAGTAAATGACTAATACGATATCATAGGTGCTGAAGCACAATTATGGGAATAAAGAGGGTGAAGGAAGGGCTTCTGGGAGCATTGTGAACCTAGCAGCTAATTAATTGTCTGGGGGAGTCCGAGAACATTTTACTGGAAAGGAGATATGTTTGAGTTGAATTTTGAAGGGTGACTAGAAGTTGGTTCAATGTGTCCAAAGGATTGGAGAGAGTAGGCGTGAAGGCATTTTTCAAGCAGAAGGGATAGCTTTGATAAGAATGTTGCCTCTTGAAGGGGCTTGTGCTGGAAATAGTGAGTTCAGGGTGACTAGAGGAGAGCAGAATGTTGACCATGAGGAAGCTAAAGTTAATACAAAAGCTGTGGGTGTGTGGGATTTGCCAGCTAGGATGTTTGGATTCAATCCTGAAGAGTTGTTAGAAAGCCCAAGAAGGATTTTAGGAAAGGAGGTAGAAGATGGAAGGTGTGTGTGTGTGTGTGTGTGTGTGTGTGTGTGTGTATTTGTACACTTTTGGGAAGGAGATTCTAGTATTTGCATGATCCTCTGAGAGGCACAAAGGGAGAAGTGAGGTAAAGTTTGGTTTATTTCCATTTCCATTTTCGTCACCTGGTGGCATCATCAGCTCTGGACAGCTTTGTTGCTCTCAGCATTGATCTGTGGGGGAGAAGGAAGGATGGACGTGGAGAGGAAAAGAAGATATTGTCCAGGTGGGCATTTATTTATATCCATGGGAGGGCATCTGTTGTAAGGGATTCTTAGAGTATGGATTTTGAAATCAGAGTGGGCTAATCAATTAATTTCTGAGGCTCAGTTTTCTCATCTGTAAAATGGAGCTCATAAAACCTTGTTATTGTCCAGAAGTGACTTGTTAATAATCCACTGAGGACCTCTTCTATGCTGCATGGCTTCAGTTTGCCTCTAACTTATGCGGGATTGCCTCCAGTGGATGTGGAATGTGGAATATGAATTGGAGATGAGAGGAACTCTTTTTCTTGAAAGGATTATCAAGAAGAGAGTGACGATGACTAGGCCCCCTGAAAAGATACAAGTCTATCTCCCTCCACCTTCTGCATGTCAGCTTTCTTCTATTCTTTATCATGTTGGGTCCTAAAAAAAATTCGACCCTGGCCCACTGTTCCTACATAACTTGTCGATGCTTTTATTTCCCTTCCAGTTGGTGAATGTGAAAAGCAGAAGTCATTTTGTTGAACAAAGTGTGTAAGGACTTTATATCTGAAGCACTTTCCACCGAAGGTGTCGTTTTCTATGGGTCGGTCTAGCATGGCAGGTAGCCGGTCACGCACGTTCTTTTGTGAAGAACGTGGATTTGGTCGTTCAGCTTCCGGGCTCAAGGGCTTCAAGCAGCAGCGTATGTGTCATAGCAGGTCCCGTGAAAGCAAATGAGAGGCAGACAAACTTAACAGCAGTGCCATCGGTGTGTTTCAATAAACAACGTTTATTACGTTATTACGTTTCAATAAACAAAGCAGGGTGAGATGAGGGTCACAGGGGCTCGAGAAGTAGCCGGAAACTTCCCAGTATATCCTGCACAGGTGCGATTCTAAAGAGAGCCGTGACAACGCCAGAGAAGACAAAATACCCCTCTTCCTTGATCTGAGGAGAGATTCAGAGGTTTGCATCTCTGAGTGAAGTGCTCTGTGGAACTCATCTGCCAGGAAAGGTGTGGTTTTTTGTTTTTGTTTTTGTTTTCTTTTTAAAAGAGAACTGTTGCTTTGAGGTTTTAGCCAGTTCCTTCTTTTCCCTTCCTCCCAATCATTCTTTCTAAGGCCTTCCTGACTTTTACCAGTTCACGTAGATTAAGATGCCGAATCAGATGTCTCCTCTGAGCTATTTTTTTGCTTCTGTGGAAGCTGCCTGAGGCAGGGATCTCCCAAAGAAAGCAGAACTTTCAGAATGAGAGGTGAGCTTTCCCACTTGTTGAGCTAGTCCAAGGCCAAGGCCTTGCTCTGAAGCCTGTACCCCAAAGGCCAGCACGGGGTTTGGGATGAAAACGCCTGCTTTTATGTAGGAGCACATCACTTTGGGGGACTCATAAGCTAGTTGTAGGGATTTGTTCCCACTCCACATAGCAACATTGTAATAGAGTTTTCCTTGCTTGATTCACTAGGGGAAAGAAAAAATCAAGCAAATAATTTGGTGGTTTCTTTTACACAGTAAATGATACCATCCGCTGGTACCTGGCAAGGACTAATGGGTAAGAAACTGTGGTACCAAGTTCCTCATGACCTATTCATTCCCCAAATACCAGAGCAGAGAGCGAGGTCCACATCAAAACGTGAAGTAGGTGTAATGATTCTTTTTTTTTTTTTAAAGATTTTATTTATTTATTTGAAAGACAGAGATCACAAGTAGGCAGAGAGGCAGGCAGAGAGAGGAGGAAGCAGGCTCCCTGCTGAGCAGAAAGCCCGATGTGGGGTTTTATCCCAGGACCCTGGGATCGTGACCTGAGCTGAAGGCAGAGGCTTTAACCCACTGAGCCACCCAGGCGCCCCAGGTGTAATGATTCTTCTCAAGGAACTTACACTTGAGTTGTGAAGGTAAAACAAACGTCAATATATGTAATGGTTAGACCATAAACAGTTACTACATGCTGGGGTTCCCACGAGAGAACGAATATGGAGTTGAATGGAAGGAAGAGAACAGGGTGGGCTGGGTAGTCCAAGAAATAATGAGCAGAAGGAATAAACCTGAACATGTCATTTGAAACGAAGTGCTTTAAGACTCACGCACTTCTTGCCTTTGTAGTATCCATAATGCAAGTTTTATAAAGGAAACCACACATATAGGGGGATTCTGTGTGTGAGCCATGAAAGGGGCAGACTTCCTGGGCCTTTGAAGGATGAATATGAGTACGTTAGAGATAGGGGAGCATGATGTCTGTTGTTCATCAGGAATGAATTCCTGCATAGCAGGAGTAATCCAAACACTTCTGTGATCTCTAACATTTAATTTTTTAATTTTATTTTTTGTGATCTCTAGCACTTATTTATTTTTTTAAAAGATTTTATTTATTTATTTGACAGAGACAGGGAGATCACAAGTAGGCAAAGAGGCAGATAGAGAGGGGGAAGCAGGCTCCCCGCTGAGCGGAGAGCCTGATGTGGGGCTCGATCCCAGGACCCTGAGATCATGACCTGAGCCGAAGGCAGAGGCTTAACCCACTGAGCCACCGAGGCGACCATGTGATCTCTAACATTTAAATGAAATATCTGCTCCCCTAATATTTTTATCTCTAAAATTAGCCATAAAATTATGAGACTTAGTCATAGTTCTCTCGGCTCCTCCCAGCAGAGTACTTTTAGATGTTATCTTGATTAGAACTCGTGTTGAGTAGAAACTCTTTGAACATGTGTAGGAAAAGGCATAAGTGGCTTAGACTAGTTCTCAAAATACAATGTGCTCATAAACCATTTGGGGATCTTGTTAGACTGAAGACTCTGATTGAGGAGGTCTGTATTTCTTTCTTTTGTTTGTTTTAAAATTTTATTTATTTACTTGACAGAGGGAGATCACAAGTAGGCAGCAAGGCAGGCAGAGAGAGGGCGGGGGGGAGCTGAGCAGAGAGCCCCATGTGGGACTCGATCCCAGGACCCTGAGATCTTGACCTGAGCCGAAGGCAAAGGCTTAACCCACTGAGCCACCCAGGCGCCCCAAGGTCTGTATTTCTAATAAGGCCCCAGGTGATGCTGCTGCAGGTCTGTAGACCACTCTTTTTTTTTTTTTTTTAAAGATTTTATTTATTTATTTGACAGAGAGAGATCACAAGTAGACGGAGAGGCAGGCAGAGAGAGAGAGAGAGAGAGAGAGAGAGAAGCAGGCTCCCCGCTGAGCAGAGAGCCTGATGCGGGACTCGATCCCAGGACCCCGAGATCATGACCTGAGCCAAAGGCAGCGGCTTAACCCACTGAGCCACCCAGGCGCCCTGTAGACCACTCTTTGAGTGGAAAGATCATAGACTGATTAGAGATGAAAAGTTATTTAGAGGTAATTGGTGCACTGGCTTTCAAGTCTTATGGATGCCTTGAATCAGAAGAGTTTTGTTTGCTGCAAATGAAACTTTACATGAAGGCTTATGGGAAGTGGATGCCCCTCCCCTCCCCCACCCTAACTCTGAGGAGAATAGTTTGAAAATCATCTCTGTCCAAGGCACTGTGATTTCTTCCTCTGGCTCAGAGGCTTTCGAACCGTCTCTTCCCCAGCCCGAAATGAGTCTGGATTGGAGGAAAGCAGTGCCAGGCTCTGTGGTGGCATTTCCCTGAGCTTTTTCGAGGTACCCCTGCTGGAATTTAGGCATTCTAATGATCAGTGTCCCATGGAAAATGAGGCTCCAGGAGAGATTCGTTTTTTGCTGATGCTGTGGGCTGTAAAGTTGAGCTGGAAAGAGTAGGAATGTTAATTCCAGAGACCGGATGGGAGAGATCTCTTCCCACTTCCCCAGCGCACTCCCATACAGCACAATCATCGGAATTTCTGAGGCAGCTCGCCCTGGTCTGTCAGTAGAATTCAAGTGTTTGTGTGTGCAGCATAAATGCATATAGAACATTGGCTTTTCATTGTATACGTTTCTGTCAGTGTGAATATGTGCACGAAATACATGATGGAAATGTGTGACTAAAATGGCAATGTGGAACCACTTGTGAATTTCTGAAGAGTGGTCAAGGAATAAGGCAATCATGAGAACCTTGAGAAATAACCTTGTCTCAGTTTGTAAAAGAAGAGCAGGAGAAAGTAGGTTCTGTGCAGGGACCTATGAAGTTAACGCTAATCTTGTGTCAGAAACCGGAAGAGTAATTGAAATTTGATTTGCGAGTGTTTGGATGAGGAAGTAGGAAGTGGCCTGGCTTTCATAAGAAGGGGAAGAATGGGTTGTGGAAAACTAATGTCATTTCCTTTTTGATGGGAGATGGGGAAAGGAAGGGAGATAACATACGGGAGACTTCTGTATTCCGGGCAGATTACAGGAATTGGTAGCCAGCCCCTATCTGAATTTTAGCACAGCCTTTGACAAATCCCCTTGTTTCCTGCTGAATCAAAAGGAGATGTGGAGGCTGGGTCAGAGTCTAGTTATGTGGCCTCAGAGTGGCATCAGGAACTGACAGGCCGGCCTGGCTCAGGCGCTGTCAGCCTTAAGGGAGGACTTTGGTGCCATTCCTCAGAGCTCACGTGTTCTGTCTACCATCATTATTCGTGTTGACATGTGACTTAGCCTAGGGTCCCCAAGAAAGCAGAGCCCTAGGCAGGGGCTGTTGTTCAGGTAGCTTATTTAGGGCACCGATCCCAGAGACAGGAGAGGGCACTCTGGAGAGAAACAGAAGGAGGGAAAGCCAACACAGGATTATGTCATCCAGCTTCACTGCTGCTGCCCGTGCCTCAGAAGGAAGAGACAAGGTGGCACTGGTCCATGGCTCCTTTCTCCCCTTGGTCAAGGGCTGCCCTGGGGTACCAAGTCTCTGCATTATTCAGTTTGCACATCGTGAGTGCTGAGTCTTTCCCAGGGTCCCATGCTGGGGTGACAGAGAAGCCAGAAGGCAGAAAGCTGGAGAGAAGTGGTACAACTGAGGCGTGGCGCTGTCAGGTCACACCCGCCCAAGGCTGGCGGCTATGACAAGGACTACAGCGTAAGCCCAGGTGTAGTTATCAAATCCACGGATGAACCTAGAGGGACAGTCAGGCACCTGGTGACTGATTCGTGAGCCAAAGTACTTGAATGTAACAGGATCACTCTGAAATCCCTGTAGGCAGAGCCCCTACATTTGTATCCCCCAGACCCCAGCCCGAAGAGGGATGACCCCGCAGTAGCGTGCAGGAAAAGGACTTCTGGCTTTCAGTAGACTTTGAGTTGAGAATGAATAATGGCATGATGCGGTTGCCCCAAAGCCACTGAACCTTTACTAATACATTGTATGTTTAATATAGTGTATAATAATATTGTCTTTAGAAACAGGTCTTCTCTGCCGGCCAGACTGTCCCTTGAGTCCGGGGAGCAGTTCTGATGCACATGCTGAGGGAGATGGACAGGTGAGGTTGTAGCCAGAGGAAAAAGGATGGGGGACACTTGAAGAACCAGGGGAGCAATTAGGCTGGAGAAGAAGGTGGGCAGAGAACATGACAACTGTCATTGGTCCCTTGGAAGTCTAGCTTGGAGCTGAGGGCTTTAATTCAGTATCCGTGTAGAGGATAATATATAGAAACAGAAGTTTAGCTCAAAGTAAAACTTTCTGATGGTTAGAGCTCCCGGACAGTGGCTTTAGTTGCTCTAGGAGGTGGAGGCTGGCTTTTCACTGGGGGTGGGTGAGCATTCAGGACAGTGCCGGACACCGAGTAATGCTTCTGCATGAGACCTGCTCCTTGTTACGGAGTGCGTGCTCTGCGCCAGGCACGATCCTGAATTCTTTGCATCCATTATCCTGGGCACGCATCCCAACAACCCTATGAAATGAGGTAGGAACTCTCATTATTCCCTTGGTCAGGGAGGAAACAAGCAGTCTCACTTCCAGACAATCCCACGTGCTTCTCCACTGTAGGGACCCCATGTTTTTTGTTTTTTTGTTTTTTTAAGATTTTATTTATTTATTTGACAGACAGAGATCACAAGGAGGCAGAGAGACAGGCAGAGAAGAGGAAGCAGGCTCCCCACTGAGCAGAGAGCCAAATGCGGGGCTCTATCCCAGGACCCTGGGATCATGACCTGAGCTGAAAGCAGAGGCTTAATAACTGAGCCACCCAGGCGCACCCCCACTCCATGGGTTTCTTTAAAAAAAGAAACTATGACCTCTTTGATGACCTCCAGAGTCCCTTCTAACCTGAAGATTCTATGGCTTAGGCGAATCAGGAATAAAGATACGAATAACAAAGCTGTTGGGAGCAGAGGAGAAAGAGAGAGAGACTGTACGAGTGGTCTTACGGGCCTTCTTCAGGTTGCTTCCGGTGGATTCCTTCCGTACTTCCTGGCCTGTTGGTGTCCCCGATTTGTGGCTTTTGTTTAAGGAATATGTAGGGTGATTTTCTTTTCTTTTTTGAAGTAGGCAATGAGGTGAGGCTAGATCACTATGATGAATCGGGCCATCCTGTTTAAGAGAAGATGTGATGAGCTGAATTGGATCTTGTTTCTTTTGGGTCCCACCAGAGCAGTGATAAAGCCCTGCAAGCGTCAGTCACTTATTAGCAGAGTTAACTCATAATTGCAATCTCTATCTCTAAATCTTTTTTGTTTTCTCCACGGAGTTCTACAAGTGACCATATGTAGGGTAACAGCTATCTTTTCTTTCTTTTTGTAAAATTTTTCTTTTTAAGATTTTGTTTATTTATTTATTTGACAGAGAGAGAGAGATCACAAGTAGGCAGAGAGGCAGGCAGAGCGTGAGAGGGAAGCAGGCTCCCCGCTGAGCAGAGAGCCCTATGCAGGGCTCAATCCCAGGACCCTGAGATCATGACCTGAGCCGAAGGCAGTGGCTTTAACCCACTGAGCCATCCAGGTGCCACTATAAAAAATTTTTAAAAGACTTTATTTATTTGAGAGAAAGATTGAGAGGACGAATGGGAGGAGGGGCAGTGGGAGAAGCAGACTCCTTGCTGAGCAGGGAGCCTGACACAGGGCTTGATCCCAGGACTCTGAGATCATGCCGAAGGCGGATGCTTAACCTACTGAGCCACCCTTGTTTTTTTAAAAAAACACTTTCAATGTGTCAGGCGCTGTGCAGATAGCTGCTCATATACTCAGATGCCATCTTCAGTTATAGAACAGATGAATGATACGAAGGAGCAGAACTGATGGTTGTAAAAATTAAATGCACTATATTTCAATAATTAGATAATGTGCTTATGACCCAGAGTTTAGCACGTAGTGAGTGCTTATTAACTGGCTTCAAAATTATGTAAATCCACAAAGCAGATCTTATCTCCATTTTCTGGATGAAGGAGCTTAGGTTGAGAGCAGTTGGAAAGGTACTACGGTTCCTGAGGCGCTTCTGTTCCAAAAGCCTGTGTTGAATCCTCACCACTACCTGAATGCTGCAGGGCTCTTCCAGTTCTTAGGTAAATAAATATGTTGGCGGTTAAATGAAAAGCACGTAAGGATATTTAATGATAATTTCAATAGGTTTCCCTCTAACATTTTAGAAATCTAATCTTGGATATTTAATGATAATTTTAATAGGTTTCCCTCTAACATTTTAGAAATCTAATCTTGGAAGAATTCTTTTTGGCTTGTCCATTTTAATCCTTTGTAGCTTGATACGGCTTGGCTTCTTCTTTCCACTGGCATTTTTTTTTTTTTTTTTTAATTAGCGAAAAGCATTGATTCAGACATTTCCCTTCCTGTAAGAAAGACTCGTGGAATGGAGGCTTCTGCTGCCTGTGCATGAACGGGCAGGACTTGGGGAAGGAAACAGGCTCGGCAGGCTGCAGAGAGGAAAGAATGAGGAATGTGTTATCTAATAGCTGATGGCGTCCTTGACGTTGACAAACTAGCAACTGACGAGCTGGGTCAGGATCTCCTTAGGATCTGGAATTGGGCAAAGCACCAACTTGAGGGCTGTAAATTAAAACAAGCTCTCCCATTGTTTATAAATGGTGGAAAATTTCTGAAGATTAGTTTAAGAAAACATATGTTACAGTTGGTGTAAGAGTGAATCCCCCTTATTTCATTTTCGAACAGCATAGAATTCAGGAGGTGGGAGAGACTTTAACTATGCCAGCCCCTCTGTTGACGATTGGGGAAGACTCAGGTCATCTGGGGGTACCTGCTGGTGGGGAAGTTCTGCTGTTACTCATGGTCACCTTCTGACCATCTATGACCTAGAACTTGGTATCGTGCCACTTTCTATGGCTGCTGCAGTCACCCCATTCAAGGATTATTGGATGCTTTATTTACCTGAGTGTCAAAGGCTGTTCATTGGGTTGGTCTCCTCGAATTCAGGTCCACAACCCCCTCCTTTTCAAGCACAGATTCATTTTTATTGGAAGATGACTGGCATTCATATTTTGAAATACCAGAGAGTAACAGTGTAGAAAGTTTTGGCTTTATTTCAGCATCATCACAGTTTCATGATGTCCTCTTGTTTACGGGGAATCCTACTCAGCCACGCTGGAGTCACTCTAAATCCCAGCAGAGAGCCGGCTGTTGTTCACGACGGTCCCCATGCCTATGGGAGGGATGTCATTCACTGGTTGGTGAAGCGGTTCCTTTGCATGGTGAGGTGGTGGACCAAGCAGGACTCCTCCTGAGGGTGTCCCCTGATCCCCTCGGGCTTGCCTACACCCTGCAGGTACCTCCTTTAGAGGACCAGTCACAGGGTGCTGCCATCATCCGCCTTCCAGGCTAGCCTGAGTCTTGTTCACTTTCCTCCACCAGTACCTAATAGCGTGCATGGCGCCTGGGTGGTCTCAGTATGTTGTTGTTGGAAGAATGGTGAATGAGTACAAAGACATTGAACTTCTAGCCCTAGCTTGGTTACATCTTCGTTGTGAGAGGAACCTAAATGCAAAAAGATTTCATAAGAAGAACTAGGACGTGATGATAATCCCGATGCTGGTATGAAGAGGTAGGTGATAAAGGCCAGATGGCATGAGAGAAATAAAGGCTGTCACTTTTCAGTCCCTTACAGAAGGCCCAGGTTGGGGTCTTGGCATCCTTACATAGAAGTGTGTCACCCTTGTAAACATTATTTAACTTCTGATCCTCCATTTCCTCATCTGTGAAAGGAGCTCCCCCACTGGAGGTCACAGGGATACTCCCAGGATGAAGCAGGATTATATATGCAGGTAAGACTTGGGAAGCTGCATCACATTCTACAAATGCGGGCTGACATTATTCTCCAAGGACTCACTGAAACAGTGGGATACAAAATTCAGGAATGTGAGTGTTCAAAAGGCCTAGGAAAAGATAAGCATGGCTTCTTTTTCAGATCTTTTGCTCGTTTGCAAGATTCTCTTGGTGAACACTGGCCATCTCTGGGCCTGGAAAAAGGCCCGAATCTGTTGATTTGGTCAGAACTTGGAGCCGATGACCCGCAGCCCCCACAGCCTGGCCTGGCTGTCACTTGTCAAAGTTCTGTTGGTGTCCACTTTCATCCGTTTAATTGATTAGGTCATTGGGTGCATTCTCTTTGAGCATGAAGGACTTTGATGTCAGTGCTAAAGAACGTCTTTTGGGGAAAGCTCCCTAAAATGCTGTGTTATGACCATGATACTCCTGCCTTCAGATATGACAGTGTGAGTGTTCAAGAAATCATTGAGGCATAGGGATTCTATGCATAAATTGGCAGGCCTAGATTCTTTCAAAATCTGTGATAATTACAGTTTGGGTTTTGTTTTGTTTTAGTATTGAAGAAGGAACTCCCAATAAAAGTTATTATCCAACTTAAAACCATTTAGTGGGGAACCTTTGCATATTTTTGTGTACCTCAGCTAAACAAGAAAATATTATGCTTGGCTTTTTATTCTTTAATATTATTTCCACCTTTACCTGTCACCGAACAAGTTTTAGTCAGAAGAGGAGAATGGTTTCTTGACATTTGTATTTAACAAAACCTCCCTCTTCTCACATTTCCTTTCTGTGGCAGAATGAGCTGTGTTAGCACATTTTCCAGATTATTGTGGTACTTGCCGATGATCTGAACACAGTTGAAATATTGAAATTTTGAGCCGTAAGGTTGAACTTGAACCTCGTGTGTGATTCTGATATTACGCCACGGGTGAGTTACAGGGAAACAATCGTGTGCATATGTTGAGTTCATGGTATTGTAGAGGTAATTTGGAGGTGAATCCCTGCTGTTGGTTTTCTTTCAGATTCTTCCCTCTTCTCATTGAGAGAGGGTGAGACTCTCAGAGGTAAAACAGGAAATGCTTGGATTTTTTTCCAATCAGGGAGGAAATGCTTGGATATTTTGTTGAACTCCTCAAGAGTTAAAACATCAGCTATGGTTTGGTCCTTAGGTAGAATGGATATGGGTGGGTGAAGGCAAGAGAAGAAGGTGCCCCCATGGTACCCAGTGCCCTCACCCCCCACCCCTATACATCACCAGCTCAACACCTGGCATGCTGGATTGCAGTTACTGTGTTAGCTGAGGAACTGTCCCAGAGTAAAGGAAACCAACAGAGGGGACACCTAAGTGCAACAGGAGGTTCTGGATTGGAGCTTAGGTTGGGTGGGGGGGACATTGCCATAAAGGATAGTGGGACAATTGGTGAAGTTTAAGTGTGGACTCTATCCATTTTAGGGGATAATAAGGATAACATATACAATTTTGACTTTCTTAATAAAATTAGACCTTGGTCACATCAGAAGATGTCCTTATTATTAGGAGATGTGTACTGAAGTCTTGGGATAAAGGAACCTGATGTCTGCAACTTACTCTCAAACGGTTATTTATAAGGTGAACAAAGATGAAGAATTAGTGAATCCTGGTGAAATGTACAGGAGAGTACATTTTTAAAAACAAGTTCAAAATGTTTACCTTTTTATATCAATATCCCGCACTGGAACGTTGGCTCCCAAAGGGAAGAGCCCGTGTTTGAAGACCTTTGCATAGGACATCCAGTTACCTTTGGACTGCAGATACCCTGTGAACCATGGGAGCACGCTTATAGCACGCACAGTGCTCAGAAACTCTTTGTGATGGGTCTGTAGTTCAAGGTTAACCAGGGGTCCTGTGTTTTTATTTGCTGTATCTGGCAACTCTGCCCTAAACGAGCAACGGCCCTGGTACCCGTAGCATGCGGGGCCCCTAGGACGTGTTCCTCTGTTCCAGGAATGAATGCTGAATCTTTTCAGAATTCTGTTCTGTAGCTCCCCTTAGGTAAAAGCCATTGGGTCAGAGCGTGGAGCTGGGACTTGGCCTGTTCTTGGACCTGATCTCCTCGTCCTTCTCTCTTTGAATGAGCTTTTCTCTTGGAGCTGCTTCAAGCTTTCTCCATTTCTCTGTCAGTTGGTGGAGTCGTCTGGGTTACATGTTATACTCAGTTACCCGCATCCTGACACTCCTGACAGTTTTAAGATCTTCTCCTAACACACTTGAGTAGAATGGATACTGGAATCTATTTTGACAGCTGTTGGAAATCTAGGCTGTTGCTCCCGCGGGTTAAGGAGGTTATTCGTAACACCGATATTATTCAGTGAACTTTTTGAAAAGAGGAGCTCGCTGCTCAGGCAAATAGTATTTTATAGAATTTAAATGATGATGATGTTCACGGTTTAATTATCAAATATAATGGTCTTAGAAATTATACACTTGGTAATATTTTCCAGTAATTTTCCCCACCGATGTAGTAACAGTGTATTAAAATGTTCTCGATTACCAGTGCCCTTTAAAATGCAGGTGTGGAGTCTTTAAAGACAGCTAGTTTATTGCCAGCTGTCCCATTGATAACCTTCCCCTTCAAAGTGACCTTTGAGCAATTTCATAAAGAATGAATATTTATAGTATTTTGTTGCCGAGCTACTAAAAGAGGGGTCTATGCAAGTAACAGGTGGCTTTGGTTGGCTTGCTTTCACTGAAATGTGATTCGAATAAAGCACAGCATTATTTTACCGTTGGAATTGTGATTAAGTGCTAGGCTGACTTCATCTTTGGCAAATTGTATTTCAGTGTTGAGGTTTGGGTTCAGGGTGGAGTGTCTTGCATGTGCGGGAGTTGGAAAGCTTACAGATAAGACATAGCAGCTGAGGGATAAAGCATCCAGAGTCTTCTTTATGCAGCAGAGGAATTTTTACCAGAGGAGCTGTTCTCCTGGGCTTTAGGCTTAAGGGCAACTGTTCAGATTAACCCCCTAGACTTGAATTTTCTTTTATCTCGGGTCCAAGGTACTGAAGAAGGCTCTGTCAAATTAATGATCGGTCCAGTGCTTAGCAAACAGTGAGCACTCAAAGTAAAATTTGCTTGATGAAATGTACTAGATAATTATGTTTGGGATGTTACTTAACTTCTAATATGATTTAATTATTTGAAATAGAAGATCTTTCAGTTACTGCCCTTTTCCCAATTGCTTGGCAACACAATTGTTAACATGTTTTCTGATTAAAATAAATGTTCTGAGCTAAGTTTATACTAGATCAGATTAGAATATAGAGAATTAGAAGCATTGAATGGATGAGATGGAGTTTGACACGAAAACTATTACTGAGAAGTCTATTTTATTAAGTATACTTTCTTCTGTGTCTGAAAAGATTTATCAAATTGTGCAAATCAGGTCCTAGCAAATTGGGTAGAAGAGTTCTTCAAAAGACAACGTTCTTGGAAGAATTGCGTTCCTATGATAGAAAAATTGAAAAAGGGAGAAAATCACATCAATAGCACCTAGGATCCTGTTCTTCATTTTATTGAATTCATTTTGTTTTCTTTCCCAGCACAAATACACAAATAAATTTGTTTACATGCATACACAAAATTAAGACCACATGAACATATTGTAGTAGTATATACGTGTTTATGTGCTGTTCTGTGAAAAAAATCTATTTAAACTGCCTGTTTAAACCGAGTATGTCATTCATATATTGTTGCATCGCCATGAATTGTCTTACAACAATATTTTTAGTGACTGTATGGCATCTCACAGTACAGTTGTGCCTCCCATGGTCCTTCAGGTTATTTCCAGTTGCTCGCAATGCTGTGGTAAACATCCTTTAAAACACGGTTATTACCTTGGATCTATGCCTGTAAGTACAATTTCTGGGTCAGACACTCTTAAAATTTTGTATATCGTGTGTTAACCATATCGTTCTTCTGAAGGTTTGGCCCAATGAACGTTCCTGCGAACATTTAAGTACTGACTTCCTGTACCCTTTTTTCTGAAATGGCTATCATTAAAAACAAACACAATACCTCTTTTTGATAGACTCATTATTTTCAGGTGCATTTCTTTGATGGTACTTTTTCCTATATTTATGATCCTGTTGTGGTTTTTATTCTCTGTCTCCTTTTCCGTGAGGGCATCTGTTTTTACTTTCTAATTTATGAGCACTCTTTCTTACATGTGTTGGTTTTTTTTTTTTTTTTTCCCTTTCCATTCTTATAGTGTGACTATGCTGGGAAGTGCTAAATTATGATGCAGCCTGTTGATAGGAAAACGAGTTTTGAGAGCAAGTGATATTTCTATCAAAAGCTTATTTTTCTCCCCCTGTGTGATGTCATTTACTTTTCCAGAAGGAAGAAAGAGGTAACTGCTCAGTTTTCCTTTAATCCTCTTAGGAAGGTTTTAAGTTGTTAAAATGTATACAGCTTATATATTAAGACATTTCTGTATTTACATGGTCTGAACAGTATGTCAAAGAGCTCAAATTAGTACTTTATGCTAGAAAGTCCTCATTTTAGAGTTTGGTTTATTTTATGCCAACTTAAGACACATTAGAGGTGGGATCAAAGTTAAAAGGGATCAGTGATTCATTGTGTGTGAAATTTTCTGAAGACAGACTAATTTGTGTACTCGTCTTTCAGGAATGCTGAGAGATCGATAGAAACAATGACAGCTATGGGCCAATCAAAACTGATGGTTTTCTGATTTGTAGACACCTGCTGGGTCAAAAAGCTCATTTCTTCACTCCAGTGTGTGAGAATCTTTTAGCCATATGTAGTGTGGATACTTAATATTGGATTTTCCATGTTGTTATTTTTCCGATATTTTCAGCATCAAACTAATGTTACCAACTGAAGTAGCAAGACTCAACTGTAAGCAAATTTATTTGAGGCCAAATGATATTAACATCAGTTAGAGCTAGTGATTCTCAATATGGGGAGGACATACGTCTTTCCAGGTGGTAATAAGGTGGTTTGTGTCATTCTTTTTTTCCAGAATTTTTATTTTGTCTCATTCAGAACTGTTTTTTAAATTTTATTTAGTTGAGAGAGAGAGAGAGAGAGAGAGAGCATGAGAAGGGGGAGAGTCAGAGGGAGAAGTAGACTCCCTGCTGATCAGGATCATGACCCAAGCTGAAGGCAGTCACTTAACCGACTGAGCCACCCAGGTGCCCCAGAACTATTTTATATGGGAAGGAACACATACCATGTTAGAAGATGAGGATACAGCTGTAGGCAAGGCATAGTCTCTTCCTTCATTTGAAAGCAAAGTCCATTCCTTTGATTTATTTTAACCATGATATATGTTAACTTTAGTTTTCAAATAAGACAGGAGTTCCCTCTGATTGCTCTGATTCCCTCTGATGTCTACACGGATCCCTTCTTCATGTCCTTCAGGTCTTTATACTCTCCTCAGAGAAGTCTTCCTGACCACCCTCTTTAAAACCCTTACCCTGATTTATTTATTTTTTTTTAAATTTTATTTATTTATTTGACAGAGAGAGATCACAAGCAGGCAGAGAGGCAGGTAGAGAGAGAGGAGGAAGCAGGCTCCCTGCTGAGCAGAGAGCCCGATGCGGGGCTCGATCCCAGGACCCTGAGATCATGACCTGAGCCGAAGGCAGCGGCTTAACCCACTGAGCCACCCAGGCGCCCCTACCCTGATTTATTTTAGGCATCATGTTTATCACTGTAAGAAGTATTACATTACGTATCTGTCATCTGAACCCCCCCCACTAGAATGTAAAGCCCATGAAAGAAATGTGTTGTCGATTTTGTTGACTGCTTTTCCTCAGCATCAGAAGGAGAACATCAAATATTGCAGGTATGCAATAAATATTTGTTGAATGAACTATTTCACTGAATATTTCCGTACCTTTCTTGACACTATGGTTGGTGGAAAGAGCTATGAAGAAAAATAAAGCAGGTTAAGGAGACAGAGAGTTCCTAAAAACATCTATTTTAAAAGTCCCTGGGTTATAAAAGGTGAGAAGACACTGATAAGGCAGTCTTATCTTGCCTTTTCTTTCTCCTGAGTGTCTTTGAGTCCTCCCCTTTCTTCTCTCCTAGCCCTGTCATGGCCACTCTGTCAGCTGTGCCGAGTCTCTCGAAGGAGTCACGCCACATTCTTTTCATGCCTCACTCCAAGTTGACCTTCCCACTTGAATGGCATGAAAACCCAAAGTGGTCAACTCTTGAACAGTGTATTTCCCAGACTCCCAGTTAGCAGGCTTTTTAGTAGCTAGCTCCTTCCAGAAGTAGCCAAAGGCTATCTTAGGGGTTGATAGATAGGCAACTGTTAGTAAGCAGTCACAGATACTTTTATTATAGTCTTCATTTTCTGTTCACATGATTCTGAACTTAATTTCTTTGACAGATTCATCATAAATTAATCTCTTTCACTCAGTTGTGTAACTTGTCGTTCAAATCTTCCAAGATCTCAGCATCTCTCAAAGGCAGAGAGGTAGCACCCCGAAGAGGATGGTTGAGGGGCTGTGTTTTGGTTATCACCATGACTGGATTTTAGCACCTGATGATAGGATACCCAGCATCCTACAGTGCAGGAGACAGCCATGTCCAAGAGAAATTGGCCTGTCCAGAATGCCAGTAGTACCTCAGCGGGAGGTGTTGATTCTATCCCAGTGGTTCTCAGCAAGACTGGTTGTGGTCTCTGGGGGGTACCTTAGAAATTTGTTGGTTTTCACAACATCAAGGGGTGGTTTACTAGTGGCATTTTATGGGCAGGGCCAATGATATTAGCAGCCCCTCAATGCCCAGGGCAGCCGCCCTCGCCGGAGAATTGCCCAACATCCCCCTTGATATTCAAATAACCACCTGGCAACAGAGACGGGAAAAGCCCTATCAATGCTTGTCAGAGCCTACAGCCAACTCTGTAAGAAAAAGGTGTTTTTTTGCACAAGTTAAGTAGATGGAAGTGTGTATTTTGTTTTCTTTGAGATTTTACCAGGAATTGCTTCCCACGTTGGCAGCACCATGACTTGTGGTCTGTAATGGGTGTCTGTGTCTGCATGTGTAACTTTGCATGGTGATTGTAGTATTGGGGTGAGGATGTCTTCTCGAGATCTCGTGCCCGAAAGTGTACCTATTATATGTTAGACAGTTACGAACTATTTTCCTTTTATTTCTTTTTTATATCATAGCTAGGCCATAATACTGATTTCCTAGAATTATGTGTAGCTTAGAGTATATGAACTGTGATTTTCATTATAAGATTATAAAAGGGGCATGGAGTCTGATGAGGTTGAAGTCCTTCATTCCAACCTAGTTCAGCAGCTCTATTTCTCACAATTCTGCGAAAACTGTGTTTCAGCTGAAGTGCTTTGCTGTGTGTTCCCCATTTTCTCTTCCCCCATGTGCGCCTTAAACTCAAACTATCCCTCTTCCTCCAACTTCCTTCCATCCCCCCCTCTATAAATCCCATTCATCCATCAGAGCCCAGTTTCAGGCGACCTTGTGAGGCTGTCATTCTTGAACCACTAGAGCTCCGTGACTTTTTTTTTTTTTTTTTTAAACTACTGTAGCACTTGTAAGAGCTCCTCGTTCAACACCTGTCTTCAGCCTGGTAACATTACGTATCTTTTTATGTTGAAGTTATTTCCTCAAATAGCTTGTAAGCTGCCTGCAGATGGTCAGCTTGATTTGGTCTTCTTTGGATCCCATGCCATGTCCAGGCATGCGTTCTGAGGAAGCAGCTCCCTCTCCTGAGCTGTGCTCTCCTGTCCTCTTTCCTTCCCCAGATAGGAATTCTCCCCTGTCATTTTGCTAGTTATAAAAGTAAAATCTATACATTGTTAAGACGTTTTTAAATACGGAGAACTAAAAGAAGAAAATAACAATTTTCATTGATCTGCTATCTAGAGCCACTCATTGCTGTCATTTTAGAACACTTCTTCTACGTTGTCTTTTCTGTGTATATCTATGTTTTTGTTTTGGTTTGTTTTGTTTTTTATAAAATTAGAATTTTGTATTTTCTGTAGTTTGTATTTTACTCTCCTCACCCATTTAGCTTAATATTATATCATGAGCATTTCCTGTGTCACTGAATAGTTTTAGAAACAGTATTTATATAAAACATGTTTTATGGAAAATTTAGGCATGAAAGAGTAGAATAATATGATAAACTCCTAGATACCTGACATTCAGCTTCACTAATTATCAATAGTATGCCATTCTGAATGTGTAGTTTACAGTGGATGCACACCGTTTTGTTGTTTGGATGATACATAATTTATTTAACCCTTTCTCTCTTCCTAGAAATTTCAATGATTTCTGGTTTTTTTTTTTTATAATTTTAGATGCTTATGTTTTTCTAGTATACTTCTAGTCATAATTATTATTTTTGCTCTTTGGAGAACCTAATTAATTTCTTCATTATTAAGTAAATCTGATTATTAGTAGTTTAATGTTCTGGGGTTTTTATTGTATTTCATATCTGTAACTGGTTTCACTATCATTTTTCTTTTCTCCATCCATCAGGTATTTCTTGCATTAGCCAGAATGAGTCTCAAGTGAATTAGAATAACAAGTCATGTTTTCCTCTTCTTCTTTTAGGGGAAAAAAATCCAAAACTCACTGTGTAGGAGATGGCATTTGCTTTCTAGATATCTTAAGGGGCAAACACAAGAAGGAAAGAGAAAATGGTTTCAGGAGAAACAATAATCTGGCAAAATATAATCTTTGGTCAATGGAAAATTATTTTTTAAATGCTTAATTTTGCTTGAAAAATGGATGAAATGGTGAGCATCTAAAGTGTACCTGAACCAATATGTGTATTTTTTGAGCTGATTTAAATGTACATTTTAACAAGTGTATTTGGTATTTTTAAAACACAGCATCTTTAAATGGAGAGTTCTGGTATGCAGCTTCTTTTTCAAAGAGGTACTATCTCAGGCTGTGGAGAGAGATGCTTTCCTTAGATGTGGCCCGTTGTGAGCCGTGGGAGGATGAGTGAACAGAGAGTCAGATGGGCAGTGGGATTACTGGTGCCATCTCACTGATGGGGGTTCTTCTGCGGCACCTGCTGAAATTTCTGCACCAGGTCATATACGCGAAGATGACTCTTGTGCCTGCCTACTCTAAGAAAATGTCTTTGTTTCTTCTATTACAAAGTAAAATATGGTTGGGGCACCTGGGTGACTCAGTGGGTTAAGCCTCTGCCTTCAGCTTAAGTCATGATCTCAGGGTCCTGGGATCGAGCCCCTCATTGGGCTCTCTGCACAGCGGGGAACCTGCTACCCCCTCTCTCTCTGCCTGCCTCTCTGCCTGCTTGTGATCTCTCTCTCGCTCTCTGTCGGATAAATAAGTAAAATCTTTGGAAAAAAAAAAAGTAAAACATGGTTGCTATAAAAAAAAGATAATAGGTTTTCAGAGATTTATACTAGAGATGTACAGAAAAGTGAGAGAAAGTGAAAGTCTTCTGTAATCCACCCCCACTTCCCACTGGATGACCACTCTTAGCTAGGAGCGCTGGATATGCTCATTTTGATTTCTCTAGGCCCATATTAGCATATATTATCTGCATAACACACAGAACAAAAGTGCTACTTTTTTAAAATGCTAGTGTAATCAGGAACTTTGAAGTATACAGACCACATACCGTTTCTCCTGGTTAGAAGTAAAATGATAAGTAGAAATAACAGGACAGAATTGGTTATATATGGAAAATACAGCAGAAGGGGAAGCTTAAGAAAAGGAAGGCATAAGAGCCCAATAATGAAAGCAGTAGAATTTTTGCATGTGAAATCCCACTTCATTCATTCATTAAAAAAAACCTGCTCTGTGCTGTTATGTTCAGTATTAGAGATACAGACTTGTGAAACCTGCCCCTGTCGGCCCTTTTGGTGTTTTGCACATGCTTTCCCATCCATCTAGAATACCTTCCTCTCCTCTATCTGACAGCCTTTCTCTCATCCTTCATGTCCCAACACAAAGGTCACTTCTGCTGTCCGGGCTTGTTAGCCCTACAGACTGACTTAGCAGATCCCTCCCAGCTCACATTCGAACACCTCTCCCTGAGGGCATTACTTATTGTCCTGTAACTACACAGTAATATAGATGTCGAATTCCTTGAGGTTAGGGCCTTCATATATTCATGGCTATAGAGTCAAAATGAATACGTAGTAGGTGCTCAAGACAGATAGATAGATGATAGATAGATAGATAGATAGATAGATAGATAGACACAGACAGACAGGAGCATACATTTGTTGAATAAATGGTTGAGTGAACTAAAAAGCTAGTAATGTGGACCAAAATCTTTATATTCCTAACAGCAATACAATGAGTCAAGGAACAGTGTCAAGAAGAGTAGAGGGACAGTCTGATGTTCTTCTTAATATAGACTTTAACTTTATCATACTTGGATATTTAGACAATGGGATTAAGCAGAACACCTAAAAGTGTTTAATGAGTTAAATGGGAAGAGCTTCAATATAATATATTTTAGTGGCACGTCTCATTCAGTGTTATTTAGGAATTGTTAACTGTCTTATGTGGACATTTTAGGAAAATAGAAGAAAAAAATCTTTGCCCCGTGAGCCTATATGATTTCCAAATTATATTTTTAGTGGGAGGATACTGGTTTTTGCCTTCCATGTTAACAGTCAAGAGTGGGACTGTTAATCTAAAGGTTTTAGTAATTCAGAAGTATGATTTAGAAACTAGAGTTCATGTAAGGCTCAAGAAATAATATTTTTTCAAGAAAAAAAATTAATGTCAAGGTAGCTTTACTAGCAGATCTCTTTCCTCTCTGGAATTAGACTCACAGGTCTGGAAGGAAGGGATCTCGATCATGTCTGTTGAGTATCGTAACTAGATCATGGTATATTACCTGAGAAGATGGATTGGTCAGGTTCTGGCAGGAAAGACATGGCTCGCTTGAAAGGGAAATGGAGGAAATAAAGTGATTATTAACAAAGATGTAGGCAGGGGTCAGGAAAATCCACAAGAATCCTAGAGTTAACAACAACAGAACATCATTATTCCTGGCAGGAGCTGTGGCCTTTGGGGAAAGTTTACAGTCACTGCCAAAGCAGCCCAGCAGGGCAGGGACCAGGGGGGATAAATATTGCCACCTGTGTCTCTTCCCTCCATTCAGTTTCTTGCTGCCCGTTCTATTGGATGACCCAAATGGACCCCAGAAAGCACAGAGCCAAGAGAGGTAGTCTGAGGAGAGTAGACTCCTGGAGCACAGATCAGGGTGCAAAGTGGAGGAGTGTGGATCTGGAGGGACAAATGGAGAATATCCAGACGGGGGAAAAATCTTCAACTTATGAAAAGTGGCCTTTATTGTCCGTAGCATTCATGTGTTTGTTAGAGGGGTTAACTGGAGTGCTTCATTCGTTAGGATTTTTTTTTGCCTATAGACCTCCAGATCAGATATTATGAAGGGGAGACCCATATAGAGGTATATTGTGTGGTTCACACAGCGTTTTCTTTTAAAAACCACAAATGGCAAACTATATTGTCGTTGGGGAGATTCACATCAAAGTCTGAGTCTCACAGTTCTTTTTGACAAATGGAAAATTTGGCAGCACTGAACATGCATTGGGAACAATCTGCAAAGCCTAGTAGGAGCTGCCCCTTTGGACAGGTAGGAACTCTTCATTTTGCCTCAATCCCCACCACTCCCTATTGTTGTCTTTAACCCACATGGCTTCTGACTGGTCCCCGTAGACATTTCAGTTTGTGACCCTTGGCCTTACCGAAGCACTTTAGAGAAGGAAGGATAGATAGGTAAGTCACACTTAACCTAGAAAGACAGTAAGCTCTGTCTTGGAAGATGCGTTTCTCTACAGAGGGAATAAAGAGACAGGGAGATTAATCTTGTCCCTGGAGACACAGCCTGAGTGTTTGTTAGACTACCTAGGAGAAGCTTTTGCTAGATACATGAAATTCAATTGGATTTTTTAGATCAGTCTCTGTGTTTACCTTTAAACTTTTAATTCTTTTCCATAGGACAAAGATTGTTGAATAAAATATGTTCCAGTTTATTCCTTATTTCAGTGCAAGAGCATGCTAAGGAAAAAGAAAGGCTGAAATGAGAAAGAAAGAGAGAGGGAGAGAGAGAGAAAGTAGAGAAAAAGCAGATAACCTGTAATCTGATATAAACAAGCTGTCAGGAGCATCCTGTTTCTTATAGTTTTGCAAAGTTAACCTGATTTCTTTAGCATAAATTCCTAGAAGAGGAATTGCTGCAGTAATGTGCATTTAAATTTTTGAGAGACATTCCCAAACAGCATACCTCTTTTTTAAGACTTTTAATTCTTATTGTCAAATTGACCTATATGTCTGGAGTAATGGTGAGGACATCTAACCCAAAATAAAGCCTGTTAGATATTTATGACAGAAACAGACTACATTTTTACCTACTAGGACCATATATTGTAAATAATCTCAGCACTTAAGTTTTGGTTTTTTTAAAAAATTTATTTTTTTTCTCATATATTCTTTTTTTTCTTTTAAGATTTTATTTATTTATGTGATTGAGAGAGAGATCACAAGTAGGCAGAGAGGTAGGCAGAGAGGAGGGGAAGGAGGCTCCCAGCTGTGCAGATAGCCCGATGCAGGGCTCGATCCCAGGACCCCGAGATCATGACCTGAGCTGAATGCAGAGGCTTTAACCCACTGAGCCACCCAGGTGCCCCTATGAGAAGATTTTTTAAAAAATACTATACTGCTTAGATTGTAGCAAGAGAAATTGGCTCATTATCTCTATGATAAAAGATTGGAATTAGAAGAGCTGAATTTTAATTCTGAGCCAGCTGTTTCTCTGTTTATATGATCTTGGACAGGTTAATTGACTTGTCTTAATCTTCTCATTTACCCAGTGGAGAAGATACCGTAATTGATTCAGAGTGTTACTGTAAGAGCTAAACACTACTATTGATGAAAATATAGAGTATTTTGTAAACTGCAAAAGCAATATACAAATTTCTTGATAATATTAGTAGTAATAGTAATACTATTCTTAAATTTTTCCGATGCAGTTCCTTCTGGTTACTCCTCAGGTTACAGGTTAATTAGTTGGATGGACATTTTCTTGAAACTTTGTGCCTCTTTTCTTCTTAAAACACTGAATCTCTCTATCTTGAAAGGAAAATTTCAGGAGAATTTATGAATCTGTAGTCTTGGAACTTGGAGAGAAGAGACATTTATTCCTGCCTATTCCCAGATCATTAATCCTGCTCTTAATTTTGCTCCCAACCTTGTACCACATTATTTCCTAATGCCCAACTGCAGTGAGTAATAACAACCTTTGGGCAGATCGGATTTCAGTTTTATAAAATCCAGGAAGCAAAGCTGTGCTTTGGTCTTTCTCCTTTTTAAATTAGAGCTAAATGTCCCTCTTCTCTTTTTAGGCGAGTTAGATGCCTGGTTTCTGCCAGACCGAAGGGAAGCCAGGCCCCTCGTCTGTGGACATCACTGTCATAAACCCAGACGGTCTGGGCTTAGGAAGCCGCTACTTACGAAATAATGTTTTGGCAGTAAATGCCTCACACCTGAGATTAGGGTCTTTGGAAGACATTTTCTGGGGTTTTGTTGTGGTAGTTGTTGCTTTTGTTTTTCTTTTTATGCTTGTTCCTATAAGATCTTTATTATGAAGTATTTCCAGTGTTTCCATAGACCTAGCTGCTTGGAATCTGGTGAATTGTCATAGGGTATATTTTCTCTCCGAATTTGTCATTCTGCTAGAACCATGCCATGGTGGTTTTGTGATTGAGCTAGCCACCAAATAACCCCTGCCCTTAACTTTAAACATTACATTAAACTTTACATTAAAATTGTTTTACATTTTTATGTAAATATATAACTTTACATTAAAATTAACTTTACATTAAAATTGTTTCTCTCTGTCATCTAGAACAGGTGGGTTGGTATTCCTCAGGTAACTGTTTCGCGTTGTAAAGCTTATTAGAAGCTTGCTACCGAAAAATAATAGGACTCTTGCCTATAGGAGCCATTACGGAAGGTGAGAGCCCCTTTTCTGGTAAGAATTCAGGTCAGACTCCTTCGTTTCCTGAATGGAACAGCAGCTGATTGTACCCTATAGGCCGTACTCGACATGCTCAAGCAACCTTAATCGTTCCTTGAGGAAGACAGTTTGCAGGGGGGGTTAGTCATGAGTTACTGTATGTTCTCGAAGAGCTTCCATTTTATCATAGTAGCCCCAGTAAACAGCTTGCTTGGGCTGTGTCAACCAGCCGTGCACAGATACGCCGTTACCGAGCTGCATTTCAGTATCTGGCCTTTGGCTTCTACTAGCGGTTGAAGGAAGAGCCTGGCTTCAGCTGGAATCACCATTCCTTATTTCTAACTTATTTTATGGAGGGATTATGCCATAAATTCCTCTTTGAGCTCAACAGTAGAAAATGGACGTTCCTTCCGACAAATCCATCTGCTTCCACATTTACGAAATTGAGAATTCATAACCTATCATGTTTCCTTTTTAGCTTTGGTTTCCTAAGCTCAGAGCCAAAATTAGTGCTTCATTACAATAACTCTCGTCTCCATTTCCTGGTAGTTATCTCCCCTTTCTTCCATGTGGATTAGCTCTTCTTCTCTTTATTTCAGTGATCCTGTATGTGTGTTTATTTAAAGCCATTTTAAATCCTTTATGGAAGTAGGTAGAGTTCAGATTATAAATAAAATGCTGTCGCTCGTATTATTGTCACAGTCACATTATTGATTTATGTTTGGTGTTAGTCTCTTGCTTCCCTCTGAACTTCTCCTTTATCTTTTTGATTCGCTCATATTTGGATGGGGATGAAAACCAGAATAGGAACAAAAAAGGGATATGATCCTCAACAGAAACCTGGCAACATTTTTTGTAGTTTAAAGTATAAAGTTACAAGGCTTACTGTACAAATATTTTTATTTTCATGTGAATCAGATAGCCATCACTTGTCTTAGGTACAGCATAGGAGCTAAGAGTGTTTGGGTAGGGGACTTTGTTGAGGTTAAATAATGGACTTCATGGCCAAAATCTCTCCTGCAGCCTTCAGTGTTAGAATTACAAAGTGCTTTTTGGTTGAATCTCATATCTGTGTTTAGAGTTGCTGTCTTAGGCAGAAACCAAGGCTGATGACGTGGAGGAAAGAGTCTGACCTTTAAATACTCTAACATCACTATCCATAAGAACTGATGCATGAGCACTAGGGTTGGAAAGCCAGTCTGGCTAGAGGGACTTAAAGACTTTAGGATAAGATGACAGTTCCAGGTCATTGGGTAAAGAAAAAAACTCAAAAGACATCTGGCAGAAGTGGCGGAGAGAATGTTGGGCAAAAACTATGTAGAAACCAAGGGGAAAGCAAAACAGAGATAGCAGGATCCTGAGATCCAGGTGGAACCAGAGACTTCCTGTCCTCTCTCACTAGTCTCAGCTGGGCCCCGGGGAGGGCTTGTGATGTAGCATGTGGGTGGGACAGTTGGCCATAGATTAGGTCCCCATGGAATCAGTGTCCTCTTTACTTGGAACATCTTTCCAGGACTGGACCATTCCTTTAGGATTAAGTGAAAAATTGTTGTTCAAAGAGGAAGCACATTCACATGCTGCTGCTTTATTTTAAACCAAAATAATTTGGTATTTGCCTATTGCTAGAAGACTGCCCTTCTAAAAACAAAACAAAAACAGAATGGCCCGGACAGTGGCTTTCAGGGATGAAGATACTTCCCTTTGTGTCTGTTCTAGTCAAGCCTCTTCCGGTTGCATGGGACAGAAACCATCATGAACCAGCTTAAGGAAACAGGGGTTTAGTGCAAGTATGTGATTATGTTCTTGAGAGAATGATGTGAGACTGTCATGGTCAGGAACCTTCCCAAACTCAGGGGAGAAAAATTGGGATGCTTTTTTGGGATCCAGGACAGCTACGTTCTCACTTTCTCTTTCCCTTCATTGTGTTTGTCAGGCTAAACGTCTAGGTCCTATTACTCCAAGTGGAGACTGGGGACTGGCAGCAGGGACATCGCCTGCAATCTTGTAGAAATGCAGACTCTTAGGACCCACCCCAGATCCGAATTGGCATTTTAACAAGACCTCCTGGTGATTTGTTTGCACATTAGGGTTTGAGGAACACTGGTGTAGGTCCCTGGCTGTTGATAGCGATGTTCCCTTTACTCAGGTGCCCACTCCAATGTCATCATCCTGGGTGAGGGGATGGGCAGGGCCATGTGACAAGCATGAACTTGGCTGGGCCTGTGGGAGGGAGAGGCCAGGCTGGCTCATCTTATACAGTCTCTAAGACTTTCAGGCTTCCCTTAACTTGTAGCATCTGTTAGGACCATGGTGGGTTCCCAGCTGTTGAGACAAAGTTAGTAGAGAAATCTTGCGATTTATTTAAGAATAAATAAAACTGGTTGCAGTGCCATTACTACTTGAAAATGTCATTGTTTTATTTATATCTTATGTTTCATTGGCTCAAAGATAATTAAGCCTGAAAACACTGTAGACTAGGTATAAATTAGGCAGTTGTATGAATAGGAGTTTTTCTCTCTGACAAAAATGTGCTCAGGTGATTTAACACAAGCTACGTCTCGCTTCTAGCTAGCAGACACTGATCAGTGCTAGCATTCACAAAGCTCGTGGTGCCCAGCTCTGTCTGGAGTCCCGTGTGCATAGCTCTGTCTCCCATCATGCCCATTAGCCTGTGAAATTGATTCTTTTCAATGATTATACAGGTCTTTGGCCTATAGCCAATATAGGACTGAGCACGTGAGTGCCGTTTTCAGGAATTCTGTGAGTCAGATCCTTCAAGGACCGGGGTGTGTGTGTGTGTGTGTGTGTGTGTGTGTGTGTGTGTGTGTCACTTAATGGCTTCTTTATAGATTGGTAGATTCCACATCCCAGAAAACATTTTCTCAGAATGGAGAACTCTTGGGGCGCCTGGGTGGCTCAGTGGGTTAAGCCGCTGCCTTCGGCTCAGGTCATGATCCCAGGTCCTGGGTTCGAGCCCCACATTGGGCTTTCTGCTCAGCAGGGAGCCTGCTTCCTCCTCTCTCTCTGCCTGCCTCTCTGCCTGCTTGTGATTTCTCTCTGTCAAATAAATAAATAAAATCTTTAAAAAAAAAAAAAAAAGAATGGAGAACTCTTCTACCTCCATTAGTTTATTTTAGTTAAAGAGTTTTTTTGTGAGTTTTTTTGGTTTTATTTTTTAAAATGTCTTCATATTTTTTATTAAGAATTTTTTTTTTTTTAAGAGTAGTCTAAGCTTCCCAGGAAAATTGGAGGGAAAGTACAAAGATTTCCCATATGTCCTCCCCCTCTACACAATCTTACCTATTTGAATGCTTCATTCCCTTGGCGTGCCCTTGCTGACCATACCTGTTTGAGGTGTGATTAACTGTTTGCTCCTTGCTTGGCTGGTTGAGTTTTTGGTGTTTCAAGATGCTGGTTTCTCCCTGCTTAGTAACCGTTCCAGCAAGAATAATGGATTTTCATACTGCCTTTTAAATAGAATAGGTCTCTGTAAGGCACATTGTCAGTCTCTCTCTGAATTTAATGAAGACACAAATTAAATCTGTATCTTTATTGAAGCAACTCAGGTGATGAGAAAGAGGCTCTTGAATCAAGAAAGAAAGGAAGTACCAGGGGTGATGTCTGATACACAGAGACTTAGGGCCACTCTTCTGAAATGCAAAATGAGCTTCAGTGCCAAGAAAACTCCCAGCTCTGAATAAGGAGTTGATTGTAAGTCGATGCAAGGTGGAATTTTATTTCTGGGACATTGTTGGAAACCCATTAGATGAGATGATCTTCAATCTTTTCTAGTCTGAAAATTTTGAACTCATATAAACGTTGTTTATAAATCCTAAATGAAGAGAAAAAGGGCTCCCTGCCTTAAATTTACATTCTATCTAATATGCTCTTTAAAGTTGGAATTCCCATTGACTTCTGATCTTTTCTTAAATTGTGAAATTTACCACACGTACAAGAGTATATCACATTTATGTACCGTTAAAGACTGATAAGATGAACGCCTCTGTGCCTACCACCCAGACCAAGAAAAAGAACATTACCCAGTGTCTTTACTTTTTTTTAAAGATTTTGTTTATTTTTTTTTTTTGAGAGAGAGAGCAAGAGAGCCTGAGCTGGGGGGAGGGGGAGAGGGAGAAGCAGGCTCCCAGCTGAGCAGGGAGCGTGACTCGGGGCTCCATCCCTGGGATCATGACCCCAGCTGAAGGCAGACGCCTAACCGACTGAGCCACCCAGGTGCCCTACCAGTGTCTTTAAAGCTTTCTCTATTAACGTGCATTTCTAGACTGCTCTAATGTGCCCCTCGATGTTTTATTTGTGAGCACTCGTATTGGTGAACACCCAAGCAAGAGAGGCTCAGTCAGTTTTATCTCATGAGCAGAGTTTTCTCCTATTTCTAATCTGCCTGACACTGAACTTGAAAACAGTTAAATTCTTCTTCTTAGAAACTGATCTTTAACAAGCTAATTATCCCGCTTAAAAATAATAGCATCCGGGCACCTGGGTGGCTCAGTGGGTTAAGCCCCTGCCTTCGGCTCAGGTCATGATCTTAGGGGTCCTGGGATCGAGTCCCACATCGGGCTCTCTGCTTGGCAGGGAGCCTGCTTTCCTCTCTCTCTCTCTCTCTGCCTGTCTCTCTGCCTACTTGTGATCTCTCTCTGTCAAATAAATAAATAAATAAAATCTTAAAAAAGAAATAATAGCATCCTTCATTACTTTAATTTTCTTGTTCACGTAGCAGTGACAGCAGTGGTAGCTTCCCTGAGCCCAGGCTGAGTATCCATCAGCTTGAGCTTCTGCTGTAGAGAAGTTGAGGGGCCTAGAAGCTGGTCCATCCGGGCCCGGGAGAAAGCATAGCTAATGGAAACTGTCTTTAAATTGTTGACATTAAATCCACTGAAGGCGTCATTATTTTCTAGGTGTGTGACAGGGGCATCAAAGTTCTACCCTGTCACTTCTGACGTGGATTTTTTGTTGTCACCTACAGTTCCAAAGAGCCAAGGTTGGATGCATACATTTAATAACTACATGCTTTGATGAAAATCTGAGTTTTGAAAAAGAGAGAGTGAAAGACTTGATAACCATTATTTTGCGTCATTTAGAAATGGGCAGGGAAACCTCCCAGTGATGCGGAGGGCTAGTACGACTGTTCTCAAGAGGCCTGGTGGAGTGCCCATCCTGCTGGAGGTCTGGGCTCATGGCCAAAGGCACTGGCTCTTTTTTAGGAATGAGTTGACATTGAGTGCTTCCTGTGTGCCAGGCATTGTGTTAAGTGTCTCATAGCAACTGCTTTGATAAGGTCCTATTACAAATGAGGAAACTGAGGCTCAGAGAAACTAAGGCACCTGCCGGGGTTGCATTAGTCACTGTCTCTACTAGAGTCTCATAGGGAAAGCATTACAGAGTGTTTTAAGAGGATGAGCACTGGTATAGGCCATTTGGGTTCATGGTACATTCAGCCACTTACTAGCTCTGTGACCTTGGCCAAGCTACCTTAACCTCTGGGTGCCTCATTTTCCTCATCTGTAAAACAGGGATACTGACACTGCCTTCCTCTTAGGGTGGTGTTTAGGATTAAGAAGTAATGACTGTAAAATGCTTGGTCCTCCAGTGCACGCCATACAATGCATACTTAGGAAAGTCTAGCTAATTTGCAGTGAAGAGTCAGTGTGGAGCATTTCTCTAAGTCTGAGATTAGTCAGCTATTTTTATTTACTTATTTATTAAAGATTTTATTTATTTATTTGTCAGAGAGAGAGAGTACACTCAAGCAGGCAGAGTGGCAGGCAGAGGCCGCGAGAGAAGCAGGCTCCCTGCAGAGCAAGGAGCCCGATGAGGGACTCGATCCCAGGGCCCTGGGATCATGACCTGAGCCGAAGGCAGCGGCCCAACCAACTGAGCCACCCAGGTGTCCTGAGTCAGCTATTTTAATATTTTAGAAAACAATTCATTCTTATTATAAAAGCAACTATTTGTTATAGAGCAATTTGAAAATATATAGAAATAAAATGGGAAAAAACTTCATGCCACTATCCAAACATAATTTCTGTTAATATTTTGCCCTCTTTTCTGCACTACTTTAATATCATTGTGGTCATTATCATGCTTTCTAAACAATTCTGCATCCTTTTATATTTAAAATGATAATATAATGATGATACGAGTATTAGCATCATGATATCTTTATAAATATAATTTTAATGACTCTAGTAATTTCTACATTGCTCCATTGTTTGGTATTGACTGTTATAACTAATATTTTCAAAAACATATTTGTGAATAAACTATTTTCTTAAAATAGATTGGGCATCTAGCAGACACACAGGTATATATAACTTTAAAAAACTATTTTACTGAATTAACACTTTGCAGTGTTGCTAACTTTACACATACAAACCTTAAAAGAAATCCAGGCCTTTACAACATCCTTGTTAGTTAAAAGCAAGTTATCCTTAACCTAGAATAAAACAGTAATGAACTCATTTCCGTGAGTATTAGATGCCCATTTTTACCTCGGGACTGTTCTAACTACTAGGAAGGGGAAGAAGTTGTACAAATAAGTTTAAGGACTAGTCCTACCTTTTGGAAAATATGAAGCTTGTACTTTCCACTGTAAGGAAGCAATCACAACTTTATCTGCCTTAATTCTGAGTGGGTGCGTGTGTGCATGTGCTTGTGTGTTCATGCACACTTTTTTCTTTTTTTTTAAGATTTTATTCATTTATTTGACAGACAGAGATCACAAGTAGGTAGAGGGGCAGGCAGAGAGAGGGGGGAACAGGCACCCGGCTGAGCAGAGAGCCCGAAGTGAGGCTTGATCCCAGGACCCTAAGATCATGACCTGAGCTGAAGGCAGAGGCTTTAACACACTGAGCCACCCAGGTGCCCCGGTGCACACTTTTGCAACGCTGCTTCCATGCCATGGGCATGCTTCACGTGTCCAGCAGAGCAAGTTCGAGATTAGAGAGCACCTTATTACCATCCTGACTGGACATCACAGATTGGTATGACGTCCATGTTTACAAGCTGTTTGCAAAATGTTGCTTGGTGCTGCCTAATCTGTGGTATGTGCCTCCTTCTCACACGTCCCCTCGTGGGAGGCAGAGCTGAGCCCGGGGAGGAAGGGGGCACCCCGCCCAGCCAGGCTGCGTGTGAGGCTGCCTCTTCCAGGCAGGCACAGTAACCTCAGGAAGATGAAGGCCACGGGCCCTGTTTGGTCTCTGTGCTCTGGAAATCATCACTGGACTGTCAGCATTCATTCAGCACATTTCTTTGAGGTTTTCTGTGAAATGTCTTCTCATAATGTCTGGTTTAAAGGTTTAGCTTTCAACGTCCAGAGAGACTGAGTGACTCAGATGGCTCTTAATTCAGCACGCTGCATGCCGCCTGGCGCCATGTTTTTATACCCCCACCCCGTTCCTGCTTTCCTTTGGTGGCTGAAGAGATTCTCTGGCTCCTGAAAGTGCTGCTGAAGGTGTATTGGTTGGTCAACCCGTCTTCATATATTTGCCAGCACTGTCTTTGGTGCTGTCCTAAGAGAGAAAGGAGCCGACTCTACTTTAGAGGGAAATTCTCCTCCAGGTTGTGTAACCATTACTTCTTGCCTGGTGGGGAGGCAGGGGTGAGGTGTGGAGGACAGGGGGGTAGCATCGCCCGTGGAATGCAGGCAACCTTTAGAAGCTAGGAAATGCAAGGGATGGGCTTCTCCTCTAAAGCCTCCAGGAGGAACGTAGCCTAGCTGACACCCCAATTTTAGCCCAGAGACACCCATTTTTGGACTTCTGGCCTCTAGAACTATGAGCTAGTAAATGTGGGTGTTTTAAGCCACTAAGTTTATGGTGATTTGTCATGGGAGCTAACAGGAAACTCAAGCCATTCCAAAATGGTCACCGAAAGGTATGCTATGTCTGCTCCTGATGGTTCATCTCTGGAGAATTATGTCCTTTCTGGCATCTGAATGCTTTCCTGGAGGGCTGATTTCTGCATCTTGAGGGGAAGGCGAATTTCACAGGACACGGATTTGAAAGAAATAGCAGTGGATGACTAGTACATCAGTACAAATGCCTCTTGGCCACACTGTACTTCTCTCTGCCATGTGATTACTCAGAGCAGACTCTTAACTGACTCTCAAAGAAGGTGAAGTTCGTTCAGTCTCTCGTGTGTTAGACTGAGAGCAGAAGTTACCAGAATCATCTGGAAAACGGTGTTGGCGTGTTTAAGCTTGCTTGCCGTATCAGAGGCATGAATTGATCTTGGAAATAAAAGAAGAATTGCCATGTCTTTGGGGTTTTCTTTTTCCACTAAGGAATTTATTGCTCCAAAGAGTGGGAGCCCATTATGACCTTGAAAATCTCCTTTTATTGGCACTGCTGCCACTAAGTTGGAGGTGACTCTTGGACACTGTGTTTCTAACTTCCAACCAGCTAGGGAATTGCTTCGTCTTTCGATCTTTGGGCAACCTGGTTTTTGTCTTTAACTATAAACATGACCTGTCCCTTCCAGAACTAGGTGACTTCCATTTTGGCCGGAATAGTTAATAACAGTTTCAGAGGGAAACAAGAACTTCTGCAGGATTTTCTCTTCTAGATGAGCCAGGATGAAACTGAAATGGGGCTGTATCGGCGTCTACATTTGAAATGACAAGAATGTATTTCTACAGAAATATAAACTGAACTTCACAATGTAAAGAAGGAACAAAGTCATCTATAGAAAAGCAAGCCCAGGCCCCAGAGCTCACAGAGTACCCATTATAGTCCTCCCAGAAAAGCGTTTTCTTCACCAGAGAACTTACCAGCTAGCTCGGCCTGGCACTGCTGTGGACGGACACCAGCTATCACTATTCTCTCGACTTGGTGTCTGAAAAGTATTTATTTCTTAGCCCATGTCTCTCATCTCTGTGCCCTACAGCTGGATATTGCTTACAGCTAAATGTTTTTGATGATAAAGTTAATTGCTGAAGCTTTGATTTTTTTTTTTTTTTTGAGCCAAGTTGCATGAAACGTGCAGTCACTGTTGATAAAGTCTCATTACTATAAAAGTCCATTCTGATTAAAAAAAAAAATCAGGAAGTTCAATTCTCCTGTGACATAATTGATAGTGATATAATTCTTTGACTCTGATACAATCTTACAATAGTTCAGCTCTAGTGCATTTTTTAGGGGTGAGTGTGGAAAAAAACTATGAAAAGCACTTTTAGTCAGATGGAAAAAAAGAGATTTTTCCCCTCTGCCTTCAGCCAACAGATAGGCCCAAATTTGTAGAATTAAAATAGGAAGCTCTTAGTGTTCATGACAGGTATGTGTTTTTTCCTAAGGTTTCATCGAATAAAAATGATTTAAAAACCAGCATGATGATAATTAGAACTTATAGCAGTTTAATTTGTGCATTAAAAGTCATATTGATTGTGATTATGCATAGAGATACAGTACTTTAATTCATAAAAGGGAGCCTCTGAATCTTGGCTGGACATATGGGTCTTGAAGGGAAAAAAACTAAAAGATTCAAAGAAGGATCAATGAAGAAGATGAATGTTAATAATGCCATAGCTCACTCTCCTTTTCATCAATAAAGCCCCATTTATTAATCATAATAGCATCAAAAATAATGAGCATATTCCTTGTTTGCCCCATGGGTGGCCTTCAAGGTTTCTGTTGTGCTTGGCAATTGAGTAATGTTCAGAACTCAAGTTGCCTTCCAGGGTGGACAAAACTCCCTGGGGAGCCCCAGGTCCCAGCAAACCACTCCATCAGCCTTTACATAGAAGTCATGTCCTAGGGAATAGCCTTTTCCCCTCTGGGTTTGGCCTCTGGTTGCCTGTGAGGTTACAAGGAGAGCATGATACATAGATTCAGGTATCACACTGGGTTTGATTGGAAATAAACCAGCAATAAATGTTGTCACAACTAATGATGAGTGTAGACAGATGTACTCAATCTGTGGTCGAAGCCCTCAGATCGGGCCTTCCTTTGACCCGTTTGAATGTGCAGACTCCTCTGCTGAGGTGAACTGGGTGGGTAATACTAGGTACCTTTACCACTGGAATGGAGTTTCCTTTGGTTTCCAAATTGCATCTCTGAATAGCACAGAATTTGAATTATTACTTTAAAAGTTGGTTGTTTATCTTTGGAAAACAATAACTGAAAATTTACCTAGCAAAGAAAATTTTATTCAAAGAAAATACTTTCCATTTTGATTTGGGTTACATATAGTTAGCCAGTTTCTTCTAATTTTTTTTTTCATTTCTTTTATTCTATCCCTCAATGTCCATACTTTTGTGTCAGGATACCATCATTTTTGTATTCACTTGAGTTTGGTGAACTAATCTGCATGTCTCCAACTGTCCTTTGAGTCATCAGAAGCTCTTTCCTCCTCAGCAGAGTTTGGGCTATTATTAATTTTACCTCTTATTTAAAATCTTATCTTTCTTTGAATGCGAATGTCTTCATTTCCCGTAATGCCTATTCAGTCAACTCTAATTGCTGTTTCTTCAGTCTAGGGTCATCTTCATTAGTTTAATTATGGGAGAAGCCTGTTTCCTAAATGTGCTAATAGCATGAAAATGACTTATTTCCATGGTCTCTGTTGTGCTATGCTAAGAAACAGACAAAAAGAAAAATTTGTACAAGAAGACTGGAAAGCATCAGTTTTCTAGGATGGCCCATTCAAGCTTGCCGCACCCAGCCTCATCTACCTAGGAGTCAGGACCTGAGCAGGAGAGCTGAAGGTGGGGAAGGGGCCACCTGAGGCAGTCAGTAACAGAAAAAATCACAAGCCTCATAAGGAGGAAAAGCCAAGGAAAGCAAATACACTTGACCCTGAGAACAGGATACGTATAGAGCAGAAGTCCTGGGTCAAGAGCTAGGTGGTGAAGAGAGGGAGGTGGGAGCAGGTAGTGATGAAATGAAGCAGGTAGCAGGCATTGCTTGGACCAGAACTGGGTATTCTTGATTTGCCTCTGTTGGTAGGTTCGTGGAATGTGCGTGCCAGGCTGGCTGAAAGGATTAGGGCTGGTTGTGAACAGTTACGGTGCAGTAAATGTCTTTACAGTGTCCCCAGACAAACTGTTGAAAAGTCATCCTCTCTGAGATGTTTGGCCCGTTAGAGTGCACCAACCATTGCCAGGCTCCAGCTGGGGCCATTTCTCTGGTGCTTCTTTCCTACAGTGCTTGATTTCCAGTCTATGTCCACATGAAAGTGGACCATAGGATGAACGATTTGTTTGCACGTGATCGTTCTTCCATTTCTTTGTAGCTTTCTTTTTACAGTGTTTCTTGAGTTTCACATAGTGTCTCCTTTATTCTACCAATTATAGGTCTGAACAATTTGTGTCTTTAAAGTGAAGGTTCTTGGGGCTTGTGGGTGACTCAGTTGATTGGGAGTCTGGCTCTTGATCTCAGCTCAGGTCTTGATCTCAGAGTTGTGGGTTTGCACCTTGCCCAGTATGGAGCCTACTAAAAAAAAAAAAAAGAAAAAGAAAAAAGAAAAGAAAGAGAGAGAAAAAAAAAGTAAGTTAAAGAGGTGGTTCTCAAACTGTGGTCTGGGAAACCCAAGGGTCCCTTAGGCTCTTTCAGAGAATCTGCAAGATCAAAACTATTTTCACTACTAAGACATTGCTTGCCTTTTTTGGCTCACATTATCACATGACTGTACAGAGTACAAGTTCATCAACAAGGATTCAGCTTCCATGCCACAAGTAACCTTTAAGAAACAACCAGTTGTCAAGTTTTAGTGTATATCAAAGAAGAATTCAAAAAAAGCTATTAAAGTACTCCTTTCTTTTCCAACTACATTTCTGTGAGTGTAGATTTTCTGCATATACTTTAACTGAAAGAGCAGATCACAAAAGATTGACTGCAGAGGGAGATAGGAAAATCTAGCTGACTTCAATCAAAGCAGACATTAAAGAATAGCAAATATGTGAAAACTGGCTCTTCTCACTAGTTTTTTTTTCCTGGAAAATAGTTATTTTTCACAAAATATTTTATTTATGTTAATATATAATGGGTTTACTGTTATTTTTAAATAAATTAATAAATATTTTAAAAGTTTCTTTGTTTTAATTTGTAATATGGTTCATCTAGATAGGTATAAGCCAAATAAACAAAAGTTTTTTGGGGTTCTTAAGAGTGAAAATGGATTTTAAGACTAAATAGGTAGAGAACCACAGCTTTAAAGTAAGCATTTGTTTATAACACAGAAATCTGGTGGTTTAATAACACGAATGTATGGTCCATAAACATACAGTTACAAAGTCAGAGATTGATAATGACTTTTACAAAGTAGTTGGTCTGGGTCTCTCCTGTCTTCTGTGCCAGGAATTGCTACATCTCCCTCTTCTTTCTTACCCTTATACACCAGTAACTGTAAAACCTGACTGAAACCTTATATAAATATATGGGAAACAGTTACTATGTATTCTCTTTTCATGAAATGTTTCAAGTTGTCAATAATACTTTAATAACAGCAAGCAGTTTTGCCTTTTTTGCCAGAGGGACACAGCTTTACAACAAAATTTCATTGATTCTCCGGTTATTTATCTGTTAAAATAAAAGCCAAAGTATCAGTCTCCTAAGAAGACTGGAGAAGCCACATTATTTCTTCCAATTAAAGAGATAGAACTTATGAAGTGGAAAGTGACATCTCATAAAGTCGTAGATTCAGAGGTGAGATGGGTTGTTACTTGGTTCTCTTGAGTTCAGCTAAGTCACTGCAAAATGTGCCTCGTTACTATCACCTTTCTTTGGTACTCTACCTGATGTGTTTTTGATAGAGATTAACTATTGAAAGACTGTCTGAGATAGTGCATATCTAGTAGAGAGGGAGATGGACCCGAAGTCAAGGGTTCTGGCTTCTCTCAGCAACTCATGAGCTCACCCTGTGACCTTGGATAAGTCACCCAACCTTCCCAGGGCTTCTGGGTCATCTGTCAAATAAAGACATAGTGGCCTAGAGAAGTGGGGGGTCACCGTTAGGGTTTATAATGTAATTTATTTGTATTCTGTCTCATGTCATGATTACAACAAACCTTGAAGTAACTAAGGCAGGTGTCATTACTTCCACTTTGCAGTTCAGGAAGTACCGGAGGTTATATGATTAGCACAAAACCTCTGCCATGGTGTACATGTACCGGGCTCTGGGTTCTTGAGAAATGCGTGCTCAAAGCATAGGAGATGTATTGGACTCCTCCAGCTGGAGCTCTGAATGCTTTCCCATAGCGACATAGCTAGTTACAGGCGGTTCTTCAGGACTGGATATTGTAAGCACTACATTTGAGGAGTACTGTGGGCTAAGTGGATATTTGTGGGATCAACCTAAGTTCCCAATCACCTCTTAAGGCATTGTTCCATGAAAGAGGTGTTTCGAGTTCCACACAACCTGTATGTAAATGAGCTTTTGAAATACAAAGCATTCGATAGTTGGGGACTATGTTCTTTTTAAATGTTTATCGTTTTCATTTTGTGACTTACTTGAAATCGTAATATGGTATCACTGAAAAGTCAGAATACTTCACCTGAAAGCGATAGTTTTACTGTATACTACTTTATTTATTTTTCCTTTCCTTTTTTTTTTTAAAAGATTTTATTTGTTTATTTGACAGAGACAAGGAATTTGGGAACAAAAGCAGGGGGAGTGGGAGAGGGAGAAACAGGTTTCCCATCTAGTGGGGACCCGGATGTGGGGCTCTATCCTAGGACTCTGGGATCATGAACTAAGCCAATAGTATTTCCTCCAAAGTCAATAGCTTTACTTCATTATTTTATTATGTAGAGGGAGTCCCCCTCCTCTGCTCCCTCAGAAGGTGCATTTAATTTTATAATAGAAGTGAGTGGGGGGGGGATGGGACGCCTGGGTGGCTCAGTTGGTTGGGCAGCTGCCTTCGGCTCGGGTCATGATCCCAGTGTCCTGGGATCGAGTCCCACATCGGGCTCCTTGCTCAGCAGGGAGCCTGCTTCTCCCTCTGCCTCTGCCTGCCATTCTGTCTGCCTGTGCTTGCTCTCTCTCCCTCTCTCTCTCTGACAAATAAATAAATAAAATCTTAAAAAAAAAAAAAAAAAAAAGAAGTGAGTGGGGGGAAAATTCTTATCAGAGATTGCCTATATAAAAATAAAATTTTGACATATTCTTTCGTCTTTTAAGTAAATTTTACTTCTATTTATAGGTGGCTGTACAGTCTGTGGTATGCCCCATGTGACTCTGTATAAAACTACACACTATTCCGAGAGGCGATAACTAAAGGCAGATAGCTGCCTCAATTTAAGCATATCCCATACAGAGAATGAAAATATAAACCCTCCCATAGGAGAGATTAATTATTGCCTTGTTCCCTCCAGTCATGCACATTTAATATCTGTCTCTATTGCTCTTTTTAAAACTATTCAGTTATACTTTCTTATTGTCCGGGGGGAAAAAATCTTTCCATAAATCTCCCCCGAATTAGGTGACAATGCCTATTTTTCCTTTTTGATTCTTTCGCACTTCTTTTTTTTTTTTTAAAGATTTTATTTATTTATTTGTCAGAGAGAGAGCGAGCACAGGCAGACAGAATGGCAGGCAGAGGCAGAGGGAGAAGCAGGCTCCCTGACGAGCAAGGAGCCCGATGTGGGACTCGATCCCAGGACACCGGGATCATGACCCGAGCCGAAGGCAGCTGCTTAACCAACTGAGCCACCCAGGCGTCCCTCTTTCGCACTTCTTAAGTCTTTCCTGAACAGAGAGATCACATACTAATATACCACCCTTCTTTTCTTTTCTTATTCCATTAGAAGCCCATTCTGCCAGTTATGGTTTCGTGTCATTGTATGAAGCTGTGTATGTCTTGGTGATTGGGTCAATAGCCATGAAAGCATAGGGTCTGAGTGTGGGACAGCCCCCTCCTGCGTGAGGCCATTTATTGGCTCATTCCAGAATTTAATAATATGAAGACTTGACTACTGTGAATTCCTCTGGTTAAGCTAAGCTCTTATAGAATTAAATGTACTATTATTGATTTCTTTTTGCTAAATTGATGTGATTATTGTTTTGAAAATTTTGGGGTCTTATAATGCCTATGTTGTCACCAGTCTTATAGTTGTGTATTTTTTCCCAACATAACAATGCGCAGTTTTAAGGGCACTAGATTTTCAAAAGTATGTGAAATTTCTTTTTATAATGTAGCAGGAGAAAAATAATGTCTTTTAATTGCAAAAGGTGAATTTTGAGTGTGAGCTAGTGAACGTTGAAGCTAGAGCTGGAGTTTGTTTCTAGTGGATTTACATTTGAGTAAAATGTATCCTTACTTCACAGATGTGTCAAACAACTTATACAAGACTCTGATGAATTTTAAATATATATTTATAAACCAAAGAATTTTAAAGATGCTGAAATTAAATAGTTAATAAATGTGGAGATGTTTAGATATGGTACTCTCCTTTGTGATTCTGTGACAATAAAGGAGGGAACATGAAAGGATCATTCATTTCCTTGAGGTAATAGATTCTGTAGGATATATACGGTGTTTCCTTCCCAGCTGTATATGAAAAGATTGTGGCTCCCCAAACACTATAGGCATAAGTACAACTGTGCATTCATGTATGTAAATGGTCAGTAAGTTATATTACGAGAACATGCAACATGAATTTCTATGTCAGTAATTTCATTGCAAGTAATAGACCATTTTCTTCACTCAAAGACAGGAGTTCAGGCTGGTTTTTTAAATTATGTGAGGAAGAACCCGACAATTCAGAGGAAAGCGGTGTAGGAAGATAGTTTAGTTTAAGCCCATTCCCTAGAGGCTTCACATTTTTTGTCTTCCGTGAAGTTGAGAAAATGAGCAAATGTCTGGATTTCCATGTACTGATGCAGTCATTCTGATGAGTCATTAGGTTTCACAATTAATTTCAAGAAGTCATCCAACCTCTTTTTCCAAGAGTGTTCTGACGACCCCTAGTTGCACATCATTCTACAGAACTAATAGTGAGGTCCTCTTAATAACTTTAAACTGGAGCACCATTCGACAACTATTCCCAGGAAAATTCTTTCCTCTGCGACTCATCACTGTGCCTAGTGTAGAAGTTTCTTGAAAGTTTAGTACCTGTTTTAATCACAATATACACTATGTTTTCACAAGTTCTTTGAGGACTGTATTGTTTGGGAACGGACTCAGAGCCTTCCTGGCATCAGGATGGATGATGTCTTTTTGGTATGTCCCTGAGTTTTTGGAGATTCAGTAGGAGAGGGGGTGTTCTTTAAGGAGCGATTCCATTCATTAGCCTGTTTTTTTCTCCCCTTCAAGGAGTTCACAGTTGATTGTGCCCAAACATTATTAGTCTTTTGGTGACAAACATGGTAAGAATACAAATTAAATGAGGTGGCTTCTGGTGTAATTCCGATTACCATTGGCCTAGACTCTATGGTGTTGCTGATGTGCTTTATCTGTACTAATGTGCTGGAGACAATTCACACCAGCACCCAGGAGCTGACAGTGCACACCTCTTTCCAATTAGACTTTTGAAGACGTTAACAGTGGTAGCCGGAAATCAGCCATGTTGGGAGTCTTCACACCAAGGAAATTGGCACCCTGCACGTCCTCCTCTCCACTCTCCTAGAACCAGTTATTAATAATACTTTTACCAACAAACTGCTGCTTTCAAACCAAGACATACAAACTCTGCAGTTTTGAGATTTTTAAACTATCTACCCAGGATTGATCACAAAGGAAATATCAAATAAGGCTTTTGACATTAAGAAATCACAGGTTTAGCTAAACTACTTCCCTCTACTCAAGCATTTATTAAACTTGCTTCCTTTCAAACTTAAAAATCAACAAGAGATTTTAAGCCTGGGTTCGAATAGATAAATATGTTTTAAAATGTATTTTCGTATTGTATTGATTTTTTTTTGTAATGTATTGATTTAAAGATTTTATTTATTTATTTGACAGACAGAGATCACAAGTAGGCAGAGAGGCAGGCAGAGAGAGAGGAAGGGAAGCAGGCTCCCTGCTGAACAGAGAGCCAGACGTGGGGCTTGATCCCAGGACCCTGGGATCATGACCTGAGCTGAAGGCAGGGGCTTTAATCCACTGAGCCACCCAGGCGCCTCCTTGTAATGTATTGATTTAATAGATACTTCTGGGTGTAGGTCTTTTCCCCAGTTTGGAGAAAGCCAGTTGCGGTTACTAAGGAAGATTTCCTTGGGACTGCTCATCTTGCCTGGCGTGCAAGAGAAGTGGGCCAATCACCAACAAGATGCTTTCCCCTTTTCTTTTGTTTGTTTTATTCTTAAGATAACACTTGTCCTTTGGAAAATTACTTACTCAAAGATGTCTTGGGCAGAAAAGAAAAATGTTTTACTTCACTATTTATTGGATCTCTGTAAAGCAATGTACTTCTTTCCTAAGGCTTTCTATATAGTAGGGCTAGCATCGTATAAAAAAGTCATGTCTTGAATAAAAATATATAGCTTTCATTAGAAAGATAAGAAAGAGCCCCTTTATTGACCAATATGTCACTTAAATATGTTTTGAGGGTAGATTTGTAGAATTATTTCCAACATGAATACAACTGCTGTCAAATATATACTTAACAATGATTTAAAATGGAATGAATTATAAATGGAAAAATTGCTAGGAATGATAATCTACTTATTGATATAATTAATAGATAACTATTTCAAGTCAGTAGTTAATTAGCCAGGATCAGTTTTAGGTATTCAGATATAGTTGTTATCAAGTCTGAAAATGATAACTCTCTTCCCACAGTATCCTAAATTATATTTAAAATCCTTTAATCCCTTGGGGCAGAAGGGGTAATCTTGAGCTCCTGGCTTCTCATTTACATTTTTCTTTTCTAGCTGTGTCTATAAGACATATCTTAACTTCTAGTGCATTTTACATAACAGGTGTTCTTTCCGTATGTAGCATATATTGGAGAAATAACCAGAACAAATTTAATATAGAACACATTAAGAAATCAGAAAAGGGATCATGCTCGTGGCTAGGGATAACCTTTTTTGTTTGAGCTGGAAGACAAAAACAAAAACAGGCAAGTCAATTAATTTTTAGGAATAATGTCTTCTTTTGGATTTGGGAGATGCTTTTCTGTTTTCATTGATCTCTAGAGAACGTTTGTCTTCTGGATGACCTTAAATGTAGCCCCATGAATGCTGCCACCGTGTCTCTAATTCAGCCGCAGCTGTGATGTGAGGTGATGCTTAGCCGTAAGACCCTGTTGGTCCTCTCTTACACCAGGCATCCCACTAACACTCACAGTTACCTTTCAGTGGGCAAGACATGAAGAGAGCCTTCCATACATCATTCCGTGAGGTCGGCATCATCATAATCCTCATTTTGCAGATGTTGAAACGAAGGCTTTTGGAGGTTAACTTGCCTCAGGTCTCACAGGTAGCAGCTATAGAGCCAAAACTCGTCTGCGAAGGGACCCAATATCACTGCCCACCGCAGAAGATTGTTCTGAACACTGAAAGAATTAGCCATTGGAAACTGCCCGTAACATTGCCAGCAACAAAAACGAGCAATGGGTAAGTCTCAGCTGTCATCATCATCATCACCATCACTATTATCATTAAAACTAGGTCAATTTGGGAAAAAAAAAAAAACAAAAAACCTAGGTCAATTTGATCCCAAATTCGGTGCTATCAAGCCCCCCCCTAAAATGCCAGGTGAATAGGAGTGCCCTTCCCTTCCCTTCATGCGGCTGTGGTCTACTTAGAGGGCGCGGATTTATAATGGCATTGGTTCTCCCTTGCCAGTTTAGAAACACCTTCTCTTGCTGCAAAGTGGGATGTTTTTGACTATTTTCAGGTCTGAGGTCTTTTTCTTGAAACTGGAATTAAACCAGGTAGGAAAGAGGTCCTAAGGACTATGTGCTAAAGCCATGGTGTTTCCTCAGCAGACTGAGGTGTAATTTTAAATTGCACCTAAGAGAAGAAAACAGTGCTCCTTTCCCTTTTCCTTATGTGCAACTGAAGTTTTACACCAGATCAGGTGATAAAAGGAGAAAGGAAGAGCTGACATCTGAGAGCTGTTTTGAAGGCGTGACCTCTAGGAGAAGGTCTCGTGCCTTGCAACTCCCAGATTTCCTGTTCAGATTTTTTAAAAATAGCAACTCTTGAACTCAAACAGCACAGTCACAGAATAGCCTTCCCTTGCTGGCACTCACCACAGAGAGCCCAATAAGGCTGTCATGAAGCAAGACCCACATGGTTAAAAATGCCTGAAGACCGTTGCCTCCGTGTTAACTTGCAGAACGCCTTTTTGAAGTACATACGCGATCCTAGATTCCATCCTTTCTTTCTAGTCTCCCGTACCCAAAGAAAACATATCTACGACCTAAAATGTATACATATCGATGCTTTGTAATGTATTGTCTAAGAGGAAAAAAAAGGAAAACCTGATTTCGAAACTGTTAAGTGAGAACTAGACTCGTTTTTGGTATGCCAATTAAGAGGGGAGGACAGTTTTTTGGGGGAGAAACAATCTTTTAAAAATTATTTTTATTCATTTGGGTTCCTTTGTGTTGCTGGTAATATGTGAAATATAGGATTAGAATAATGAATATTTCATGGAAGAATTTCTCTCTGGAGGAAGGGAAGTATTTCATTGAATTTTTTCTGTGTATAAAAATGTGTTACCTATGCACAATCTTTGTGATATTGACTTAAAAAACGAATTTTCTTGAATGGATAGAGTTTTGTGGCAGTGACACTATGCTGTGGCTTGTAAATGAGGCGAAAAAAGCACTTTCTATGAAGGTTATGTTGTTTTTGTTTAAATTAGAAATTAATCATTTAGGGTTTGTTATTTTGTCTTATCAATTTTGGTGTCGTACCGAGAAGGCCACAGTTACAATGTCTCTCTGCCATTTTTGTGCTCTCATTATCTAGTTCTCAGAGAACAGTTTTCTCAGATAACCAGGCAACTAATGGAGGCACTATTCTGGGAAGCAGGATGGGAGATTACGATGAGCCTCACATGAACGCTTGCGATGTTATCTTCAAACGAGCATATCCGTGAAGTGTACTTTGTGTTAAAGGCATTGGCTTGACACCTGTAAACCCTTAAAAAAATGTCCCGGTTTGCCTTGACATTGAGGACCTTCAAGAAATGGCAGTAGCCCAGGCTTCTGCAAGACAGAGTCTTGTTATTTGCTCCTGCATGTAAAGTGTAGTGATGCCGGCCAGGGAAAGTCTCCTGGCCCTGGAAAAGCATCTCGGCCAGTGGCCCAGGGGGTGGGGGGTGTCTCAACCTTGGCTGCCTATGGGGTCATCCAAAACTCAAAGTATTCCTGACTCCCGGTCCCAACCGCTGGGACTGTGATCTCCTGGGTCTGCCGTATAGCCTGGAGACTGGGACTTTTACTTCTCTTGTGAGTGTTCTGTGGAGGAGCGGCAGCCGAATCAGCTGGGAGCCTGTTTCTAAGGCAGTCTCAGGTCCCACCCAGCACAGCTGAAACAGAGACTGCATTGCAACAAGAGCCCCAAGTATGTACATTCAAGTCTGAGATGCACTTTTGATAGCTCAGGGTCCTAATGGCACCTGGAAATGGTTTAATTCTGTAGCTGAAAAATGAGTTGATCCAGAAACTGCTAGAACTCGCTGGATAGTGTCTAGAATAGGTTTTAAAAACAGGTTTTGGGTGGAATGAGGATAAGCTTGATTTGGACTTGCTGAATTTGAAGTAAGGGTAAATATCGATGTAGAAACATAGTTGTTTCTATGTTCAAACATAGTTCAAACATAGTTGAACATAGTTGGGGATAGCAACCTGGGAGGTCCTGGTTATTACAGCATACCTGCCTTTGGAATCTCTTGACCTGGAATGTTCTCATTCTTTCTACTCTCCCTGAAACATTGGAAGGAAATGGACGATGGCTACCCACGGCCCTTGTCCTCTAACTTAACGACCAGGGAGAAAATAAGAAGGATATTTCCACTTTCATAAGACCTTAGGGTGAGGGAACAGTATAATGGATGGTATCAGGAGGAACTGGTTTGATTTCATGTATTCCTATTTAATTTCCATTGAGTCCTCTCCCATCACATGATAACTTACATGTCAGTGTGCGATGTGGGGAGGAAAAAGACATCAAACGTTACGGAATGACTCCTTCTTTTCTGGAACCACTTCCATTGACTCTTATTATACAAACCCGCACTGAGCCAGGGAGCCCAAGAATTACTGATCTAAGACCTTTTGGAGACCACCTGCTTTGACATCTATTTCAATGCTAGCAGGAAATTTCAGAAACAACCAATTTAACTGAGCCCAAATGATGTGCTCACTGAGGTTTGGTAAAACGCCTACAGTTGAGACCTAGAAAGTAAATGCAGTCTTCCCTCTGAGTCACTTGTGACTTTTAATAGATTTTGAGAACTGACAGAATTGCCAAGAAAGCAAGTAGTTTTATTCATATGACTGTGCAGTTATCCTCAATTACCAAATTCAATTGATGAACACCACAATTATTTGGTAATGTAAATGGCGACCTGAGAAAAGAGATTTTTTTGGGGGGGGGGAAAGTAACCATAAATTACTAAAACATGAAGGATACAGCAACGATATACAGTGATTAAAAATGTATATATCAGGAAAATCAATACCACCTTTCAGAGTGCTTTTCAAATGTAGGCTAATAGAAGTCTTTGGAACACATATCTGGATTTGACAGGAATAGGCATCTCTTTGTTCTTTAGGATGAATTATGGCATGGGTTTGGTTTCCCATACTGTCTCTAAATGCTATGCTACTACAGCAAACAGCCCAATTATTTCTTTTTAACACTTATTTATTTTTTGGTGGATGGCTTCCCATGTTCCTCCTTCCCTAGGCGCTCTCCCCGCCCCCACCCCGCCCCAAAAGGCTTTCAGGAGATTAGGCAATCCAAAGAAACTGCCAATGATAGTGTTTTGCTAATTCTATAAATATGTCTGTAAACTTGACTAGAGTGAGACATAATTTCAGCAATTGGAGTAATGGGCTTTCCTGCCGCTGTGTGCATCCAGATTACAAGCACTCTGCCTTGCTAAGTAATTACTCCCATAGTTGCTGCCTTGCGACACTGTCATTAGGCTTCCCTACACTAGGTGTGGGGTTGTAGTGAACAGAACGTAAACATCGCAGTTCTGAAAGGAGCTGCCCCCACGTTCAACCGTGAAGATAGCCAGAATAAGTTTCCTTCCAGAACCGGGAGTACTGATTTGTTGGTAGACCCAGGTGGGGTTTGTTTGTTGATACACTGTTATTCTCCTGGTCCCCTGGTGATGTTTATACAAGGAGAGGTTAAATCCATCACGGGATGCCTCTTTAAAAATTTAGTTCTGGAATTTGCAGGTCTTCTCAGAGAGAAGGCCCTAAACAGTGGTTTGCCTCTTTGAAATACCAAGTCCTCAGGAAGTACCGAAGGAATAGAACTTTGTAATAAAATAATTTTTAAAAATTAAATGTTCTGTGTTCCTGTGTGCAGCTTTGTTCGTAGGGCATGTTCAGCTCGTAACTACTGGTCTCCCTTGCCTTGTTCTCCCCACTTTCTTCCCTGCTTCATCTCTCCAGACATTGTACCTCTCTATCCTACTCCAATTTGATATCTCTGTGACTTCTGCTTAAAAACTTCTGGTTGTTTCTGAAGCATGCTTAGCAAGGTCTGTGTTTTGAGCCTGACCCAGGTTTGGAATCGACTGTGTGTCAGATGGCTGCTCCTCTGTGAGGTATGGGCATGAACTTGTGTGGGTCTGAATGACCTTGTCCTTTTAGACCCTAGGTTTCAGGAGGTCAGGAGAGGTAGTAGCTCTACTTTAATTAACACCCTACTTTAGCCCCTGACACAGGGTCATTAACACACTAACAGTTAGATGTTAGAGTTTATCTGCTTTCCATAGAATTTCACTTCCCACAGGATACTGTATTTCTTTCATGCTAATCTATATTTTAATGGCCTCTAAATTGTCAATTCAGAGGGTAATTAGTTCTAATTCGGTGTTAATGCTATGAACCTCGAGTAAGAAACTAATTGACATGGCATACTACTAGCTAGAATTTTACGAACTTGAACTTCTTAACTCTTGCACAGCAGTGAGTGATACGATTATGGAGGTGCCATTTAGGATGGCAGGGCAGCTTTTCCTCAGGGTGCTCTGGACCTCGTGAATGGTGAATGCGGTGCCGATGGTTTGCTGACGGCCCAACGCTTTGACTTTCCCAGTCCAACAGCGCTCCCTTAAACCTACTTTAGGGAATATTGGTCTAAAAACGTAGATGCAGATTTGGTTAGCACATTCTTGTTTTCAGTCGCATTTGTTTTTCCAGCCAGATACAAGAAAATCCTTGGAGACTGCAGGAAACACAAAGCGAGAGAATAACCATTCCCTACATCCAACAAATCTAGAGTCTAATAGAAATGGCAGTACGGAGCACCTGGGTGGCTCAATCAGTTAAGTATCTGCTTTTGGCTCAAGTCATGATCCTGGGGTCCCGGAATTGAGACCCGCATTGGGCTCCTTGCCCAGGGGAGAGCCTGCTTCTCCCTCTGTCCCTCTGCTGCTCCCCCTGCTTGTGAGTTCTCGCTCTCTGTCAAATAAATAAATAAAATCTTAAAAAAAAAAAAAAAAAGAAGTAACAATATATTCACCAAGCAGTGCTTAATATTTTATCTCAGACCTCTCCATGTGTATGATTTCAATTGATCTTCACCATGATTGAGGTCAAGGCAGGTATTATTATACCCATTTTATAGTTGAAAGTACCAAGGTTTGGGGAGTTTACCTAACTTGTCTGTGATTATGTGGCTGGTTAAGTGGTAGAGGCCAGCCAAGGGGTTGAATCTTCTGACTCCTGCACCAGAGCGTTTCCTGATCACATCCTACTTCTCCGGTCTGTTTATTTATGTAATCTTATTATGTGATTCTAAGCAATTGCTGTTCCCTTAAAAATTCAGAAAATTTATGTAATCATAACCCAGCGAATGCACCACCTTTTCCCCTCCGCACTCCCTGACCCTCGAATTAACAAACCCCGCTCTTGCACTTAACTCTGTTGTAGCCGGAGTCTGGAAGACTATCTTGGAAAAAGAGGTAAAGAAGCATGGAAAGCAACAAGAATCAGATTGAAGAGTTCTTCTTTTTTGTTTCCTTTAGAGAACATTTCAGCGGCTGCCCTAAGATGTCAGTGCTAAGTTTAACCCAGAATAGTTTCTCAGAGAGGAGGTCTGTCCGTCTCTCTTGCTGTTCCCTGGCTGGTCGTGGCCTGAGCTAGTCTACCAGAATTTTCATTGGTCCATTTCAGATGATTTCACACCCACATATGTGAGACACAGTCTTCATGCCTGGTTTGTGTTCGTGTGTTTGACTGTGATTTATCTTTTCGTTTACTATTGCTTAGAAGCTCCCCCAGAATGTTGGCAGGAAAACAAAGACAAGGAGATGGAAGGTGTGGGCTCTGCGTGGGTGAGCGGCTCTGCTATGGTGTGGGCAGGGTAAGGAGTCCCCGTGGAAGATGAGATCTGTGGGTCCCCAAGGCAGTTTCTTTCATCTTTCTCTGCCGTCCTCTGGCTCCTCTCAGCCGCCAGGAGATGAGAGGGCCCTAGTTCTATTTGTGTCCCTCTGGTAGTTTATTTGTAAACTGCAGGTCAAAAAGTAATATTATGTATAAAATCCAGACTGGACAATTGCTCGTTTCATGCGGAGAGGGAGTTTTAAAGGAAATCAGCTGACTTCCTGACTTGCTGAATGAAGTGCGAGTTTTAGTTTCTATCCTGTTAGGAAATGACATGTGAATAGAATACTTGTAGAAGCAGGCTTTTATTTTTGTCAATGGCTGGAAACTTGTAAAAAAGAGAAGAGAGATCTGTTTATTTTAGCATATCAAGATTCGTATCTTCGAAACAAAGGCAGAAAGGAGAGCTTCTGGATCCTTTGGTGGTCTCCTTCGTCCTGAAAATCCAAGTCTTCTCTCCTCCTGCCCGGAGCTGTTGGGTTGCCGCGGCAACGTGACTCCTCCCCCACAACCCTGTAAGATTAACTGGATACAGATTTAGCAGCAAGGGAGGCCAGGATCAAAATCCAAATTTAGGGCACTGATCACAGAAAGTGGGGGGGCTGAGACCGAGGACAGCTCAGCGTCCCTCTGCAGGGCTGCATGTGAAGTGATGGACGTTTGGCCCTGATGGCTTAGGTGCTGCTGCTCAGGGACCCCAGTCAGCCCTGGCGAGCTTGCCTGCCACTCAGCAGCTGGGGTGCCCCCAGGAAGGTCGTTTTGGATGAATGTGTGGATGAAGAATATTTAGTGCAATCTTTAGCGTAACCTGTACCTAATGAAACTGCTGGTGCTCTGAAAGTCAAACATGAGACTGTTTGGGCGAGGAACCACAGAGAAGGGCTTTGAGTAGGTGCCGCAAACATAAAGCTACTCTGTCCTCCAGAGTGCTGTCTGTGGGGGGGGGGGGGTGGCCTTAAGGACCCTGAAGGTGGTGAGAGCGTAACCGTTGCACATGTTGACTGGGCACGTCCTACATGCTAAGCACTTTAGAACACATATAATCCTCATAACAACCTTTTGAGTTCGGTGCTGTTTTTTGAAAGACAGGGAAACTGAGGCAGGGGGAAGTTCGTGAACGGACCCGAAGTTCTGTGGTTTGTAAATGGCAGACTGGGATTTGAATTTTTATAGTGTGAACCTGAATCCAGGGTCTTTATTCTCATAAAACTGCTTCCAGAGGATCTTTACTTAACCCCTTGTGGGCTCGTAGGTAGAGTATTCCAGAAAAAGTAACTATTTTCTTAAACATGAATGTCATTATAGGTTGAATTGTGTCCCCTCAAAAATGTTGACGTTCTCACCCCCCGGTGGCTGTGAATGTGACCTTATTTAGAAATAGGGTCTTTGCAGACGTAATGGAGCTAAGATGAGGTCATTAGGTGGGCCCTCGTCCAATGACCAGTGTCCTTACAAGACGAGGAAAATACGCAGCAAAGACAGACACACTGGGAGCATCGTGTGACCAGATGGGCAGAGGCTGGAGGGATGTAGCAGGGAGCCAAGCGAAGGGACACCGAGCCAGGAGTGACAGCCACCACCAGAAGCTAGGAAGAAGCAAGGAAGGATTCCACCAGAGTCTCAGAGGGAGCTGGGGCCTGCTGGCTCCTTGATTTCAAACTTCTAGCCTTCAAAATAGGGAGAGAATTTAAGCTCCTGGGTTTGTTAACAGCCGTCCTAGGATGGGAATACAAATATATGCTTATTATACCAGAGTCAGTCGGGACAGAGACATACAGAGTGACAGATGAACATTTCCTATTCCACTTTATCTCCCCCTTCCCACCATACTGCTAATTGCTAAGGATGATTTGTCTCCTTTATGTATATATATTCATATTCGTTTTTATATAATGGGCCTATATTATATGCATTTTGCTGTAAGCTTTTTTTTTTTTTTTAAGATTTTATTTCTTCATTCCAGAGAGGGAGAGAGAGAGAGAGAGAGCAGGGGAGGAGCAGAGGGAGAGAATCTCAAGTAGATTCTGCACTGAGCGTGGAGCCCAGTATAGGACTCAATCTCAGGAGCCCAAGATCATGACCTGAGCCGAAACCAAGAGTTGGATACTTAACTGACTGAGCCACCCAGGCACCCCTAGCCTTTTTATTTTTTTTTTTATTTTTTTTATTTTTTTATTTATTTTTTTTTTTAGCTTTTTTATTTTTGAGTTTACTTGTGGATCTTGGAAATCTGTAACTCTTTAGCTTACTTAATGGTAGAATGCATATAGCATGAAATGTACTGGCTTAAACATTTTTATTTTTATATTTACTATTTGACAGACAGAGATCACAAGCAGGCAGAGAGGCAGGCGGGAGGGGGTGCGGGGAAGCAGGCTGCCCACTGAGCAGAGAGCCCGACTCGGGGCTCGATCCCAGGACCTTGGGATCATGACCTGAGCCGAAGGCAGAGGCCTTAACCCACTGAGCCACCCAGGCACCCCATGGCTTAAACGCTTTTAAGGGGACAGCTTAGTGGTATTAACTACACTCTGTTCTTGTGCAATCACCATCATCGCCCATCTGCAGAACCCTTTTCATCTTGTAAAACTGAAACCCTGTGTCCATTAAACAGAAATTCCCCATTCCTCTCTCCCCTTAGCCCTGGGCAACTACTCTTCCACCTTCTGTCTCTAGGAATGTGACAACTCCAGGAATGTCCTAGAAGTGGAATCATAGAGCACTTGTCTTTTGGTGGCAGGTTTATTTCACTTACCTTATCCCCCAGGTTCAGCCATGTTGCAGTGTGTGTCAGAATGTTCTTCTTTTCGAGACTGCATGGTATTCCACCATTTATCTGTACCATGTGCATTTCTCCATTTATTTGCTGAGGGACTCTTGAGCGGCTCCCACCTTTTGGCAATTGTAAATAATGCTGCTATAAACATGGGTGTGCAAGTATCTCTTTGAGATCCTGCTTTCAGTTCTTTTGGTTATTTATACCCAGAAGTGGCATTGCTAGATCATACGGTATCCTGTTTTTAATTTTGGGGGGACTTGCCATACTGTTCCCCACAGCCACACCAAAGTTTGCATTCCCACCAGCAGTCTCTGAGGCTTCCAATATCTCTACATCCTCGCCAACACGTGCTCTTTTTTTTTTTATAGTAGCCATCTTAATGGATAGGAGATGCTATCACATGGTGGTTTTGATTTGCATTTCCCTAATGGCTAGTGAAGCTGAGCCTCTTTTCATGTGCTTATGAGCTACTTGTATGTCTTCTTTGGAGAAATGTCCATTCAGATCCTTTGCCTCTCTTTATAATCAGGCTGTTTGGTTTTTTGTTGTTGAGTTCTGACAGTTCTTTATATATTCTGGGATATCCATCCCTTAACAGGTATTCTCAGGTATTCTCTTGCCACTAGCTGAGAATACATTCATGCATTCTCATGGGAAGGGGGTCACAGATGGAGAAACACTGTATTCCCATCTCAGGCTTGTAGTGATAGGTAGTACCAGACAAGGGCTATTTTGCTCTGTCAGCTTTCCTAACAGAGGAAGCAGCATGTATTAACCAGGCTTCTCCAGAGAAATAGAATCAATATATGGATTATACTTATTATGAGGAATTGGTTTACACGATGTGGAGGTTGACAAGCCTCAAGATCTGTAGGGTGAGTCAACAAACTTGAGACCCAGGGGAGCCAGGGATTTAGCTCCTGTTTGAGTCTAAAGGCCTGAGAACCAAGAGAGCCTGTGTTTCAGTTTGCATACAAAGGCAGGAAAAAGCTGATGTTCCAACCCGAAATCAGGGGGGAAGAATTCTTCCTTTCTCAGGAGAGAGAGTCAGACTTTTGTCCTCTTTAGACTTCAACTGATTGGATGAGGCTCACCCACATTAGGGAGGGCACTCTGCTCTACCCGGTCTACCAATTTAAATGTTAATCACATCCAGAAACACCTTCATGAACACATCCAGAATAATGTTAGACCAAATATCGGGGTACCCCATAGTCTAGTCAGGTTGATACAAAGTTAGCTATCACATGCACTGATAAATGATACGTCCTTCTCTGTCTTGCTAATTAGTTTGAAAATGAAGAATATTCTCAGGATCATCATTTTTTGGTAGGTTTTATGGTCTGGGTCTGTTATTGGGCTCGGTTCTTTGTATCTGAAGATATGACCAGACAAAGCATCTCTGTTGGGCTCATGGAGGCTGTTTCTAGGGCAGATGTTCTCTTTAGCATCATGCAGCCTCAAAGAGGGAGTTTTCCCTTGACTGAATCAACAGTTTTTATAACCCAAAATTACATACCCAAAACAGTGACTGAAGCTTTGTAGATTCCTGTATAGCTTTACAAAATCATTCCTGGTTTTTAAGCTTTGAATTATTTTTTTTCTTTATAACCTTACCACTTTTTGCTCATTAGCAGCATTTTCTGACCCTATCTGAGCCCAAGTAAAGTCCCATGGGAAGTAGGGCTTATCATTGTGAATATTGCTTATTTAGAATCTCTACTTTCAGCTGTTAATAGCATGGGCTCTTTGAACTCAAATCTTACTTATTCATACTAAAAATTACTGTTGATCTGAAGCGTTAAAAGCTTTTGTGCATTTTTGATAAAAAGCTTCTTACTGTTTTGACTCTGATTATCTAAGCCTTAGCCTCTTGGGCACTAATTTTCATTTGTTCATTCATTCATTCATTCATTCATTCATGACTACTAAGCATGACTCCTATGCTCAGTTTTGGGGTTGTGGAACTGAACTGCACACACACAGCCCCTGTCCACATGGAGTCGCATTCTAATGGGGTCTAGTGAGCTTGTATACTTAGTACAGTTAAGTATTCACTGCCCTGCCCACAAAGAAAAAAACAAATAATTTTAGACAGTGACTCTAGTGAAGTCATAAGCACACATTAAGAAATAAATCATGTATTAGTACATATATAAAGAAAATACAACAGGTGTCATGAGAAAGAGTGACATGGGTGTGCTCTTTTGTTCTTTTGAAAAACCTCAGCAATCTGTTTTCAGTTATTTAGTTCTTTGAATAAGCAATGGGTATATGTCTGTGTGTATACAACAGAACCAAAAGGCACAAAAGAGTATGCAGTGAAATGTTGGTTTTCTTCCACTCCTGCCCTTAGCCACCTGCTTTCCTTTTTTAGGGTAGCCACTGTTTCCTACATAGTGTCCTACTGCTTCTTACATGTCTTGCAAACATATATATTTGCCTTCTTTAAAAAGCACTGTCCTATACTTTTTTTTTTTTACTTAATAACATGTCTTAAAGATGAGTACATATAAATATGTTTTGAATGCCTTTAATGGCCACATAGTATTTCACCATGATACGTGTACTGGGAAGCATTAAAGTGTAAAGACTAAGAACTTGGGGTCTGAATCCCGCCTTTACCACTTATTAGCTGCGCTTCTTGGGTTGGTTACCTAAACTCCCCTTAGCTTTCTGCTCACAAAGAAGGCTTATAATATTACTTAGCTCTTAAGGTTATTAGGTACCAAATACACTTGTTTTATTTGTTATTATATATAATGATTTATCTAAGGAGCTCTTACTGATAGACATTTAGGGTGTTCCCAGCCTTTTGCTGTTAGAGGCAACATAGCAATAAATAATCCTGTAATATATATCATTTCACACATGTACAAGTTTATATTTAGAATGAATTCTTAGAAGTAGAATTGCTGGGTCAAATGGCTAGGTATGTGCATTTAGGTTTTGATGGATATTGCCAACTGGCAGTCTAACGAATCCAAAGTATAGTGTATAACAGTGGGTAGGTGGGGTGGAGGCAGGGGCTACTCTACGTTGGGTGGTCAAGGAAGATTATTCTGTGGACATGACATTGAGGATGAGTCCCAGATGATGAGCCAGCAGCCATGGGAGATCTGGGGTCACAACAGCTGGGACTACACTACAAGGCAGAGGTAGTAGTCCTGTGTGTTCAAGGACTGGAGAGCAGACAACCACAGCTGAAGGCTAGTGGATGAGGGGGAGGGTGCCTGGCTGTGAGTTGGACAGGAAGGCAGAGTTGATATTGACTTAAGAGTGTGTTCTAAGTGGGGGCGCCTGGGTGGCTCAGTGGGTTAAAGCCTCTGCCTTCGGCTCAGGTCATGATTCCAGGGTCCTGGGATTGAGCCCCACATCGGGCTCTCTGCTCAATGGGGAGCCTGCTTCCTCCTCTCTCTCTGTCTGCTGCTCTGCCTACTTGTGATCTTTGTCTGTCAAATAAATAAACAAATAAAATCTTAAAAAAAAAAAAGAGTGTGTTCTAAGTGGAATGGAAGCTATTAGAGGGTCTAAAGGTTGGTTTTATCAGATCACTCTGGTTGTGAGGTAGATGCTAGACAGTTGGGGGCAAGTGGAAGGAGGCAGGGAGATTAGTGAGGAGCTATTGCAGTGACTCATGCGAGAGAGACCATGGAGCTCGGGGGCATGTGGTGGTAGTTGAGACGGAGGAAGTGGAGTCTGCTGGCTTTGCTGATGGATTGGATACAGAGGACTGAGGGGTGGGAGCAGAGTTGCAAGGAGGAGGAAGACAGGGAGAAGAGAACTCAAGGATGATGGTGCCCTCTTGGCTCTGTCACTCACTAGAGGTGTGACCCTAGACGATCACTCACCTTTCTATGCTTTACTGTCCTTTTTAAAATGAGAATAATCTCAGCATTCTCATATAGTAGTTATAAATAAGTGACTTAATGTGTGTGTGTTAAGTGCCTTCAGTTTGGGACATGTTGAATTTGAGAATCTTTATTTACTTCCAAGTCCAGTGTTAAATAAGCAGTTGGATATACAAGTCTAGAATTCAAGAGAGTAATCGAGGGTGGGGATGTAGACTTGGGTGTTGTTTGCTCTACAGACCATCAGCCTGGCATCCAACTGCATGAGCTCACCAAGGGAGCGAGGGTAGAGGAGAGACAAGGACCAAGAACTGAGTCATTTTAGCATTAAGAGGCTGGGAGAAGCGTGGGAACTAGCAAGGAGGATAAACCGGAACCACCAATAAGGTTATGTTCACTTGGTTCTAAAATCCTAAAGGACTCCCTGCAGATGAAATTTCTTTCCCAGTCGTTTCATGTGCCACTCGGGATCTTCTGAATTCTTGAAATTCTTACTAAGAATTCTTCATACGCCAAAAAACAATGCCCAGACTCCATAAGTTCTCTGCTAATATGTTACTATTAACATATAACATATAACATAACAGGAAGGACTCAGACATCAAAATAGGTCCATTCTTGCACCCAGTCCCAACATGGGTAGCTTTTTGCCAAATGGTCACCACCCATACATCCTTTCTTCCTGGAAACGATATAAATTGCTGAGGCTATTTTTGCTATAAGAAGATTATGGCACAACATATGGAGTCCTCACTCTCCAGGAGCAGAAGAAGTCTTGTCTTTGCTCAAGCAAGCCACTTGGTGAATGCCACAGGCTTGGGGAAACTGTGAATCCTCGTGATTCATGGGTGATTGTACCAGGGAGCTCCAGCATGGAGCAGCTGGTGTTAGGAGCATACTAACCTGATGTTTCCTGTAATATTGTGCATGGAATTTGCCCCATTTGTCATGCTGAGTTGGCTCTGTTAATCCTATACAAATTTCTGTACCCATTAATATTTTACCTTGAACAAGGCAATAGAATTCTAGAATATTGACATCCTGAGGGTGAATATTTAGTGATCAGTATTATAAACTTTTAACAATATAACTATCCTCTGTCTTAATGAGAATAAATGTGGGGAAAAAAGAGAAGTTATAATAAATTATGAAAGAGGCTGTTAAATTCCTTGATTTAAAAGCATAGTCATCTATAAGTCCTTGGTTTCTAAGAAGATTCATCTGTAAGTAAAACTGTTTCCATTACTATTCTTTGGGCAACAAGAGAGGTTTGTTTGTTTGTTTGTTTGTTTTAAGATTAAGCCAGTCACTTACTATAATGTTTCAGGATAGGTTATACTCTGAGTTATAATAGAATCTCAAAATTAACTTCTATTCTCATGGAAACTATTCATAAAAAAGTTGGTTCTGTTATCCGGATCCGGTGTCTACTCATGTTCTAGGGGAGTGGACGTCCGGCCATTCCTATTTTCAATGCTGTCTTCGAAGAAACGTTCCTCTCTAAATCAAACAGGGTTGACTTTGCCTTTTGGCATGTTTTATTTTTTAAAATCTGACTAAGTTTAGGCTTATTTACCATAGGGCTCAGAATTCCATTCATCTCTCTAGATGCTGGCGTAAGGTTGGCATGCCAGAGAGAGGGGACAATGTTCAACAGATATGTGGGCCATGACACGTGGCACTTGTTGACCCCAGAAAAAAACTGGAATTTCTCCAAGCCTCTGTTTCTTCACCTCTGTTTTGGGGGAAATAACCTGCATCACAGAGTTATTGCGAGAATTAAACAAAATAATTGGTTGGAAAGTTCCTCACACCGTGCTCCATGCTTAGGAGCTCGGAGCCATGGCAGCTTCTCGTGACACTCTTGTCACACTCCAGCCTGCCCTCCAGTCTTGAAGACATAAGAAAAGAAACACTGTGGTTGAACCCCCGTGAAATCTCTCAGCATCTGTGCTTCTCAAGCATGTCTGCACCCTTACCTAAAACATCTTGCCTTCACCTCACCCTAACTTCTGTCTCAACTGAGGCATCAGGGTAGGGGATGAGGGGATATAGAGGTGGTAGGGAGTAGCCAGCCTTGCTGGGCGGGGAGGGGGTAGGGGGGAGTGGGTGGGGGAGGTGGCCCTTCTCCCAGCGGCCACCAGCCAGGCCACAGGAAATAATGGCAGCCAATGTGGCCTGATGGGATGGGTTGGTGGTTCCCTTCCTTCCCTCGAGGAGGGCTCCTCACACTCAGTCTCTGTCAGCATTTCTATGTAGACCTGTGTTCCTTGTTCAACCCTGGGGTTTTTAGGTTATTTCTCCTTTGCTTTGGGATTCCAAACAAGTTAGTTTATCCCACACTGCTTCCATTTCCTCAGTATGCCAGCAGTGCCTGCTACTTGCCTACCTTGATTAGATGTTTTAAATGTCGAATTGGTGTTGATTAACACACACCCACAATTACTTGCTATCAGGTTGTGGTTCTAACACATCTGGGTCACTGACAAGGTAATAAAGAGGTCTTAGCATTCGGCTATCGACAAACTACTCCCTTTTGAAATGCCAAATCCTTACAATTCTGTTTATTTTTGACAGAATACATTTGGCTGAAAACGCCAGCATGCATTGGCTAATTAAAGCAGAATATTTGTGTTTGATAAAAAGATAACCTACATATTTCATTTCCCGCGTGCCTTTAAATCATCATATGCAAAACCTGTTACCCTGAGCAAATCAAGAAAGAGAGTGACTAGTGTTGGCCTTCCCCCAATCAAACAAAACACAGTACAGGATTACTGCCTTTTTCCCCTTTCCTCAGAAATGTTCTCTTTCTCTCTCTCTCTCTCTCTCTCTCTCTCTCTCTCGCCGCAC